>NC_092381.1:53336170-53672004 GCF_030028105.1 Mobula birostris
GTGGAATGGGCTGCCGGCAATGGTGGTGGAGGCAGATACAATAGGGCCTTTCAAGAGACTTTCAGATGGGTACATGGAGCTTAGTAAAATAGAGGGCTGTAGGTAAGCCTAGTAATTTCTAAGGTAGGACATGTTCAGAACAACTCTGTGGGCTGAAGGTTCTGTATTGCACTGTAGGTTTTCTATGTTTCTATGTTATTACAAAAATACAGCAATGTTTTGAAATAGACAGCAATTGAGGGTAAGCTAAATTTTTCACAAAGCTGATAGTGCAACAGTACAAGCTGTCCAAAAACCAGGGAGGTTCACACTTCATGGGTACTTCTTCAAAATTATGTACTGATTCATAAGCCAATAGCAAAAATATAGTGTTTTTGGCTTTTACTTTCTGTATTTACTTTTGTTTTAATTTTTAAAAAGTCTATAGATGACTGGCAAATTGTACTAATTTAAATGTTGCCAATGCTTGGACTGCAATTAACTTGAAGTTTAATGGTCGAATGTCGCATGATCAAAATACCTTAACTCCTACTTCAGGCTAGAACTAATCTTTGAACAGCGAGCTGCTTCGTCATCTTGCATGTTCTGTCAGTCATTAACCAAGGAATGTGATGAAATTCAGTTCCTGCAAAATTAATCCATGCCTCTTTTAATGTTATTTTTGTTAATATTTAATTAAGATGAAAGAATTTGTCAATTGAAGTTTTGAAGAATATTATTAAGTAGTTGCAGTGAACAGTGGATATTCTGCGCTTGCTGTTCTACAACAATCCTATTCCAGGATGTTGCGGCAACATTACCTTTGTCCCAACAGTGAGGAAAAAAGGTAAGAAATTGTGATTCTTGGAAAATGATAATGTAGCAAGATTCATCACTATATTTCTGCTGGATATTATTTTTCTAAGCCACCTAATTTTTACTGAATCATCCCAATTTTGTGCATGATCAAATTTATTTAGCAGTTTTTCAATGAAATGCATTAGCATACTCTTTAGCTGAGCTTATTTTACATAGATGACTATAGTAATTATGTTTCAGTTTTAAGATTGCATTCTTTTGGTGTAATTTCAATGCATCTTTTTGCTATTTTCCGACTATACTAGATAGATGTCTCTTTCACATTTCCTTACATGATTGAAAGTAGCCATTCTTCCAGTATGTACATACTGTTACTAATAAAATGTAGTCATTAGAACAGAATATTTTAAAACATGTGGCAGCCCAAGCTGGGTGTCTTGGTTGCACTTCTTTTTTCTCACCCAGTTATTCTAATGAAATTGTATTCTTTTCTGAGTAAATTTTGATAGAAGACCGAATTAGCTAAGTGAAGACTTCCTCAACACCTTGGTCTAATTTTAGCTCAACAGACTGTGAGATTCTAGTGCCCTGTTTTTATTTCCAAATTCAAGCAAGGGTAGTTTAAAAAAAATTTTCATTCAGAAGTTTTTTGTTTTTCTCCTCTGTTCTGAATCATACCCCTCTATTTATGATCTGGATGACAGAATTGTCAGCTCTGTGGCCAAGTTTGCAGGTGATATGAAGATCCAGTGGCCACTTTATTAGGTACACCTGCACACCTGCTCATTAAAATCAGAATCAGGTTTATTATCACCGGCATGTGTTGTGAAATTTGTTAACTTAGCAGCAGCAGTTCAATGCAATACAGTGATAATACAGAATAAAAAAGTAAATCAATTACAGTAAATATATATATTGAATAGATTAAAAATAGTGCAAAAACAAATAATATATATTAAAAAGAAGTGAGGTGGTGTTCATGGGTTCAATTTCATTTAGAACTCTTATGGCAGAGGTGAAAAAGCTGTTTCTGAATCATTGAGTGTGTGCCTTCAGGCTTCTGTACCTCCTTCCTCACAGTAACAATGAGAAGAGGGCATGCTCTGGGTGATTGGGGTCCTTAATATTTGATATTGCCTTTCTGAGGCATTGCTCCTCGAAGATGTCTTGGATACTACAGAGGCTAGTACCCAACATGGATCTGACTAATTTTACAGCTTTCTGTAGCTTCTTTTGGTCCTGTGCCATAGCCATCCTCTCTGTTCCAGACAGTGGTACAGCCTGTCAGAATGCTCTCCATGGCACATCTGTATAAGTTTTCTCATGTTTTAGTTGACAAATCAAATCTCCTCAAACTTCTAATGAAAGACAACCAATGTCTTGTCTTCTTTAGTGCTGCATTAATATGCTGGGACCAAGTTAGATCTTAAGAGATCTTGACACCCAGGAACTTGAAATTGCTTACCCTCTCCATTTCTGATCCCTCTATGAGGATTGGTTTGTGCTTCCTTGTCTTACCCTTTCTGAAATCCACAATCAGCTCTTTCACCTTACTAACATTTAGTGCAAGGATGTTGCTGTGACACCACTCAACTAGCTGGTATATCTCGCTCCTGTATGCTCTCTCATCTCCACCTTTGATTCCGCCAACAATGGTTGTATCATCAGAAAATATATAGATGGTATTTGAGTTATATCTAGCCACACAGTCATGGGTAAAGAGAGAGTAGAGCGGTGGGCTAAGCACACACCCCTGAGGTGCGCCAGTGTTAATCATCAGCGAGGAGATATTATAACCAATCTGCACAGATTGTGGTCTTCGGTTAGGAAGTCAAGAGTCCAAATGCAGAGGGAGGTACAGAGGCCCAGGTTCTGTAGCTTATTGATCTGGACTGTGGCAATGACGGTGTTAAACACTGAGCTATAGTCAACGAACAGCATCCTGACATAGGTGTTTGTATTGTTCAGGTGGCCACGTGAAGAGCCATTGAGATTGCATCAGCTATAGACCTATTGTGACAATAGACAATTTGCAGTGGGTCCAGGTCCTTGCTGAAGCTGGAGTTCATTCTAGCCTCAAAGCATTTCGTCACTTTAGATGTGATTGCTACTGGGCGATATTCAGTAAGGCACCTCACACTACTCTTCTTAGGCACTGGTATAATTGTTACCTTTTTGAAGCAGGTGGGAACTTCTGAGCATAGCAGTGAGAGGTTAAAAATGTCCTTGAATATTCCTGCCAGTTGGTTGGCACAAGTTTTCAGAGCCTTACTGGTACTCCATTGGGGCCTGCTGCCTTGTGAGGATTGACACTCCTTATGACAGCCTGAGTCAGCCTCTAAGACAGAGATCACTGGGTCACCGGGTGCAGCAGGGATTTTCACAGCTGTAGTTATATTCTCCACTTCAAAGCAGACAAAGAAGGCATTGAGCTCATCTGATAGTGAAGCATCGCTGCCATTCGAGCTAATGCATTTTGCTTTGTAGGAAGTAATGTCCTGCAAATCCTGCCAGAGGTATCTTGCATCTGATGTCGCCTCTGACCTCACTCAGAATTGTCTCTTTGCTCTTGAAGTAGCCTTCTGCAAGTCATACCTCATTCTCCTGTACAGACCTGGGTCACCAGACTTAAGTACCACAGACCTAGCCCTCAGCAGATGACATACCTGTGGTTCATCCATGGCTTTTTGTTTGTGGAATGTACAGCAAGTTTTCGTAGGCACACACTCATCCACACAGTTTTTAATGAAGTCAGTAACAACTGCAGTATACTCATCCTGATTCGGAGTTGAATCCCTGAATACAGTTCAGTCCGCCAATTCAAAGCATTAATTGAAATATCTAATCAGCCAATCATGTAACCACAACTCAATGCATAAGGGCATGCAGACATGGTAAAGGGGTTTATTGTTGTTTAGAATGGGGAAGAAATGTGATCTAAGTGACCTTGACCGTGAAGTGATTGTTGGTGCCAGAAAGGGTGTTTTGAGTAGTTCAGAAACTGTTGATCTCCTGGGATTTTCATGCACAATAGTCTCCAGAGGTTACAGAGAATAGTGATGGTGTGCAAAACAAAAAATTTCCAGTATGTGGCAGTTCATGGGTGAAAACGTCTTGTAATGGGAGAGGTTGGGGAGAAAAGCCTGACTGGTTCAAGCTGACAAGAAGGCAACAGTAACTCAAATAACTACGTGTTACCACAGTGGTGTGCAGAAAAGAATCTCTGAATGCACAACATGTTAAACCTCGAAGTGGACAGTGTGCAGCAGCAGAATACCACAAACATACTCAGTTGCCACTTTATTACGTACAGGAGATAACTAATAAAACGGCCACTGAGTATTCCAGATGTGACCTCATAAGTAGCCTGTACAGTTGTAGCATTAACGTCCTGAGCCTAGATGTAATCCCTTTTGAAATTAAGGCTAATATTACATTTGCTTTTTTGGTCGCCTGTGTTAGAATAAAGACTTCTTTTTCCTACCTGGAATGTTACTTGTAGTGAAAAAAGATATTCTCTTCATTCCATCCGTTCAATCCATGGTGCAGCACGCAACACTAGAGGTCAGAACTCAACTCCTGACACAGGAGCTGGGAAGCAGCAGTGCTACCTGTTGTACCACTGTGCTGTCCACAACTGTAAACACTTGAATAAACCACTATGATCATCTGGACTTGTACTATTCCACGGCACAACTGATGGAATCTCAAAAACAAACTGCTTCAGTGAATCCAATCATGGTAACTCATGCAGCTCCACAGTGTCAGAAGAAAAAAATATCCAGAATCTCACAAAGAGCAAGCAACACTCATGTTGCCAGTTATCAATAAGAGAATCATTCAGTGACTGTAAACCAAGAGAAAACAAGACTTCTAGTTCAACAACTGAACATGTTCTTGCTCAGTGAGAAGACCTGTTATTTTTATGGTGTCATCAGAATATCAACACAAATTTGCCACATCTCCTAACTTGCACTAGTGACTGTGCTTCCAAGCTACTGAAGTGTCTGTAAAGAGGATGTGATCCTATTTACAGACACTGAAAACACTGAGATGTGAAATATGTAAAATAAATGCAATCTCTCTATCTTTGCCAGGTCTGAATGCTGGAAGAGATATTTTAGGCACATTGATAGATGAGTAGAATTCTGCCCTCATGTGTCATGCACACATTTCCAGCCCAGATCTGGAACAACTTTTGGCTGAAAAAATAATCAACATATGAGGGGTGATTGATAAGCTCGTGGCCTAAGATAGAAGAAGACGAGTTATACAGCTCTCGTTATATGCACACGCAGTTCAATTCTTTGAGTGATTATGCGGAAAGTTTGAAGTTAATAACTCATCTCCTTCTACCTTAGGCCACAAACTTATCAATCACCCCTGATGAATTATTAACTGATGAGTTATTAACTTCAAACTTTCTGCATAATCATTCAAAGGGTTGAACTGTATGTGCATGTAACGAGAGCTGTATAACTCATCTTCTTCTACCTTAGGCCATGAACCTATCAATCACCCCTTCTGTGGACACTTTCTGGAGGTCCAAGATCCATACGCTCCACGACCGCTGGACTAAGTGTGTAAATGTAGGAGGGGACTATGTTGAAAAATAAGTGTGCTAGGATTTCTGAAATTGACGCCTACCCTAGGCCACGAACTTACCAATCACCCTTCCTATCATTGAGAACAAGAATCCCCTTCCTAGATGAGAGATGCTGGGCTGTTGTTTTAATGTGATAGTCGATGCAACCACTTGCGTTGTATGGATTTATGTAAAATTTAAGTTTATGTAGGCAAGTTTGTCATATATGTAATCTACTGTGTTAATACTGCAAAAAGCTAGTTTTCATAGCGTTGTACGCTGAGTGTGTATGCCTCTGACAATAAACTTGAGCTTGAGTTCAAGAGTCACTTGATATTTTACTTTCAGCAAGCAGATAATTTCACACTGAAAGGACTACAAGATCACATATGGAATAAATGACAGGAATCAAAGTTCATTTTTCAGCAAACTAAATGGATTTTTTTTAATATTACAGGCATAGTTTAACAGAATTTTAATTTGGTTGCAGTATACAAACAAAACTAGATCTAGTCCTGGTCTGGCAAAACTGACATGTAAAGAGAGATTTGATTCCACTAGAGTTTAGTGGGGATGAGTGGGGATCTTACAGAAACCTCCAAAATTCTAACTGGACTAGATAGATTAAATGCAGGAAGATTGTTCCCAATGGTAGGAGAATTCAAGATCAAAGGTCACATTGTAAGGGTAATGAGTAAGCCATTCAGAACTGAGATGAAGAGAAATTTCTTACTCCAGCGGGTGGTAAACCTGTGGAATTCTTGACCTCAGAAAGAAGCTGAAGCCATATCATTCATATATTGATGAAGGAATTTGAGAGGGATCAAGGATATAAAAAGAAGGCTTAAAAATGTTTCTGAATTTAAAGGATCTGTTATTATATTGATAGTGGAATAGGCCTGGAGCAAAATAGCTGATTTGTGCTCTTATTTCTATGTTTTTATGGAATCCTGACAAACCGAGAATGAAATTTGGGTAGTTTGGGTGTTATAATTTACCAGAAACGTGATCCAGATAAGACTCACCTAGAGAAAGTGTGGTGTGTGCATCTGTGTGGTGGGGTGGGGGTAGTTGAATGGTGCAGTAGAAAAATATTTTCACTGAACTTTTATGAAATGAGCTGCCACAGGAAGTTGTACTTGGACAGGTACATGGACAGGAAAGCTTTAGAGGGAAATGGGCTAAACCTGGACAAAAGGGACAAACTTGAATGCGAATCCTGGTCAGCATGGACCAGTTGGACAGAAAAGCCCAATCCCATGCTGTATAACGACTTCTTAAAGTATTCCATAGTTGAGAAAATCTTTCTTAAGATATCTAAGTCTAGTGGAACTCAAGGGACAGGTAGGTGAAAATTGCCATTTTTTTCATATTGTTTTGGGATCACAATTCCCAGACCGCTGAGCTAAAGAGAAACCACGTTTACATACAACACCTTTATAGTGTTGTGAGTCTAACCACTATTGTCACGTCAGGAAATGCATCATGTCTTCTTCTGGTTAAGTTCCACCTACAGCAATGTGATGAGTAAAGAAACCAAGTAGCTTCCTCTGAATTATGTAATTCTTCCCAAAATTTGGATAAACTCACTGACCCGACTAATAGTTGCAAAATCTAAATATAGACTGGGAATGAAAATTAAATACTGTAGCTGTGGTTAATATGTTTAAGAATTTTCATTGCCGTTCCAAATAATTTTAAACTTTCTGTGATAAAGGCAACATAAAAGAATGCCCCTTCCCCTGGAGAAATCATATTTAAAGTCTGTTTACTGAGCCAAATCAAATATTCAAATATACCAGTAAATTTCCACACTAGTTCTTCAGTTCATCCACTTTAAACTTCAAAGGGAATACCCCAAGGTATCATCATTTACCATGTCAGACTCAATCACAATACGTCTCTCCAGATGGTAGACGGAAGGAGGAAGCTGGTTTAGGGCAGGAAGGTTTGCAATCACTTTAAATGTTCTAGTTTCATTAATGAAAGAAAAAAATATTTTTTTATTTTAGATTTCAAATAAAGACCATAAGACCATAAGACAAAGGAGCAGAAGTCGGCCATTCGGCCCATCGAGTCTGCTCCACCATTTTATCATGAGCTGATCCATTCTCCCATTTAGTCCCACTCCCCCGCCTTCTCACCATAACCTTTGATGCCCTAGCTACTCAGATACCTATCAATCTCTGCCTTAAATACACCCAATGACTTGGCCTCCACTGCCGTCCATGGCAACAAATTCCATAGATTCACCACCCTCTGGCTAAAAAAATTTCTTCGCATCTCTGTTCTGAATGGGCGCCCTTCAATCCTTAAGTCATGCCTTCTCGTACTAGACTCCCCCATCATGGGAAACAACTTTGCCACATCCACTCTGTCCATGCCTTTCAACATTCGGAATGTTTCTATGAGGTCTCCCCTCATTCTTCTAAACTCCAAGGAACACAGTCCAAGAGCAGACAAACGTTCCTCATATGTTAACCCTCTCATTCCCAGAATCATTCTAGTGATTCTTCTCTGTACCCTCTCCAACATCAGCACATCCTTTCTTAAATAAGGAGCCCAAAACTGCCCACGGTACTCCAAGTGAGGTCTTACCAGCGCCTTATAGAGCCTCAACATCACATCCCTGCTCCTATACTCTATTCCTCTAGAAATGAATGCCAACATAAAACTCCAGTTATCAATAGAAATGTTGGTTAAACTTTTTTATATAATGAAATTCATAAGCTTACTTCATATAAGGCTTACCTTTCTTTATTAAAACATTGTGTCTTTCAGATTGAATCATACTAACAGCAACAGGAAGGCAACAGCTGTGATGAAACAGTGCTCAGGCCAGCCAATGGACAGCTGCAACAGTAGTTACCCAGTGAGTGTGTTTTCAATTCTCACGCTGAAGTTTATCTAATAATAAACTATGATGCTCAGTCTTTTCTTTATGATGTTGTTATAAACATGAATGGCTAATGCAAGTTTCTTACATTTTGTGACCTAAACTCATGCATTTACTTGTGACCAGTTCTGATGGAATAACGGCTATTTATTAAGAACGATCTTCGAATCATAGAGTTACACGGTCATTCAGCTGACCAACAAGGCTTTCAGCCCACCACTTTAATGTTGAACATCAAGTACTCATCTCTACTCATCCTAGTTACCAGCACTTGGTCTAGATTTGTTTCTTTGAGATTCAAGAGGTCACCTGGAGACTTAAATGTTGTGAGAGTTCTTGTCTCCAGTATCCTCTCAGTTCCAGGTTTCAACCACTGGCTGATTGAAAATGTTCCCCCTCGGATCCCCTCTAAAACTATACTCTTGCCGTCTATGCCCTTTTGTTTTAGTCCATTCTGCCATGGGGAAGAGTATCCAACTATTGACCCTATCTGTGTCCCTCATAGTTTTGTATCCCTTTCTCAGGTCCACCCTCCACTCCAAGGCAAATAAACTCAGTCTCATAAATGAAGTGCTCCATCCCAGGCAACATTTGGTGAATCTCCTCTGTGCAGTCTTCTGCCCCTTCAATCCTGCAGGGAACCCATGCTTAATTGTTTTTCTTATTTCATGTGGAAGGTGGGACTAACCTGATCTGGGTGGGCAGTGTGGAACTCTAGGTGTAAGTTTTATTATTCTGCATTCACAATTATCAGTAACTGGGAAATGGAAAACCTTCTTCAAAACTAAAATCAATTACTGCTTGCAGTTGGAAACAGCTTATTTGAAATGATAAAGAACCTTTTGAATATTTTCCATTGGAGTAGCAGGTAAATGGTAGGGAACAATCTCAAAGAAAACCCTTGCTGAAATGCAGCAAAGAGAAACAGCAAGATGATAACGAGATGGAACATCAGAAGACATATTGTGAAGAGTGACAGCATATGATACAGGAGCAGAATTAGGCCACTTGGCCACTCAAGTCTGCTCAGCTATTAAATCATGGTTGTTATTTTTTCTGCCTTTCTCCTATAAGCCTTAACCCCTTACCAATCAAGAACCTATTGATCTCTGCAATATACCCAATGACTTGGCCTCTCCAGGCCCCCATTGCAATGAATTCCACAGATTCACCACATTCTGGAAAAAGTAATTCCTCCTCATATCAGTTCCAAGGCAATGTCCTTTTATTCTGAAGTTGTGCCTTGGATCCCAGAACCTCCTCTGAATCCTCTCCAATGGCCAGCACATCATTTCTAAGATACGGGACTCACATTATTCCAAATACATTCTGAGCAATATTCTTATAAATCCTCTTCAGTACCCTTGCTTTCATATTGTAGGCTTCTCGAAATGAATGATAATATTGCATTTGCCTTCCTTACTACAGACTCAACCTGCTGTTAACCTTTAGGGAATCCTGCACTAGGACTCCCAGGTCCCTTTGCACCTCAGATTTCTGAATTCAATTTAGAAACAAGTCTATACTTTTATTCTGCATAACCAAAGACTTCCCTGTGTTGTATTCCATCTGTCACTTCTTTAACCATTCTCTCAGCTATTTTTCTGCAGACTCCTTGCTTTCTTAGTGCTACTTGCCACTCCACCTATTTTGGTATTATTACAAACATGGCCACATTGCCATCAGTTTTGTCATCCAGATCAGGATGAGGTGAAAAGCTGTGGTCCCACCACTGACTTCCAGGGAACTCCACCAGTCAACTGGTAGCCATCCTGAAAAAGACACCTTCATCTTCGCTCAATCTTCTGTCCATGCTAGTACCTTGCCTCTAACTCAGTGGGCTCTTACCTTGTTTACCATGCTCATGTGCAGCACCTTGCAAAGGCCTTTTGAAAATCTATCTCCTTTTTCTACCCTGTTTGTTATTTTCTCAATGAACTCCTTAACAGATTAGTTAAGCAAGATCTTCCCTTAATGAAATGTTGCAGAGACATTGAGAGTGAACCAACTTTCTTACTTCTACTATTACTTCAAGAAACTCATCAACCTGATACATGTGGACAATGCAAGAAACAGGCCATACTGCCTTTACTTCCTTAGGCAATGGCACATTGCGAATATGTTAATGTGACATTCATATTATTGAGGATTTCAACAAATACCAACCCTCCTGATGCACCCTTCTTTACTTCACAACTGTCAAAAATCCTCAGAAATCTACAGGCCAAGATCACTTTGCATCTTGATGCTGTAAAGGTCATAGCACAAGAATGGGCAAATCCCCTCTACGAGCCCCTGCTGGACACAAACATCAATCCATTGTAACTCTTATTAGAAACATAGAGACATAGAAAACCTACAACACAATACAGGCCCTTTCGGCCCACGATGCTGTGCCGAACATGTACTTACTTTAGAAATTACTAGGGTTACCCATAGCCCTCTATTTTTCGAAGCTCCATGTACCTATCCAGGAGTCTCTTCAAAGACCCTATCATATCCACCTCCACCACTATTGCCGGCAGCCCATTCCACACACTCACCAAAAACTTGCCCCTGACATCCCCTCTGTACCTACTTCCAAGCACCTTAAAACTATGCCCTCTCATGTTAGCTATTTTAGCCCTGGGAAAATGCCTCTGACTATCCACATGATCAATGCCTCATTAGAAGCACATGCCCTGCTACACCACATCAGGTAGTGTTCTAGCAATTTATAGATGGGCTTGTATCGACAAATGCTGTAGATAAACTCCATCACCCACAAGGACCAGTTATTCCAGAACCTGGCATAAAGGGATTGTCCAGAAATTATAAGGACAAAAGCGTCATAAGTCATCCATCAAAAATTGTGTTCTTTTGCAGAATTCTTTGAATTTAATTAGCATAAATCAATGAATGTTTGAAATCAATTAATTATCTTGCTATTCAGAAACTTCTGTTTAACTTCTGTCCAACTGTTTAATTCTTAGATTAGATGGTTTAATTGTTATTTTCTTAGCAGTTTAACAATTAATTACCTGTTGTTTTTTAAGTTGTTCTTGTTCGTATATAAGAGCTTAATATTCCTCCAGTGGCTATACAAAGTATAATTTAAGGAAGTTCTGTAAGTTGCTTTGTTCTGCATTATTTATATAAGTGCTTTCTCATTGGTTATTTATTATCTATAGATTTGAATGGAATTTTTTCTTATAGAGTCAAAGGATCATAGAACACTACAGCACAGAAACAGGCCATTCAGCCCACATAGTCCATGCTGAAGCATTAACCTGCTTAGTTCCATTGATCTGCATCCCGACCATAGCCCTCCATACCCCTCCCATCCATGTACCTATCCAAATTTCTCTTAAATGTTGAAATCAAACCCACATCCACCACTTGTGCTGGAAGCTTGTTCCACCCTCTTACCACCCTCTGAGTGAAGACATTCCCCCTCATGTTCCCTTCAAACATTTCTCCTTTCACCCTTAAGCCATGACCTCTAGTTGTAACCTCACTCATCTTCAGTGGAGAAAACCTGCTTGTATTTACCCTATCTATATTCCACATAATTTTGTATACTACTATCAAATCTCCCCTCAATCTTCTACAGTATGTTCTAGGGAATAAAGTCCTTACCAATTCATTCTTTCCCTATAACTCAGGTTCTCAGGTCCTCATGTCCCAGCAACATTCGCGTAAATTTCCTCCGCACTCTTATTTATATCTTTCCTGTAGTGTAGGTGACCAAAACTGCACACAATACTCCAAGTTAGGTCTCACCAACATCTTATACAATTTCAACATAACATCCCAACTTAATACATTGATTTATGAATGCCAATGTGCCAAAAGTTTCTTTATGACCCTATCTACTTGTGACACCACTTCAAGAAATTATGGATCTGTATTCCCTGATCCCTTTGTCCTGCTGCACTCTTCAGTGTCCTACTGGCACCGTACAAGACCTACCCTGGTTGATCCTTCCAAAGTGTACCACCTCACACTTCTTTGTATTAAATTCCATCTGCCATATTTCAGCCCATTTCTCCAGCCGATCCAGATCCCGCTGCAAACTTTGATAGTCTACCTTGCTGTCCACTACACCCCTAATCTTGGTCTCATCCACAAATCTACTGATCCAGTTTATCACATTATCATCCAGATCATTGATTTAGATCACAAACAGCAATGGACCCAGCACTGATCCCTCCAGCACACCACTAGTCACAGGCTAATCTACTACCAAGACACAAGAGAGGCAACCATCTACTACCACACACTGGACTTCCATGAAGCCAACATCTAATCCAATTTACTATCTCATCATTAATGCCAAACGACT
The DNA here is from genome assembly GCF_030028105.1 of Mobula birostris. Lineage (NCBI taxonomy): Eukaryota > Metazoa > Chordata > Chondrichthyes > Myliobatiformes > Myliobatidae > Mobula > Mobula birostris. The sequence continues at coordinate 53,348,774 of NC_092381.1, forward strand.
GAACCTTCTTGACCAACCTCCCGTGTTGGACCATGTCAAAGTCCTTGCTAAGGTCCATGTAGACAATATCCACTGCCTTGCTTTCATCAACTTTTCTGATAACTTCCTCAAAACACTTTGTAAGATTGATCAAGCATGACCTATAAAGCTCACAACCATGTTGACTATCCCTAATCAGTCCCTGTCTATTTAAATATATATGAATATCCCTCAGAATACCTTCCAGTAACTTTCCCACTACTGGTGTCAGGCTCACCCACCTATAATTTTCTGGTTTATTCTTAAACAACAGAACAACTTTAGCTATTCTCCAATCCTCTGGCACCTTATCTGTGGCTAAGGATATTTAACACCAATACTGAGCTCGACAATTTCATTAACTTCGCCTCCAACTTCCTCCCTGCCCTTAAGTTCATTAAGTTCACTATCTGCCTGTATTTTAGTATTTCTCATATGCATATAACAGTTTAATGTGCCACTAGTGACTATACAAAGTATAATTCCTGGAAGCGCTGGAAGTTTCTATGTTCCATATTATTTAAGTAAGTGTTTTCCCCTTGGTTAACTTGGTACTGCAGTATTTGAGTAAGTGCTTTCCAATTGGTTAATTTTTATGTATAGATTTGAATGGAATATTTTCGTACCTCTGACGTATAAAAATTCTTTCAGGTTGTTATAGCCAGGGGTGGTAGTGGAGGCAAGCTCCTACTACCAATGAAATACTGCCAATGGCGTGCACCTCAAGTAGCCTCTGACCACCAAGTCCAGCTCCTGGTCTTCATGTGTGGCTTAGCTACAAAGCCCGGAGGAACCGTTTCTACTGACAGGAGAAGGGACAAAGGCCGGTTACTGGCACCTTAAAACCAGTCACTTCGGTAAATAGGGCTCATCAGCCAAGGTTGGCAGCTCATCTAGGAGATGGAAAACTCTGATCTTAAACCTCCACTGCCTTGTGGCTATACCTACTCATGGGGAAGGCTTCAGGAGTAAACCCTGAGAGAAAAATTCCGAGCTGGAGTCCCTAAGGCAGTCCTGACTGGCAACTCCTGTGATGCTGCTGGTACCAAACTGTATCGGTCTCTGCCGTTCCTTTGGGTTCATCAGATGCGAGGAGAGGGGGAGCTTGCTCTCCATATTGTACTGCCCAGGTTTGCATATCTGGACAGCTAGGGTGCAATATCCATGGTCAACTCTGACTGTCAGAGGCCTCAGACTCAGACAGGTATAAAAATAGCTGTTCCATGCTAGGTGCCATCTTTGTTCCTTTGTTTCTCTCTCTTTGTTTGGTAGACCTCTGTCACTTTCTGTTCAGCTTCTCTTCGTTCTATCAACTCTTAATAAAATGATCATGAGACAAGTTTAGTGTCTCTTTCCTGACTTCTGAAAGACCCTTGGATTTAAACATCAGAATCCAACAGGGGTTATTGCAGAAGTTCTCATTGTCAGAAAGGTAAAATCTATGGCAACCTACAATTTGAAGAATCCAACCATTTAATATTTCTTTCTTTTGTGGCAGGAGTTGCAAACCTATTCAAAGTCTTGTTTCCATGGTGATCTGCACTGTCCCATTTGTCTCCAAGTTCCAACGCTTCCTGTGGAAACCAGCTGTGGACATTTATTTTGTGGTAGGTTTCACTCTGTGAAGTTATATTCTCCACACCATCCTAAAATGTTTGTTTTTTGGAAAATGTGAGGAATCGATGTTTCTTTCCTTTGTCAAGTACCCCGTGACGAGTTAAAGAACCAGTAGAAATAGAAAACACTTTGGAGTCCAGTATTACTATTAAGTACTGGTATTTATTAGTTAATAGCAATACAGTAATATAACTGCAGATAAATCAAACAGATTAGCAATGATTATATATAAGTAAATATATCAGTAAGTGTGGAAATATATGAAAACCAAGCTTCTTCAAGTCTAGGGGTAAATAGATACAGTCTTATGATGATGAGTAAAGTTCATTTCAGTTCGTGGTATTGAGTTGAGTAGTGATGGAGAGAGAGAGAGAGAGGGAGAGATTTGAGTGTTCAGGTGAGCTGACGCCATCGATCTTCCCGTTGTCCTTCAAAATCCTTTAGAAGTCACCGACTGTGACCACAACAAAAGGGGACCGTTCTTCTGTGGTGGAGTTATCAACCCAGGTGAGGGTTGGATACACAAATAACTCCCCACCAGTCACACCCTGTTCACACTGCGAGAGCCACTGACCGATCCGCCTGATTGATCCTCCAAAACCCACTTTTTCTGTGGGCACAACAAAGCTCATTCAGTGTCCAAAACCATGTGTCTCAGGTCTATCATCTGACCTTCTATTTATCTCCCCGTGCTAAATACCAACTGTCACTCAAACAGCTCCTCCCCTCTCTGTCTGTAAGAATTTTCAAGCAGGCAGCGACCTTGTAGAAATGTAAACATACTGTGAGCAGCCTTCGCCTCTCTCTCTCTTAAAAACAAGATGTCGGTGTTAAATAACTCTCCCTTTTTAACAAGGTGTTTGTGTTGGGCACCTCTTTCTCTCTCTCTGCTCAAAAGCACAGTTCATACGGGCAATCGAGCATAGTTCATAGGGGTAATTCAGGACCCCGTCACACCTTCCATTTCCCATGTACCTAATTCAATCTTACCAATGATACCAAACACATCCGATGTATAGCCATTGCTCTTTTCTCTTTTTTTTGAATTGAAGCTGCTGGCATTAATTTAGAACTTCCTCTTAGTTTTGGTAAAGGTAAATGTAACTAATATCTTTTATTCCTTTAGTGATCTTATACATTGGAATATTGTGAAATAATCTAAAATAACTGATGCCATTATTTTTGTAGCGTTAAGATCACTAGACGGTGCTCTGTAGATTAGTAAAGTCCTGTTTTAAATTCATAGCCACTCAGCACAGATGCTGTTAGCTTCTGACTAGAAAAATGTTTGGATGTTGTCCAAAAAGAGAATCAGGCTGAGTTATGCCTTCCGCTATGTTCAAATACTACTACTAGTGCTTCCTGTCAATGCTCATATATCACATGCATTAACTTGGGTGCATACTGCAGACAGAATACATGGAGTTCGTAGTGTTCATTTTCAGAATCAACATTAGAATCAGACTTATTATCACTGGCATATGTCATGAAATGTGTTTTGTGGCTGCAGTACAGTGACAATTACTGTAAGGTACAATGAGAAATATTTAAAAAAAAGTACAAAAAGAGAGCATAATATTGAGGTAATGTTCGTGCATTCATGAGGGGAAGAAGCTGTTCCTAAAAGTTTGAGCGGGTGTCTTCAAGCTCTTGTACCTCCTCTGTGATGGCAGTAAAGAGAAGAGGGCATGTTCCTATGGTGAGGGCCTTCATGTTGGTTGCCACATTCTCAAGGCATCGCATTTTGATGGTGTTCTTGATGCTGGGGAGGCTGGTGCCCATGATGGAGTTGGCTGAGTTTACACCCTCTGCAGCCTTTTCTGATGCTGTGGATTAGTAATGCCTTTGTACCAGACAGTGATGCAACCAGTCAGAATGCTCTCCAGAGTACATCTGTAGAAATTTGCTGGAGTCTTTGGTGACATACCAAATTTCCTCAAGCTCCTAATGAAATATAGCCGTTAACTTGCCTGTTTTGTAATTACAGCAATATGTAGGCCCAAGATAAATCTTCAGACATGTTGACAGAAACTTGAAACAGCTCACTCTTTCCACTGCAGATCCCTTGATGATGACTGGTGTGTGTTTCCTCAAATTCCCCTTCCTGGAGTCCACAATCAATTCCTTGGTCTTACTGAGACTGGGAATAAGGTTGTTGCTGTGACACCCCTCTAACAAGCCAATCTATCTCACTCCTGTACGCCTTCTTGTCACCATCTGAGATTCTGCCAACATCAGTTGTGTCATTGGCGGATTTATAGATAGAGTTTGAGTTGTGCCTAGCCACACAGTCATGGGTGTAGAGAGAGTATAGTGACATAGTAAGCATGCATCCTTTATGTTGCGGTTCACTAAGACAAACAACAAATATCCTTTAATGAAGACAGTCAACATTCAGTTTCAGCTGTGGGTGATCCAACTATGTATCAAAAGTCAAATTAAGTGCTGCACATCTTTTGTAAAGGCATGCTCGCATTTATATGATACACACTGCTTCCCCTTAAAAAACATGCAAATCACCACTACTGCATATTTTCTTGCTGGGTCAGCTTGTAGCCATTCAAGCTAAGTTTGCTTCTTTCTTGATTTCGTGTTCAAAAGGGCTCGTAGGGTACTCCAACACTTCAACTTGTTGCTAAGACTAGAGAGGCTGAGGTATAGGAATTTGTTGTCCAGGCTATATCTTTATTCTTTAGAACATAGGAAAATGAGGGCCAACCTTACAAAAGTGTTTAAAATTATGAAAGGCATATATAAGACCATAAGATATAGGAGCAGAAGTAGGCCATTCGGCCCATCTAGTCTGCTCTACCATTCAATCATGGGCTTATCCAATTCTTCCAATCATCCCCACTCCCCTGCCTTCTCTCCATACCCTTTCTCCCATACCCTTCCATTCCCCTAAACTATCTAAGTCTCCCTGCAGGCTCTCTGTTTCCTCAACACTACCCGCTCCTTGACCCATCTTTGTATCATCAGCAAACTTAGCCACAAATCCATTAATCCCATAGTCCAAATTATTGACATACATTGTAAAAAGCAGCGGTCCCATCACCAATCCCTGTGGAACACCACTGGTAACTGGCAGCCAGCCAGAATATGATCCCTTTATTCCTGCTCTCTTATTTCTGCCGAGCAGCCAATGCTCCACCCATGCTAGTAACTTCTCTGTAATTCCATGGGCTCTTATCTTACTAAGCAGCCTCATGTGCAGCACCTTGTCAAAGGCCTTCTGAAAATCCAAGTACACCACATCCATTGCATCTCCTTTGTCTACCCTGCTTGTAATTTCCTCAAAAAATTGCAGTGGGTTAGTCAGTCAAGATTTTCCTTTCAGGAAACCATGCTGGCTTTGACCTATCTTGTCATGTGCCTCCAGGTACTGCGTAATCTCATCCCTAACAATCAATTCCAACAACTTCCCAACCACTGATGTCAGGATAACAGGTCTATAGTGTCCTTTCTGCTGCCCCCCGCCACCCTTTTTAAATAGTGGAGTAACATTTGCAATTTTCTATTCATCCGGTACAATGCCAGGATCTATTGATTCTTGAAGGATCATCGTTAATGCCTCCGCAGTCTCTCCGGTTACTTCCTTCAGAACCCGAGGGTGCATTCCATCAGGTCCAGGAGATTTATCCACCCTCAGACCATTAAGCTTCCTGAGCACCTTCTAAGTCATAATTTTCACTGCACATACTTCACTCCCCCGACACTCTTGAATGTCTAGTATACTGCAGATGTCTTCCACTGTGAAGACTGATGCAAAATACGCATTCAGTTCCTCTGCCATCTCTGCGTCTCTCATTACAATATCTTGAGCGTCATTTTCTATTGGTCCTATATCTACTCTCCACTCTCTTTTACCCTTTATATACTTAAAAAAAGCTTTTAGTATCTTCTTAGATATTAGTCACCAGTTTCCTTTCATAATTCATCTTTTCCTTCCTAATGACCTTCTTAGTTTCCTTCTCCAAGTTCTTAAAAGCTTCCCATCCTCTATCTTCCCACTAGCTTTGGCTTCCTTGTGTGCCCTCTCTTTTGTTTTTACTTTGGCTCTGACTTCATTTGTTAGCACTTGGGAGTCCTTGTGCAGGGTACCATAAAGGTTAACTTCCATGTTGAATCAGTGGTGCAGAAGGCAAATGCAATGTTGGCATTCATTTCTAGAGGTATAGAATATAAGAACAGGGATGTGATGTTGAGGCTCTATAAGGCACTTGTGAGACCACACTTAGAGTATTGTATGAAGTTTTGGGCTCCTCATTTCAGAAAGGATATACTGACATTGGAGAGGGTTCTGAGAAGATTCACGAGAATGATTCCAGGAAAGAAAGGGTTACTGTATGGGGAACATCTGGCAGCTCTTGAGCTGTATTCCCTGGAGTTCAGGAGAATGAGGGGGGATCTCATAGAAACATTTCGAATGTTAAAAGACCTGAACAGATTAGATATGGCAAAGTTATTTCCCATGGTAGGGGTGTCCAGAACAAGACGGCACAACTTCAAGATTGAAGGACGTCCATTTAGAACAGAGATGCAGAGAAATTACTTTAGTCGGAGAGTGGTAAATCTGTGGAATTTGTTGCCACGAGCAGCTGTGGATGCCAAGTCATTGAGTGCATTTAAGGATTGACAGATAGGTTCTCGATTAGCCAGGGCATGAAAGGGTATGGGGTGAAAACAGGGGAGTGGGATGACTGGAAGAATTGGATCAGCCCATGATTAAATGGCGGAGCAGACCCGATGGGCCGAATGGTCTACTTCTGCTCCTATATCTTATGGTCTTCTGGACATGACACTTATTCTGGCTACTTATGCATTTTTAAATTTCCGCTTAGTTTTTCTTTCTGAAAAGAAGGGTGAAAGGTTTATGTTGTATGTAACATTGCTGCTGCCATCAAGAAGGAGGTACAGGATCCTCATGACCCGCACCACTAGGTTCAGTAACAGTTATTACCCTCAACCATCAGGCTCTTGAACCAGAGGGGATAACTTCACTTAACTTCACTTGCCCCATCACTGAACTGTTCCCACAGCCTATGGACTCACTTTTGAGGACTCATCTAATGTTCTTAATATTTATTGCTTATTTATTTTTTATTATTATTTTGACTTGTTTTTGTATTTGCAGTTTGTTGCATTCTGCAAATTAATTGTTTGTCTGTCTTGCTGTGTGCAGTTTTTCCATTGATTGTACTGTTTATTTGTACTTACTGTGAATGACCACAGGAAAATGAATCTCACGGTACTATATGGTGACATACATGTACTTTGATAATAAATTTACTTTGAACTTTGGTTAACAATTACTGCTGTGTTAAAGTTTTACTATTTCAAAAACGGCACCATTTGATTATCTACTCTCTGCATGTTGCAACAATGTTTAGTGTGGAACTTGCCAGAAAGTCTTTCTACTTCTGTGGAAGAAAGTCATGTTGATTTTACATTGCAATCTTTTCTTCTGTTTAATAAGTTACGTTTGTTTGTTTGCTTGAACTCCTGATTATTTCCCAGGAATTTAGTGAGAGATAAAGACAGAGAGAGAAATACTAAAGACAATTTCTAGCTGTCTGTGACTGCAATTGACTTCTCTATATTAAATAACCAAAAACACTTTCTACCAATGATAAATATTGCCTTGTTTTAAGATCTTAAGATTTACAGCATTTAAAAAAATCAGAAGGAGAGTTTAGGTAAGCATTCATAATACATGATTTTTAATCCATGTGTGATTAATTCCCCTATGAGCCGTTTATCAGAACGTTCACGTAAATTGTGATTATGCTTGTGGACCTGCACTCCGCTAATCAATTAGCTTCCATAAAACTTAAGAAAAATGGTTCTTTAAACTGCTGAACATTCAGCAAATCCCAATTAGTTTACTAATGTGTTTTCAGGAAAGGGAATTTGCCATTACAAATTACTCCGTTTGGTCTGCTGTTAAATTTACTTTACTTTACAAGCCTGACTGACAATACAAGTGGGTAAAATTTATAAAAGTATTATCTTTGCTGGTAGGAAAAAAAACTATTCACCTAAGTCAGCCATGTTATACTATTGACTGCTAGATCAATAGTGCTAGAAATGAATACACATGTGCACAATTCCAGTGTCAGAGTACTTGAAGTTTACATGCAATTGCGTGAATTAAACAGCTATATTTGAACTTAAAGTTGTAGTTATATTTCCAAAATGTTTGCAGGAGCTCCCCTTTTCCAAGAGTTCCTCCTTAAGATTCAAGATTCAAAATAAAACTTTTAAGATAAAGACTTGTCTTGGACTCGAACTTATATAACATCCACGTAATCAAAACTTATGCAGTTGCTTACTGTAGGGGGCTAAGCGATTCTTGTGAATCAGTTGCAGGCTGATTATTATGTACTGAAGTTTCATCACAACTTTAATTCCAGTTTTTGCCAAATTCTGGACATTTAATTCATTGACTCAGGCATCTTTAGAATTAAGTTAAAATTATCAAAATATCCTATCAGATTGAACTGATTTTACACCTTGATTTTAGAAGTTAAAGAACAATGTTTCAGCTTAGTTATTAAACAGTGCTATTTTCTGCTGTTCTTTTACCAACAGGGCCATGTATAATTGCATATTGGAAACATGGGTCTTGGTTAGGACCTGTAAGCTGCCCTCTATGTCGAAGAAAGGTATGAATGAAAAGAAATTGTTAATTAAATTGAAATTAATAAATGCCATTAAGCATAAAGCCATTTACATTTTAAATGGAAGTCAAAGTGGTAGCACAGCTACAGTCATACATAATTTCTACTAACAGAAACGTTGGGGTGGAAATTCCTCAAGCTTTCTGTCAAATATGAAGGTAGCAATATGGCTGAAGCACCTGCCCAGACTCAAGGCTTCCAGCTGATCTGAAATTAAGCCTAGGAAGGGTGTGGTCACAAGTTTGCCCTAAGAATAATGGAGGACAGCCTCAAGAAAATTCACTAACTTTCCCATAAAATAAAATCTTTACTCAGTTGACTGTCAAACATATCAATGGGTAAATTTATACATTTTTCCAAATTTTAAAAGTTGACACCTCATCTGAAAAGCAGGGTCTATGCTCATGCAGCTTGCACTAAATATTGACTAAAGTGCCAGCAGATGGAGTGTTCTCAGGTCGTAGACTAGGCCTGCAACCAACTCAGTACTGATACAGACACTGCAACAAGGAATGGCTCTGAGATTCAGTCCAGCTGAGCCAAGGCCTCACTAATGACAATTTGAAAGGTATACGTCAACTGCAAAAAAAAAGTTGCTTGGCTGGTGTAAATGTCACAGCCATTTCCAAGAAACATACCTAATAAGAGACCTATAGGTTTTAATAATTTAGATTTTATTAAAGTAAGGACTCTTTCAAGATCAAAATTATGATGGACTAGAAAGCCTCGACCAGCTCCTATTTCACAGATTAGTGCCACATCTACAGATTATTGGACATGATTTTTACATATAGTCGCTGGTATTTTCCACATCTAATATGCTTCCAAACTGGGCATGAACGAAAAGAGGTCATAGTGAATGACAAAATGAATTATTAGAACGTCTTTGAGATGGTGCTGGTCAAGGAATGGTCATCATGTTTGTACATTATGAAATAACTATTATTTTCTATGATAGAAATTTAACACTTTTCTTATGTATCATAATCAATCATGTTTTCTAAATGTTATGTTAATGAATAATTAGTACCACTAATTCAATGTATTTTATGTATTAAAAAATAAAACAGACTTCTCATTAGTAAAATTCAAATTAAGAGTGGGAATGCTAAATTAGCTGCAATAAATTATTATAATCCCGCTGAACATACTGTATATTGCTACTGTGTAAAAGCAAAAGCCCACTTCATTCTTTCACCTTATGCTCGTAAGAATCGGGATAACTCTGTTTCTCTTTACTTCAGGTGAGCCTGCTCTGTTGTCTGTCCCATGAGAATCACCAGGAATGGCATGGGCAGCAGATCCTCCGAGATATCAGGGAATACAACAAGCGTTTCTCTGGACAGCCTCGACCTGTAAGCCTACTCTTTGAAAGTCGATCTACCCTCAGTGTAGGAGAAGCACAACAGTTTCATGGTCATGTTGTCTCATGAGACCTATTTTCACAAATTGAGGCAAATCAAAGCAAATCTTTAGATTTATATAATAAGAAAAATCTAAAGAATAATGAAAATGTTTAGTAATTGTCAAGATTTTATAATCTACTTTATGATGTTTCAGCAAAATGAACAAAAAGAAACTGCAGACACTGGAAATCTAGAATAAAAGCAGAAATGCTGGAAATATTCCCCAGGTGAACCCATTTCTGGTGCAAGAGAAAGAGAATTAATATTTCCAATTTGGATTTCCACACATGCAGCCTGACCTGCTGAGTATTTCCAGCATTTGTTCTTATTATTCTTAGGTTAAGTTTGAACTGGCAAACTTTTCTTTCTTTGATTATTCAGCAAAGGAATCTGCATGCACGAACAACTTGTTCTTTAACCAAAATATAAAGCACTGCAGATGACAAATATGAAATTAAAATGCAGAATCCTCAAAATACTTTATGAGTCAGGCAACATCTCTGGGTAGAGTATGCCTCACTTAAATATTATAATTAAAGCGCCAGTAGTCTGTGTAGCTGCTAGCTGATATGGACATGATATGGAGCAATAATCTGGAGAAGTGGAGATGGTGGGGTAATATGGAGAGCTGGGAAGCAAACAGCAAGATATTCTTTAGGGAAGCTGGAACATGTGCTATCAATGGAGTTTATAGACAACGTAGATATGAAAGTATTTCTGCACCTGTTACTCTAAAAAAAAACTGTTAGTTTGTGCCTTCGGTAAAACCAGCAATGGATGATCTAAATAACAATTGTAAGAATGGCATAGGACCCCAAGATTTTTTAAGCACAATGAGATTTTCAATTGTTTGAAGTAAGTATGCATTACATAGGTTTCAGATATGAAGGTAGAAAACTGATCACTGAGAAAATCACATAATAAGTGAAATTGAGATGTTTAGTGAACAAAGAGTGCATAATTTCTTAGAGTAAATCCTTAAGAAAAGAGATCAACTCTGCAGACCTCCAGGTTTTGCAGCAACACTTTTTATTATGGAAACATTCTAGAACCTATAGAATTTCGAATCTTTGAGCTTTCTAGAATTCGCCTTTTAAATGTTGGGATGCATATAATCAGGTGTTAATAACTTACAATTTTTTGAATTTCTTTAGTACATTCTGTTCATTAACATCAATTTCTATTATTCTCACTAGACTCTTTGGTTTTATCTTTTTTTTTGTTTTCCTCTGCAAGGAGAGAGAAAAATATTTATTTATTATTGCTACATTTTCTTATTCACCATTAAATTCTCCTAATTGTAATTTATTGATTGCATATTGTCATGTCATTCTTGTTCCCCATAACATCTAATGCTTTTGATCAGTTTGCAGATTATGTCTTTGACATGCCACTGTTGCTCCAGATGGCCTTCAGAGGGCTCTTGACAATGACTGGATTAGTGTGGATCTTCCGTCTAAGGATTGCGATTTGCTTCTTTGGAGCCATCATCCACCTTACTTCTCCTCTTGATATTATACCTGAAGCGTTCAGTGGAATCTTGAGGACTTTTGATGATTTGACAGTTGTAATCCTGTTGCTTTTCTGCATGATTAATATTTGCCAGCAGATGGGGCTAGAGGAAGCCACTTGAAAAAATGCCACAACTCAGTGTCTGTAACCATTTCTAACAAATGTTCAAGGAAAACTGTAAATATGCTTTAGTAATTTGAATTGATAACTGTACACAGATTTTTAATGTTACTATTGCTTAGTATTTAATATCCTTGTTTGTAAAAAAATATAACCAGACTCTCTAAACTGTTTTTATGTTAATAAATCTGAAACTATTTATGCATTTGACTAATAGGTATAAAATACACTTTTAAAATCCTTGAAGGTCCAAAATGAAAATGCTTTAATCCCATAATTATCTTTATTTAATAACATCTGTTTGAAAACAAAACAAAAATGAGTATTATTTTGAAATTGGTAAGAGTGTATTTGGTCCAAGAAGGCAAACCTGGGTTGGTTTCTCTGGAGCATCGGAAGCTGAGGGAAGAACTGATAGAAATATGTAAAATTATGAGAGATATACATAGGGTAGATAGTCAGAGTCTTTTTCCCAAAGTAGAAATGTCAAATACTGGAAGTCAGGTGAAAGGGGAAAAATTTTAAGGAGATTAATGAGGCAAGTTCTTTTACAGAGAGAACATGCTGCCAGGGTAGGTGGGAGAAACAGATGCAATAGCAATGTTTAAGAAGCATGTAGACTGATACATGGGCAAGTAATAATGGGATATATACAAGTGCAGGCAAATGGAATTAGTTTAGATTGGCACTGGGCTGAAGAGGCCATTCCTGCGCTCTATGGTTCTATATTCTATATGAGTGCTAAGCTCACTTTCAAACTGGTCCTATTGGAAAGCTTAAAACAGGAAAATGAAGCCATGCTGTCAGGATGCTCCAAGCAAATGAGTCACAATGAAGTCAGAAAATATCAAGGTAAGTAAAGGTACCTAAAAGGTTTGGAGTTACTTGAACAGGCAGTTAATGGCGTAGAAGAGAGCTGTAAATTCAGGAAGTGAGCCTGGCGATTACTGGGGAAACTTTAATGTGATAAAAGCTAGGAAAGACATGAATGAAGAGGCAAAGGATAACACAGAAGACAATAAGGTATTTATTTGTGACCTCTATCATCCGACTCATGCAACATTGTCCTTTATAAATCAGGGTGCTAAAAAGAAGAAGATATCCCCATGTGTCCACTGTGACCCAGTACACTCCTAGGAGACTGCATCCCCAGCAAGATAGCTGGCTGGTGAATGTATAAATGAGGCTCTTGCTGTCTAAATCTTTTGGTGATTATGTCCCAAGTCAGCTGCTGGCTGCATTTCTCATCTATCGTGGCCCTGCTGACAGAGGGAAACTAGCTGGATTTTCAGCTCCTATCAGAAACTATCACCGATCCTGCAAAGCCATTAATATCAAGTAGAGGAATCAAACCAATCAGGAAGATGCAGACTAAATGATATTGATATTAGCTATGATGCACACTTCATGGTTCTCACCCAAATTCTAATTCTATCCCATTTTAAAAAGGCAAACCTACAAAATTGTTCCAGTTGCTTACTTCATGACTCATTTGGCTGTTCTCATGCCACTGTTCCCGCTTTCAGGCAGGCCAGCTGAACTTGAACATGTTTCAGGAAACCTGTGTAAATTGACTACAATGGGGCACTGTTTGTGGCTTGAATTTTGCCATGAGCTCATCCAAAATTCTGATATGCATTTAGTTACAATAATAGCTAGCACCCATGATTACAGTAGTGTACCAGTGATGTCCACCGTACAGCTATTGGAGTACTAAAGAGGCATTTGGCTGTCTTAACAGAAACAAGGGTAAGGGAGGAAATTAAGAAACACATTCATACTTGTATCTGCAATTAATGTCTTTGAGATTCACCATTGTTTCATCAAATATCTGTGAAACTGATTTTAAGCCCTAAAGGTATTCAGATCCAAGTAAACATAAGTTTTATTGTTTTATCAGGAAGCAAATATATTATTTTTAGATGAAAATTTCTTCTAGACTTCCTGACACCATTTTGACTATTACTCACTAAGCTTCGAATAATAATTGTCTTTGTATTGATGTCAGTAATATATTCATTGTTATACAATACTTCAGTGACTATAGTTGTGAATGCCACCATTATTATTGATATGGTAATTTCTGATGTGAATTAAATGTCTCTCAGAGTGCAGGTTTAGATTACTTTACCAAGGTTCCTTTGCTGACTCTCAATTTCATTTCTCTCATACATGGTTTGATAAACAACTTTATCTCATTTGATAAAGTTGCTTTCTGCTTCAATTCTGCCTTTCCATTACTGCTATTGAGACAGTACAAGCAATTGCGAAGCACGTTCAAGGACTATGATGAACTAACAGCTGTGCAGGAACGAAACCAGTGCAGAGTTTAGAGTTATGGATTTCTTCAGCAAGAAGTTAACCAAGCGATAGTCCATCCTGAAATACTTCACCATCAGAAACAACTTCCTTTGCCAATGGCACTTAATGTAATTTGAGTATACCTACCAAGTTCAAAGCACCTGCAATGGGAGCACTGTACTAGGAAAGGGCAGGCAAACATAGTCATAGTCATACTTTATTGATCCCAGGGGAAACTGGAGAAGAAGAAATTACCCTTGGTTTCCACTACCTTCAGTTCGTCTAATCAGGGATTTATGCTCTCTTCCACATTGAAGTATTAAACAATAGTAGTCATAGAGAGGGACAACAAGGAAAGCGGCCTTTTGGTGGTCAGCATAGGCCAATGCTGACCCCTAGAACCTGATCATAATCTACTGTCTGAGGTCCAGTGACTATGTTTCCAAATTTTATGTTTGTGTTTTCACTCTGAAATTATGAATTAGATGAACAGCTTTAGTCTCAATCTGAAATCGAGCCTTAAGTATGCAAGCATGTGCCTGGTGCATAGAGAAGCACAACAGCAGGCTCGTGAAATTCCTGCCTTTTAAACTCAGACAACACACTTTAATTTCTCTCAGTGTGATTAAGGACAGGAGCAAAGCAGAAAATCACGGATCCATGACCGCAGAGATATTCTTCTCAGCCAGCAAGACAACTTTACAGAAATAAAAATAATAGCTTACCTGGGCCTCCCCTGGTTTTAGTCACTGGGGGAGAGGAAGGTGGGGGTGATCAGGCATTAGTACAGCTGTTGTAAGCTGCAGATTGGATAGTGTCGGGTCTTAACAACCTGACAAATATGTAATGAAGAGGCTGCGTGCAGATGGCCAAAAAAATTGCAGGAAACATTACAATTATATTGATTGCTGGCACAAATGTGTTGGGAGAGCAGTATGAGGTGTCCTATCCATTATTTTGAATACCCCCTGGACCCCACCAAACCAAGCCTGCTCCTAATACGGAGGTAGTGTTAAAAGCAGGTGTTGTATTTTCCCACATGACCTTCAGCATTGGTTTATTATAAATTTGTAAAGTCCTTTCTTCCAAATAATAGATCAATGACAATCAATAATTTAACACGTTTTTGTGTACATTTACAATGATGGCATTAGTGAAAAATAAACTTGCCACTGCAATTTCAATGCATATGCGGCTGGAACCTCAATTCAGAGAACAACTTGACATCTGTGTGAATCTCCCTGGTGTGAACCTCTGATTTACAAGATAGTTTAATGTTATTACAAAAATGAAATTGCTTGCACATTTTAACAGTTTTTACATTAAATTATTTTTTATTGGACGCATCCAATATACATTTTTCCAACTGAATCGTCCAGAATTTCAGTTTACATTTTATGCAGTACAATCTTTCACATAAAGAATAAAGGCAGTGATCTAGTAATAGTAATTTCACTTGGAAAGTGTAAAGGATTTTGAACGAACTCTGGCCATTTTCTCTAGAATGCTGTGGCAATCAGACGTTTTGCATAATAGTTCTGTATTCCCTCTGGTGATCAACAAGCTTCAGGAAGACTTTATATTTGTTGTCATAATACCTACAAAAATGTAGTAAAACTATATTAATAATAAAAAATAGCATCCTTAAAGTGATTCTGGTTGTTTTGGTCTGATTGTTTCATTTAGAAAATTGCCTATGTGATTTAAATATTTCATTAGAGAAATGTGTTTCTCTATTTGATGATTGGGCATATTTATAGCAGGCAAACAACAATACCAGACAAACTTTATTGGTCCTTAGGCTAAAACCCATTTCCCTTGAGATTTCCTCTGTGCAGCATAGATGAGCAGACACATGGGAATGATGCACAACATGCGTGCCTGCAAAAGTTTGGGCCCCAGATGTTTCCTGTGTTGTGTTTCAATGGTGGTTGAAAAACTGCATTGTCCCAGCATTTTTTTTTGTGGTGTTCAGTGGCTGTGTAACTTTTACTCAAATGCTTCAGGCTATTTGCAATTTTTATTGTGAAACCAACATAAAGAACACAAAACCAAAACTGTAAATGCACCTATTATCTATAAAAGGCATGAAGGATACATGAAAGTCATTTTGTGAAGAGTAAATAGCCAGTGGGCAGGAAATGAATTTCAACTGCAATCTAATAAAGGGGTTCATATTAGGTTGAAGTCTAATAAAGAGGTTCAATTTACCAACAAAACTCAAATGATATCCAATCATCAAATGAATTATAATATTGGATCAAAGGTCTAAAACCACTTTTTTATTTATTGCAGTTATTGATTGTGCAATTTATATGATAGTTGGAAACTGAGAAACTTTAGGAGCAGTGTAATGAACTTTAAATTGCTAGCAGAAATTGCTTGAGAGATTAAATGGGTTTGTTTCCCTGATTTAATAAACTATGTTATACCATTATGTAAAAAAGATCTGTGTGGTTTCCATGTTTGTAAAAATGATACCAGTATGTGGAGTTTTATCATCTGCCAGGATGTTCAGCACTGTACCGAGGACATCTGTTTCCCATTGTAAATTGTGTATATGTCTGGAGTGCAATTAAATATGTTTGATAATCTCACTTCAAAGGACTTAGAAGTGTTGTGTTTTATACTTGATAGACTGTAAAGATTAAATTTGAAACAGAGCTGAAATTCCTTTGGTTTTATGTGATTGATCAGATGAAAACCTGTTTCACTACGTAAGATGTTATTGTGGCAGAAAGACCAGCTTTGCTTTCTACTGGGAAGCTTGCTTACTTCCAAAGGAGAAGAAAAAGGTCTACAGATCCTTGATATCAGAAACCTAATCATATTGTGCTGCAAACAAAGATCAAAGGATTTTCCAAACAAAGGAGGAGCGTGGATGAAGTCAAGGTAAAAATGATTAAATAACCATTTTAAGAAGACAGGTAAGAAATAACTTGCATATGTGTAACTTCATCACATATGGCAACTTCCTCCTGAATGTGATTTGGCTGATCCATGTCATGGCTAAATTGACACTTGAAGAAAAATTATTTTTCTGTTTCTCACTGCAGCAAGTTGCCAGCTCTTGTTTGATTTGCGGGCTCTTCATAGAAATGGCAACGACAGCAATTGGCTACATCCAGATAGAAAAATGCAGTAATAGCATTTTTGTTACAGAGCCATAATGGCACAGAGGGAGAGCATATGGTTGACTGAGTTCACACCAGCTCTTTGTAGTATCCCGGTGTGCGAGATGAAGCTTAAGTAATTGTGGAAATAATATGTGAGGGTAACGTTACAGAAGATAAGAACTCAGAAAGATCCTCACAGTAAAAGAAATGGGATTTTCAAAGCTAATGTAAAAAACAAATTGACAAAGACCTTCATATGTGCAACCATCCAAACCAAATCAGTATAAAAATTCTTCAGGACAGCAAATTTGATAACAATTGACATTCATTAATTGTTTCTGGTTTAGAAAAATGGACGTATTATATTGTTTGGATGTCTTGAGTAATGTTGAACTGCAATGTTCATAGCAGGGCATCCTAAAAGATTTTAATGACAATAACCCTTTTCAAAAGCTTACCATGTAATTACATGCAGAAACAGAAACAGAGGATGACCTCTTCATTCTTGTGTGTCCTAGAGCACCTCTACAAATTACCTCATAAAACTTAGCAAGTTTTACAAAGCTTTGCTTGATACCCAGTCCTTTTCCATAATTTGAAGCACTGCTCTTAGTATTCCACTTGGTAATACATTCCTGAGGTTTTGTATTGTTAAAGTATTATTAATAATGTTAGTTTCCACCATCAAACCTTTATTTGCCTGAACCATTAATTGGTCTTGAAAATAGACAACTATGGATCATATGCCAGGAAGCAAGCAATAATATGTATTGTTGATGTATATTTATTATCAACATGCTATTAGTACTGGAAGCTGTACAGGATAGATCATATAGTTGGGACTTCTGCAAGTGGAAACACATTATAGGGACAGTATTAACTCTTCTGTATTGCCAGATTTTTGATCATAACTTTCATCACTGCTACTTTAATATAATATTTCACAGTTCTTTTGGGTATATATTTTGTGTCTGATTTATCTTATTATTTGTAACATTGTTTATTTTCTGGTCATTTAACCATGTCTTTATCCAATGAGAGTTTTCTGTTTTCATTTCCTGTCCCTGGGGATGAATATGTGCAAAGGACGGCACAGGATCTTCTGGTAAAAGAAATCCAAAACAGCAGATGCTAGGAATCTGAAATAAAAACAGAGAATGCTGGCAACACCCAGCAGGTCAGACAGCATCTGTGGGAAGAGAAGCAAAATTAATACTTCAGATTGAAGTCTCTGTCAAAACCAGGAAAGAGAATAAACAAGTTAGTTGGTAAGCTTTAAGTTACAGAAAGGGTGTGTGAAGGGAAGGGATTAATAGCTGAAAAGTTATAGCAGTGATAGAACGTATGGTCAATAACCTGGTAAGACTGGAGGATTAATATTGTCCCTGATATCTTTATCATAACCACTAACAAGAGGAAAGAGATGATGAGATCCAGAGCAATTTAAAATAATTTAGCAATTTAGTCTACAGCTAAAATACTGTGTACTGTTCTGCGGCTACATTATGGGAAATAGATGATTTCACTGGAGATCGTGCATTGGAACTGAAAATTCATCAGCATGTCGCCAAGGATGTGTGCTTCAGTTATGAGGAGAAACTAGATGGACTGGGCTCTTTTCCTTTAAATGAAAAAGAGAGAAGGGAATTTCTCATTGGGAACTACAACATTATGAAAATCTGGCCTTTTAGCAGGTCTTCAAAACCAGAAGGCAAAGATCTATGGTACAAGAAGGGAGACTTACAGAGGACTTGAGGAAGTGTTTTCTCTCAGAGGGTGACTGAAATCTGGAATGCACCACTTGAAAGGGTGGTGGAGGTAGGTACAGTCACAGCATTTAAGTGTATCGAGGAGCACATGATAAGCCATGGAATGGCGGATGATTAACCAAGTGCTAGAAAATGGAATTAGTTACAGACACACACAATGACGATATTGACATAGTGGCTGAAGAGTCTGCTTCGGTACTGTATTTGTCAATGGCTCAACACAAGGGTGATGTTCTCGTGATCTGACAAACTGACCTCGGTCTAGCAGAGACCAAACTTTAGCTCAGAAGTACCTCCTCACACCTCCCTCAGGACCATTACCCCATCACTGAATATCAAGCCACATTGTCTCAGACATTCACAGACCCTATTTCTTCAGAGAATATTCCCTCCAATAGCCTTCAGCTTTACAGTCTCTCAACCCAATGCAGCCAATTTCTACATTCTGCCTAAGATTAAAATTAAGAACGATTTGGGCAAGCACATTGTTTCAACTGCTCTTTTCTAACCAAACTTATTTCTTCCTATATTGATTCCTTCCATTCTTCTCTGGTCCAGTCCCTTCCCAAACACTAGTGACACCACTGATGCCAGTCACCACTCTGACAGCTTCCAATTTGCTGGTCTCAAATCTCACCTTTATCATGGAGGTACAATCTCTTCAAACTGATCTTTGTCTTGCAGAGGCCTCTGCTTCTTCCTTGAACAGAGTGCCCAACCAGTCCTTCCCTAATAAATGCACTTGCTAGACTAATCTGATTTTCTGTCAGTACCTCTGTCTTTTTGCGTGTTTCCCCCTAGCGGTCAGTCTGTGGTTTTGTATTGCAATGTGCTCCTGCTCTACTCTGGCCCCTGTATTACTGAGCACTCCGTCTCTCATCTGTTTCTCATTATTACCTGTATTGCTGCCACCTGTGTCTCATTGTGCTCCACCCATCATCTGCCCCTCTGTTTATTCCTCAGTGTATTTCAGTTCTGTGTTTTCACCTCTTTGTTGCCAGATTGTGCCAATGAATTTTCCTGAGCCTTTCCAGCATTTGTATCTGTACTCTGTCTGTCTGTCTGAATACTGACTCTGCCTATTTCCCGATTTTGGTTTTTGGATTTCCCTGGATGTTCTGACCTCTGCCTGAACTTTGACGCCAACTTTGTTTGCACCTCGGGATTTATTACTCAATTAATATCTCTGTGTGGACAGTACTGGCTGTGCGACTGGATCCTTGCTCCAGCGCCTTGATATTTTCACAATGAACAACTTCTCCTCTAACTCCACTCACTCTCACTTGATTAAAAATAAAGCATGTGTCAATGCTATACTAACCTTTTTGTGAGATCTGTGAAATTTGAAAATTTCATAACTCTACCCGCTCTCATCTTCACATGATCCATCTCTGACGTTTCCCCTCCCTTTCTGGATCTCTCTAACACTATCACATATGATAGGTGAGTGTTGGCACATGGCCAGGTGGTTAAGCCATTCATCTAGTGATCTGATGGTCACTAGTTTGAGCCTTGGCTGAGGCAGCGTGTTGTGTCCTTGAGCAAGGCACTTAACCACACATTGCTCTGCGAGGACACCGGTGCCAAGCTGTATCGGCCCTAGTGCCATTCCCTTGGACAACATCAGTGGCAAGGAGAGGGGAGACTTGCAGCATAGACAACTGCCGGTCTTCCATACAACCTTGCCCAGGCCTGCGCCCTAGAAACCTTCCAAGTTGCAAATCCATGGTCTCACGAGACTAATGGATGCCTATAGATAGAAATGTTCATTACAAGTCCAGAGGTTCTTACTATACTTCCAACAGCCACACTGTAAGGACTCCATTTCATTGTCCCAGTACCTCGGAGATGTTTTTCCTTCTTCCTTAACTGTGACTGCCATTAACTGCGACTCAGAGGAATCACACCTCTGTTCTCACCTCCTTTTCCTACAGCACAGACTGAGCTTTCTAGGTCATTCAATGAGATTCTAGCATAAGATGTATTTTCCACTTCCCTCACCTTTCACCATTCTGATGGGACCTTTCCTTTCATGATTCCTTGGTCCATTCTTCCATTTCCAGCTTCTCATGGCACACCTGCCCTTTTACCTCCTCCCTTCACATTACCTAGGGACCTAATCAATCCCCACAGATGAAGCAATTCATTGTAATGAATCCTAACCAACATGGCATCCTGTGCTGCTCTAATGAAGCTAAATACAAGTTCAATCTTACAAATTCCATGTGGCGATGTTGCAACCTTTGGGACTCAATATAAAATCAGCAATTCTAGGTAACATGCTATTTCTCTTAGTATCAGAACAGTTATCCTGGTACTTTTGCTTTTTTTTTTATTAGTATTGGAACAGGACAGTTCTGCTGTAGGTTATCCATCCATAATATTTACTCAGTTTTTCTCTCTCTCCGCTGACACTTTTTGTTCTGCTATATATTTCCTACAGCTCTTACTTGCATTTTACTGCTTTTATATATTCCTATTTTCTCAGTCAAGCCAGTTGCTCCATCAACATCACCACAAATCCTAGTATTGCCCAATAAGAGATATTTCCTTTGCTCTATATATCCCTCCCCCTTAAAAGATCATTTGATATGCCTCCCATTAGTTTATATGTTACCCTCCCTGTTTCCTATCACCTGGCTCTGATCCTGCTTATAAGCAGTTCTGCCATCTCGGTAATGAAACTGATGACTGTCCTGTAGAGGATATCATGTATCAAGCATCGGCAAATGGGATTACTTATTCTCTTGATGGGGAATATTCACAAATAAGGGTAAAATGAAAAATAACTC
Organism: Mobula birostris; assembly: GCF_030028105.1. NCBI lineage: Eukaryota > Metazoa > Chordata > Chondrichthyes > Myliobatiformes > Myliobatidae > Mobula > Mobula birostris. The sequence goes on from NC_092381.1 coordinate 53,370,105, forward strand.
AAATAATGAAGATCTAAAACTTAATTACCTCTTTTGCTCCAGGTCTGGAAGAATTATTTTTCCAATTTTTCCCATTTTTTCCATAGCTTCCTGTTGAATACATTGGAGAAAAAAAAAGGTTTCTCATTATGTATGGAGATATAAGAGATGCAGATGTTGGAACCTGGAATGAAAAAAGAAACTGCTGGAGGAACTCAGTGGGTCAGCTATCATCTAAGGAGGGAAAGGGATGATTGATGTTTTAGGTCCGGATTGTGATGTGGGTATCAAGCTGAAACATCAACTATCCTCCGACTTTGACAGATGCTAGAACGTGAGTGTGTGTGTGTGTGTGTGTGTGTGTGTGTGTGTGTGTGTGTGTGTGAGACAGAGAGAGAGGGAGAGAGGAGAAAAAAAGAAAACAATGTAGCTGAGGCCACTGGATTATCTGATTAATAGAGTGGGATGTGTGAAGTGTTGTGCTCTTGGCCCTAATACACTTCGGACTCCTCAAAAAACACACCTTTTTCTAGAACACTATCTATAAACCTTCACTGTTAAAAGAAGTTCTAAGATCTTACTTTTAAGTGAAGAATAAAAAATTACCAAACCAAAACATTACCTTTGCCTCTCACTCCACAGAAGCTATCTGACCTGAGTATACCAGCTTTTTTGATTTTGCATTGTCTATATTATATTTCATAACATATAAGATGCATTCATGTTTGTTTAAAACGTAAAATAAATCTGAGTCACTTGTTTCTTTGGAGAACCGCTTTTATTTCTTTATGACAAGAAATAATTTTCCAAACCTTCCTATTATTAAATGTCACTGTTCACCACCTGAAGTCCTTGACCACTATCATCAATCAGTTGACAAAGGAACTAATACAGTATAATGAAAAGATTGACATGAGCATTAGTAACTATTGTATCCCTTGTCATCTTATACTGTCTGATAGATTGGCAAATTAATTTATTATAAATGTTGGATGAAAACCATTCACCATTAACCTATGTTATTTGAATTAAAATACAGTCTATTTCCTTTCTGCTAATTTAAACTAATCATTATTTCCGAGATGCTTTTTTAATTAATGTTTAGAAACACACTTTTAGAGCTCTTAGGGTATTGGAAGCATAGTGGAGAAAGATGACATTGTTTTCATTATTTGAGTTTGCAGTTGTCTTTATGTTGTATTTAAGAGTTTGTAGGCAGTGACAGTATTGGCAGTGCTTCTCAAGTTTCTCGTCCAATTATTTTGTGCTACAAGTCCAGGTGAAATACTATCCGATAAAAATAATTATTCCAGGCTAAGACTTAACCAAATTATTCTCTGTACTATGTTGCTGGTTTCTTCTTAAGTAAACAATGCTTATATAAGTCTTTCATGCTGAGTAGACCTAGCCAAATTATGTTTCAAATCTAAGGGAATATAGTGGATTCTGATTAATTGGGACACATCAGGACCAGTACATTTTGGCAGCTGTCTCAATTAGCTGAAGTTTCAAGGGAATAGTTAAAAACATAAAAAAGACAAACTACTGTTTAACTGAGTAACAAATTATGTATTTAAATGAAATATAGAACAAATTAAAACAATAACAAGACTACTACAGTACTATAAAACTGTAGTCCCTAACGGTAATCAATGGAGGAATTCATCCAGTGTATGCTGCCATGTTCTTTTGATTGACTAAATGAACAAAATCAGCGCAGCCACCTAGTGCAGATAATAGACTGCCTTTATATAACGGTTTTGACGATTGCATCCTCCAAATCTTAATTTTCATTATAACATTCAAGATGATGGTCAATACCTTCAAACATGTCATAGTTCCTAACTTGCTGAAATAGTGAAATCATTTCATTTTCACTCCTGGCCATTTCTGGGATCTCCAAGCCTAAATCACAATGAGCAAAGGAGTTCCAAATTGCCTTGCTCACGAACTGTCAGTGACAAAAAGCACTGTTTTTTGAACACAAACACATGCAACTGATACTATTTAAAAACTGTTTGCTCTAAATACAGTTAGTGATTAATGGCCACTCAAGTGCATGGGACTGAAACTAGTTAAAAACTCCAGCAGCAGTGAAGGGAACCCTGACTATTTTCTCAATTAGTTTTTGTTTTTAAAGAGTTGTTCTAAATAAGTAGTGATTTGATTAACTGATGGCCCAATTCACTGGAATTTTCTCGGCTTACTAAAACATGAGCAACTCTCTTTTCCTTTTGGGCAGTAAAGGAGAAGTGGCCTGAAAAATGAAAGTAACTTTACTGTATGTGGCCAGCAGTTATAAATTCCACATTAATTAAAAAAATAGCATTCAACTGGCAGCTGTCCTCTCTTCATACCATTTTCAACCATCTGTGAAACTCATTGGGACAACATTGGGACATAAAGGCACTATATCAACTGCTCTTGCAGTTAATTTGAAGGGGAATTTGTTGTAAGTGAGTACCAAATCTGAGAACTCATAACAGCTTCGGAAATCTATAATGAGTGGTATAGCCAAAGTTAACACTGTATCCTAAATTTTAAGCTTTTTACAAATTTTGATGCCACTAGACTACAGAGCTCTGAGATTGTGAGTCCTGAGATCAGGGAAAAGCCACAACTTTTTCATTTTGTGATATTCTGCTGTGTCTTTCATCTTTGAGAGACATTGTCAAAACCCCTTAGAGACAAGGATAATCTTCTGATCCTGGCTCTCGATTTACATTGCACATACACAGCAGGAGAGTCTACACAACGGAACTCTTACCAGTGAGTTAACACCTAAGGTGCAAGTGCTAGATTGAATGATAGTGCCACCATCAATGCTCTCCTGTGCTGAGCTGCTGTTGGCTCACCACGTGTGAGTGCTTGGCTAACTAAAAAGAAAAAAGGGACAAGAGTAGAGGTTACAGTGAGTGACAGTGATGGAGAGAAACAAATGAAAAGTGTGTGTTAATACTATCTGCTGAAACGTGTGTCAGAAGAGACTAGTCAGATGAGAGGGTTGTAGGATGTGAGAAAGAATCAGGCTTGAACATATTCTCATTTTCAATGCCTCCTGAACTGCGATTGGCCATGGATTCTAGGATAACTCCTCCTATAATGGGCAGCATCATTCAGGACGAAGAGCCATTAAATCCAAGCTCATTCCCAGTCAAATTAATGCTATCGGTACCAGTTAACGTCATGTTTTCTTTCTGGAGAGAGGTAAGTGTGCTAGTGAGGAACAGAGTAAAGTGCAGGGTATGGGTGACTAGTTGGCAATTGTGCAAGTTGCACGATATGGTGTGGGATTTGGATTAATGATCAGAGTGAGGTCTCAGTCTTAGAAACCATTGGCTGGTTGAGTGATGGAGCTACATTCTTCAGAATACTGTGTGAATTGGTGGGAGATGGCATTCGAAGGCTCACTGACAAATGCATGTGAGATTATTAAACCATGCAGCTCTGCACTCAGGTCGCTGAGCATTGCCTCATCATGTGCTTCTCAGTTACACCATCCCTGTACTGTTTTTCCCTGCATCCATACTTGGCTTAATAGGAGTTCTCATCTCCCTTCAATCTTGTTAGCAAAGACTTCTGAAACTATTTTGGAAAACTTGGGTACCCACTCTCACCATTTTTGACTTTCTTCCAGGAACCTAACACCTGTGGAATAACTTGCTTCACGAGTTATGACCAAAACTCATCCCTTTAAAAGATTCAGACAAGATTTAGTTATTGCTGGTTCACCTGAGCTGGTGCTAATGGACTCTGTTGAAACCTGCCAAGGCAATAACCCGCACAGTCAGTACTGTCAGATTGCTGAAGCTATTCTAATGAGGTTGCAGACAAATTTGATCAGGCTGCAATGGAAGCATGTTCAATGTGTATCGTAATTCTAGCTTCTGTTTTCAATGCCATCCAATATGGCCTCAAATGCACCTCAATTTTTATTCACATTTTCTGAGCACTATTTTTTTTTGTGTATCCTGACAAGTCTCATAACTATCTCAAAGTTATAATATTGTTGCATATTATTAAGTTTCCACTTGAAACTTGTTAGATTTTTCGATAGCCTTCTATTCTTGGTGTTAACATATCAGAGGACCTTTCTTGCAACCAGTACATAAATGTCATGGCAAAGAAGGCATGACAGTGCTTCTACTTTCTGAGAAGTTCACGTAGATTGGGAATGTCACCAAAAACTCTGACAGACTTCTATAGATGCAGAGTGCCGGGTACCCTAATTAGTTGCATCATAGACTGAGTGGAGACACCAATCCTCAGCAAGAGAAAAAGTTACAGAAAGTGGTGGATATAGCCCAGTCCACCTCAGACAAAGCTCTTCCCACCACTGAGTACATTTACATGGAGTGCTGCCACAAGAACGCAGCATCCTTCAGCAAAAAGCCCCCGCCATCCAGGCTCTGCCCTCTTCTTACTGTTACCATCAGGCAGGAGATGCAGAAACCTGAGGCCCCACACCACAAAGTTAAGGAATAGTTGTTACCCCACAATCATCTGGCTCCTAAACCTGTATGGATAACTTCATTCACCAATACTCTGAACTGATGCTACGACCTAATGACTTACTTTCAAGGACCCTTTACAACTCAGTATTATCTTATTTACACAGATTGTCTTCTTTTGCTCCTTGGTTGTTTGTCAGTCTTTGTATGTTTATGTGTATTTTTTACACTGATACTAATGTTTCCTGTAAAGACCTGCAGGAGGATGAATCTCAATCTTGTATTTGGTAACATGTCCTGTATGTACTTTGATAATTACTTCCTTCACTCAAGCAGTGTGTTCCAGATCCCAACCACCCTCTAGCTGAAAATTTTCATTTATGCAAAACTTGCTTTCTAGCTTTTGCTTCCACTCCTATGGGGGGAAGATTCCTCCAACCTACTCTGCCCCTTGTAATTTTCTCTGCGGCCTTCAGGTCCCTCTCAGGCTTCTGCCCTGGAATCCAAGGCAAACAAACCCATCCCATTCTATCCTCCTAAGTTAAACACACCATTCCATGTCACATCCTGATGTATCTTCTCGTAAGTGCAACAACATCCCTCTTCCATTGTGGCAACCAGGACTGTACAAGGCCTAAGCAATGCTTTATGAAGTTGTACCATAACCTCCCTGCTCGTATTTCTATGTCTTGGCTAATTAAGACATATATCTCATATGCCTTCGTCTCCTTATCGACCTGTGCTTTTGCCTTCAGGGATATTTGGATCTGTATACCAAGGTTCCTCTGTTCTTTAATATGCCCTAATCATACCATTCATGGTGTACGTATGTCCGACCGACCATTACTAGTACTCACAAAGCACATCTCCTTGCATATTTCAAAACTGAATTATATCTGCCATTGTTCCACCCATCTTTCAAAACTGTTCAATAGCTTCCTGTAGTCTATGACTTCCCTCTTGGTGTATTGCATGGAGTTTGATCAGATAATTATAAATAAAATATTGGGAAACAAATGCTGCAAGATTTGATCCTGATCAACTTTCCATTACAACAAGCTATTGTGTACTTTTCATATTTTAATAATATGCCTCAGGGAGATTTTAACCCATTCATTATGAATTAGGATCAAATAGATCAAATGATTTTAATTGTTTATTGTAATAAAACAACAAGTAAATTCCTAAGATTCTTAGTGATAAAAGAGTTAAAGACTGTGCAAAAACAGATAATAAACATCGCAATTACAAACCAATCATTGTCTGAGAGTTCCCTTTCTTTTCACTTTAGTTTTAAATAGCTCAATATTTCACTTAAGTAGCTGTTGTTATTTTGAAAAGGAAAAAAAATCTATAAAAATTTCTGATGGCATTTTGACTGACTGGCTATAATCCAAGGTTAAACTCTGGGAAGAAAATAAAACTTCAAAAATACTTCATGACAAAAAGAGAGTCTGGTATAAACAGAGAGCATTCATGATGACTGTGTCTTTGTTGCATAGTATTCCAAAGCAAGCTTGCTATTGCCAGTGCTGGAACAAAGATGCCATTGGTTGGTAAAGATCAAAATGCCATTTTACTTCTACTTTAGCTCAAGTAATCTCAATAACTGTCTGGAGAAAATGAAAACAACGACAAAAATGATGCATGCCAGTATTTAGAAGCCCATTAGACAATATAATACATCAACCAATTTAACCAGGCTTACTCTCAAAGAATGTATTGTGGCCTGAGGTTAATCTATACTGGTCTTCATAATTTGGGCTACATTTTTGATATTGATAAGATATGAACACTTATCTGATGGGCTATTTGTACACTGCCACAGACCTTGAAAATACTCATTCCTCATTCTGATGCACAAGTAAACTACTCTCATTTTTAAAACAGAGAAAACAAAGATGGTTCTTCAAAGTCTGAAGCTCAATGGCAATAAAGACTGTCTGACATGTGATCTGTTTTTTGGGAATCAGCTGATCTCAAGAGAGGGCCATTGGTGAAAAAAAATGTTTTTGAAACCCAAGAGCTAACTTTATAAATTTGTGCTTGCAGTACAGAATCTAATCTATAGGGAATGCAAACCAGAAATCTGGGTATCCACTTGAAGAATCTCTTGTCGTTACAGTTTACAGATATTTCAGATAGTTTAGTAGATGAAGTGCCAAAAATAAGAAGTTATCAAATCTGTTCAAATTCTCAGATTTGTCAGTACCAAATCCACTTGAAAAGATTACAATACTGTACAATTTACTTGTCATAGATTTGGTTTAAATTATGTTTTATTATTCCAAACAAATGAGTTAAGTACCTGAAGGTACTTCCCTTTTAGAATTAGAATTATTCAGCACTAAAAAAGACAATTTGGTCAACATTTATATGAGAGAGGCATCCAATTGGTCTCAAGCTCTTGGTCTTTATAGATATAAAACTACCTTACAAATGATATTAGAAACTAAAAGAGACCAGGAAGGGTGGAACTCACACAAACCTGAAAGCAGGTGAAGCTCAACGGACCCGAAAGGGAGAACGAAGAGAGGGACACAAGCAGATCTGGAAAGGTAATGGCCAAGCAGACCTGTGAGGCAAACCGGCTGCATGGATGCAACGAGTGCAGGAACAATGAACCAAGGAAACAGGGTGAAGCAGGGTGACCAGAAGTGTACTGATATGTGAGGAGTTACAGGATGATCAGGGTGATGAGCCAGCACACCAGGGAGGGTCAAACGCAAACAGGCTAAGAAAGCAGAGCAAAGTCGGAGTGAACTTCTTTGGGCACAGAGTTAATGGGTGGCAGGGAGAATTGCAGAAGCAGCAGGATGATCTGGTAAACAGGGTGCAGTCCCGGCAAGGTGCAACTTAATCAGACTTGAAGGAAGAGGGAATGGTTGAGAAGCAAGGTTGAAAGGGAGATGACATCATGGCACTCAAGCAGACTTGAAAGGAAGGTGTTATGATCGGGCTCAAGCAGACCTGTAAGGGAGAAGACAGTGTGTATCCAAAAGCAGAACTGAAAGGGTAATGACTTAGTGGACTGTGTAGAGAGAACCAGAAGCAGGGATGTGGCAGTGAGGAGGGAGACAGAGGCGCAGCCAAAAACCAGTAAATTTAGAAGGCTGCGAAACATGAAGTTTCACTTAAGTGTTATAATTACTGAGGCGTCACTGCACAGTGTGGTACTTGGTTGCATTGTTATCCCACCCACCCTGAATCTATTGCGGTTAAGTCACAAATAGGCAAGTTCACAATTAGTTATGGGACGTGGGTACCCCTGTATTACATTAGCATCAATAAAACTATGACATTATTAGCAATGTATCCTCTGTGCAGATCATAAACTATTCAGAAAAGTATCAATGCTTCAATCACTGTAATCCATATGTAATAATTATTTTTAAGTATGGGTGTAAATTGGAGTTCATTTTATCTTACGACATGTTTTCTCCTAAACAGCTGCAGATGCAGTACAATTCTGCTAAATAAAATATTCATTTTGTCCTACATAAATGAAAACAGATATTTCATATACAATTAGCATTCAATTAAAAGTAGGAGAAATGAAGCACAAAAACAAATCTGATTTGAAAGAGTGTCATTCTACGTTAATGATAATATAACTGTTTAGAAATCCCTGACATGATCACAGTGTGCATTTTCCACTGGCCACAATTCACAGATAAAGAATGAACTAGTTATCATCAGCAACTGTGGGGGGGGGGGGGAGGGAGAAAGATACAAACTCACCAGCTACTGGCTGAAAACAAAATGATTATTACTGAATCAGAATTAATATCACTGACATATGTCAAGAAATTTGTTACTTGTCTTAACTTTCCAATTCTGGAAAGGTATTTAGCAAGGGGAAAATGACTTCCATTTACTAAAATAGCCAATATCCTCCTTAGGCTGAGTACCAACACTTTCTGTTTACATTGATGTTAGACCACTTACAGCCAAATAGCTCATGCGTTACCCGCACCCTAAACTCAACAATAAAATGTGCTCAGCTGCCTTAAGATGCAACAATTCAAGAGCCTAGTGCTATTCTTAAGATGGAAATATGGCCTAGAATCTGTTCAAAGCCTTTGATGCAGTACTCAGAGGGCATTCTACAATGCTGTATGCCCATGTCCCATTTGGATTGCTAGGACTGAGTGCCTACATTATTTCATTATCTCCTTTTTAAAAAATTTGTACCTTCAGAAAGCTCTATTGTTTACCGTTCCAATTTTGTTTGGATGCAGCAACAACCAGAGAAGAGGACAGCACCAAAATCCTCGGGAACCAGCACCAGCAGGACTTGTGCCAACAGATACAATGCAATCAGGAGAGATGCTTGTATGTGACAAAATCCACCCACTGCAGGAATAATACAGACCAAATGTCAGTTTCTTCAGTTTTTCTTGGGTGGTATAGTCAGAGATTACTTTTTAACATGTAAAATTAAAATCTGTGCAGCAACCTGCATTAGGAATTGCAACCTGTTGGACCAAGAGATGCTGCTTTGTCAGAGATATTAAAGCAGAAATATGGTGGACAAGTAATGGAACTCCTTACCAAACCCATCAACAAATTTCCCACATCAAGGTCCTGTAATGCATCATTCATAAGCTTGCCCTACAGAAAGAGTGCAGTCCGAGAAACTGTACTCCACCAATTATCATTGGGCAGTGAAGGTCAGGATAATTAGGAGAAAGGAGAGTCGCACCAACACCATGCACTAAAGTTGTTCAGTGATTTCTGAAACCTACCTGAAATCTGATTCTGATTCTGAAGGTGTAACTACAATGTGTTCAGTTCAGGAAATATTAGTTAGATGCAGGAGATCTGGAGACTATGGATTTCTGATCTTTGTATCTACAAGTGTTTAGCTGCTACCTGACAGTTTTGCCTGGGTCAACTTACCTCAAGTTGAGCACCCCTTATCCGAAAATCCAAAATCCGAAAACAGCAGAAATTTGAATTTTTTTTTTGACCACTGACATGTCGCCACAATTGGAAAATTCCAGAAGGCACTGGGCAGCTTCCCAGGAGATGCACAGGTCTCTGTGAACTGCAAACAGTTCTGAGAAGTGACCTCACATACCCTGAGTGGGGCCTTGTTGGAGCCAGTTGGTTTTCAGCGATCATCATAGCTAGACCTTTGTGCATTACTCATGGTGATTATTATCTGTTTTGTGCTTATTAATTCATGTACAAAATTGTTTCAGACCATAAGACAAAGGAGCAGAAGTCAGCCATTCAGCCCATCGAGTCTGCTCCGCCATTTTATCATGAGCTGATCCACTCTCCCATTTGGTCCCACTCCCCCACCTTCCCACCATAACCTTTGATGCCCTGGCTACTCAGATACCTATCAATCTCTGCCTTAAATACACCCAATGACTTGGCCTCCACCACTGCCTGTGGCAACAAATTCCATAGATTCACCACACTCCAGCTAAAGATACTTCTTCGCATCTCTGTTCTTAATGGGCGCCCTTCAATCCTTAAGTCAGGCCGTCTCGTACTAGACTCCCCCATCATAGGAAACAACTTTGCCACATCCACTCTGTCCATGCCTTTCAACATTCGAGATGCTTCTATGAGGTCCCCCCTCATTCTTCTAAACGCCAAGGAATACAGTCCAAGAGCAGACAAATGTTAACCCTCTCATTCCCAGAATCATTCTAGTGAATCTTCTCTGTACCCTTTCCAACGTCAGCACATCCTTTCTTAAATAAGGAGCCCAAAACTGCCCACAGTACTCCAAGTGAAATCTTACCAGCGCCTTACAGAGCCTCAACAACACATCCCTGCTCCTATACTCTACTCCCCTAGAAATGAATGCCAACATTGCATTCGCCTTCTTCACTACCGACTCAACCTGGAGGTTAACCTTAAGGGTATCCTGCACGAGGACTCCCAAGTCCCGTTGCATCTCTCCCCATTTAAATAATAGTCTGCCCGTTTATTTCTTTTGCCAAAGTGCATAACCATACATTTTCCAACATTGTATTTCATTTGCCACTTCTTTGCCCATTCTTCCAATCTATCCAAGTCTCTCTGCAGACTCTCTGTTTCCTCAGCACTACCGGCCCCTCCAACTATCTTTGTATCATCAGCAAACTTAGCCACAAAGCCATCTATTCCATAATCCAAATCGTTGATGTACAACGTAAAAAGAAGTGGCCCCAACACTGATCCCTGTGGAACATCACTGGTAACCAGCAGTCAACTAGAATAGGATCCTTTATTCCCACTCTCTGTTTCCTGCCAATCAGCCAACGCCCTATCCACGTATGTAACTTTATACTTTATAGTCGCCAAACAATTGATACTAGAATGTGCAATCATCACAGCAATATTTCCCGTAATTCCATGGGCTCTTATCTTGTTAAGCAGCCTCATGTGTGGCACCTTGTCAAAGGCCTTCTGAAAATCCAAATATACAACATCCACTGCATCTCCCTTGTCTAGCCTACTTGTAATTTCCTCAAAAAGAAATTGTAATAGGTTTGTCAGGCAGGATTTTCCTTTAAGGAAACCATGCTGAGTTCTGCCTACCTTGTCATATGCCTCCAGGTTCTCCGTAACCTCATCCCTGACAATCGACTCCAACAACTTCCCAACCACTGATGTCAAGCTAACAGGTTTATAATTTCCTTTTTGCTTCCTTGCTCCCTTCTTAAATAGCGGAGTGACATTTGCAATCTTCCAGTCCTCCAGAACCATGCCAGAATCCATCAACTTTTGAAAGATCATTGCTCATGCCTCCGCAATCTCCATAGCTACTTCCTTCAGAACACGAGAGTGCATTCCATCTGGTCCGGGAGATTTATCTACCCTTAGACTATTCAGCTTCCTGAATACTTTCTCTGTCGTAATTGTGACTGCGCATACTTCTCTTCCCTGCCACCCTTGAGTGTCCGGTATACTGCTGATTTCTTCCTCAGTGAAGACTGATGCAAAATACTTGTTCAGTTCCTCGTCCATCTCCTTATCTCCCATTACAATTTCTCCAGCATCATTTTCTATCAGCCCTTTATCTACTCTCACCTGTCTTTTCACTTTGAGAATTCCTAATAAGAATTGGAGATGTACAAGAACTGGAACAGATTTTCTGCCTGAATATCTTGCTGGTCTCTAATCATTTGAGAATGATTAGGTTGATAGTTGTTTAATATGCAGGTAGCAGTCATGAATTGTTCATCCTGATATTTATTTTAAGGTATCTGGCTGCAATATACAAAAGGCTGTTTAGTGTCTACTTGTAGGCAATGGCAATCTGCAGTCTTCAAACTTGCTTGTGCTTCATGTTCCATATTTAACTCATTTGTTGCCTCCACAGATTGCTACTTATTTTCTGCCTGGAGAATTTCCTGGCCCCAGTGGGTAAATAACTTTTCTTTATCTTTTTTTAAACCAAGTTGTACTACAAAATATGGATACCTACATTCCAGTATTCTTCCCAGCAACGTGCAATAGTCTTCAAAATAACTTCCATTGCCAGCTATCATCTACTCTTTAAGAATGTCAGGCTGTGATCAATGCTGCTACATTTACACTGGTGCTAGCAACTAACAAAATTGAAGTCAATGGTTATGCACTAAGGCAGTAAATCACTGTGCTTATTAAATTGGTTGCTGACTTTATGCTAATATAGCTGTTGCCCAGATTCTGCATGTAGCCTGAATTCGGTTAATAAAGATAGATTAATTCCAGTGCTCAATTTCCAATGCTCCCTGCAAAGAAAAAAGTACCTGTAATTTTAAGTACTTTACAGCAGGTGGCATTATTGTGTAATTATTGCAAACAACTGTATAATGGATCTAAACATGAATAAAAGGGGAAGCTCTAATGTAGTTTTGTACTGTGACTAAAAACCTTAATGACAGTTACTTGCTCACTTTGCTTTTAATGATCATTGATTTTCAGAACAGATAATTAGAGAGTTAGAATAATCTAGCAACAATCTATTTTGCTTTAAGCAATCTTCATAAAATGCATAAAGAAAAATACAAAATGGTTCAATAGTGTCTTGCAATGTATACCGCTTAAAATATAGCTAAGTACAGCTCCAATGCCATATTTAAGTTTGCTGATGACACCGCTGTTGTTGGCCGAATCAAATGTGATTCCAAAGCAGCCATTTAGTATGATGTTAGCGGGTTCCATTGTCTATCTCAGCACGTGAAGACAGACTCCAGTGGATTGAGCAGACGAGACCAATGGAAGGTCCAACGGTCAAGGTGGTGGTCTCTGCAAGTGTCGTGGAACATGTAGAGCAGGACAAGGTACAGAAGACGCCCTGATCATCCACTGCGCCCAGTCCCATCTCCAGCCGTCTCGACTCTGTCTTGCCACTGGATCCAGATGGGAATTGGGAAGAGAGAGTGAGGCTGACGCTGCACAACTCTCCCTCACTTAAATCCAAATCACGTGCTAGTCTCAACACCATCAAATGGTGTTGAGGTCCTCATCGACGTCAACAATGGACGAATACACATTGGGTTCCTTCTCCACAAAGTCTGAAACTCAAAAGATGTTAAGACCTATCCAATATATACATCTATGGGTACTTTTACAAAAGGGAGTCTCTGCATTTAAACTTTAAGCTGTCAATACTCACTGCTTGAATGATTGGTTCTTTCTCCCTACTAAGCAGCAGATACTTCCAGCTAACAAAGACTTTAAACACAATTTATTTTATTTTTAATGATACACATTTAAATTTAGGCAGGTATTTCTTAATACACATTTAACACGCAGAGGATTTCTAATATATAAACGATCTCTGAATTACAGAAGATTTATAAACTACAATGGTTTTCTAAGCACAGGTACAATTCTTATGAATTAGAACATAGCATTGAGTTGCAGATGGACAAGTTGTCCATTGTAGAACCCAAAGGTTGAGTAATGAATTCTAGTTCTTTTGCCTATAATCCCCATCTTTCTGTCATTCTTCTTGTCAATCTACCCATATTTCTGATATTTATACAATTTTCTACCAGATTATATTATTTGCATGTGACGTTTTCCCCATACCTTTGCTGGGACAAAGTAATTCACACAGATGGTTTTACACAATTGATGCTGTGAGGGCTAACCCCTTAAGTACCTAAACATCCCAAATTGTAACCGTGTTTGATGTGCTAAATTACATAACCCCATCGTCTTGTATTTGGCTAATGGAGACACGCATGCTGGTCACTTTATGTTACAAAGCTGTACTTCCAACTTCAAACTGATTTTTGCTTGCAATTCACATTACGAACTGGGGAGTGGCTCTTGGTTATAACAGAAAGCTGAGCAAAGAATATTTGTTGAAGGTTTAACTTTATCACCACCAGTTTGACCTTTGGAAAGGCAGACATCCCACCTCTCCCGGAAGTTCCGGGAGTCTCCCACATATTAATAGTGGCTCCCTGGTGCCCAGAAATTATATATGATATCCCAGAAATCCATTTATTTGAGAGCAAGCGAGCAAGAGAGCATGAAAGCGAGAGAGAGAGAGAGAGAGCAAGTGAGAGCATGAGAGAGAACGAGGGAGAGCGAGGGAGAGAGGAAGCACACTAGAGAGCGAGTGAGAGAGCAACCACCAGAGAGAGCGCACTAGAGAGCGAGCGTGCTAGAGAGAGTGAGCACGAGAGTGAGAGAGCGAGCGAGAGCATGCTAGAGAGAGCGAGCGCGAGAGCGACCACGAGAGAGAGAGAGCGCGCATGCGCGCGCCATGGGAGAGTGTTCCAAAAAAAGAAAATATAAAATGTACGTCACCCCAGACTACCCTAAAGTGTACTCCTGCCTAATACGGGTCAAAATAATGACAGTGTTGCTCGCTACACTGTTTGCAACAGTGACTTCTATTGCCCATGGTGGATTAAGACTGTGTAAAAGACACGTTGAAGTGAGTTTAACAGGTGTCATTTGTTCATTAGCATAGCTAACGTTATTTAAACTAGCTGGGTAGCTGCTAAGGAGCTACTCTACTGCAGACATCCCAACTCTCCCAGAAGTTCTGGGAGTCTCCCCCAAATTGATGGAGCTACCTCCCTGAAATGAGTTTTTGCAGGGTGGGATGTCTGGAAAGGTCATGCAGCATCCTCATTGAAAGCTGAGTTTTAGCACTAAACCTCTTGGGCCCTGGGAAGTGAATATCCATCACAATAGGAGGGAGATTGAAAAACTGGTTGAATGGTACCACAACAACCACCTTTCACTTAACATCAGCAAAGCCAAAGAGTTGATTATTAACTTTAGGATGAAGAAACCTGAGTTCTATGAGCTGGTTCTCATTTGGAAATCAGAGGTTGAGAGTGTCAGTAACTTAAAATTTCTTAGAGTTCTCATATCGGAGGATTTGATTTACACATAAATTCCATCAGATTGAAGGCACAACTGCGTCTCTATTTTATTAGAAGTTTCTGTAGATTTCACATGCCATCTAAAACTTTGATAGTCTTTCATAGATGTAGAGCACGCTCACTGGTTGCATCGTGGCCTGGTGTGGAAACTCCAATGCCCAAGAATGGAAAAGCCTACAGAAACTGATGGATAGAGCACAGTCTATCACAAGCAAAGGCCTACCCACCATTGAGCAGATCTAGAAGGAATGCTGCCACAAGAAAGTAGCAACCAACCTCATGGACCACAGCCACCCAGACTATGCCCTGTTCTTATAGCTGCTTTAGCATCTTTTACGTAATGGGGTGACCAGAATTGAATGCAGTATTCAAAATATAGCCTAACCAGAGAATCTGTTTTGACTACTCAACTTTATACATTTTACACATTTACATTAATATTAATCTTCTGGCTCCTGTAAAGATATGCCACACCAGGTCTTCCTCCTCCTTGTTAAAAGGACACCCTGTGACCACAGTAATTATATCTGTCTCAAAAATCCTGAAGTACAGTAGCTTTATTGAAGAAAACAGTGTGGCAGCTTCCACAAACAATTCTATGTAGCAAATTAATAGAATGTTGTTTTGAAAAAGGAATGGCATTACTTGAGGATGCCAACAATATTTCACAGGCTCTTCATGCCCACCAATGCAAGTTCACTCCATGGGCTGCACTCGTAATATAAGAAGATAATCACCCATTGTGATCTCCCATTCATAGAATAAATCAAAGAATCTCCCCTCACTGCACACTTTCCAAATTTTATCAGTGTTGATGTTGAAACCATTGGTGCAAAATCTGGTGAGTGACCAACAAAGATTTGGTTGCTGAAGTTCTTGGTTCCTCATTGCAAAGTGAACATTGGATCACATTGAGAACCATATTCATTCTAGCCAAAGCCTACATGCCAGTTTCAGAATTCGATCAGACTTATTATCACCGTCTTCTATGACATGATTAAAAAAAATGTAGCTGCAGTATAGTGCAAAGAGGTAAAAACTACCATAAATTATAAAATAAGTAAATAATGCAAGAATAGGAATTATGAGGTAGTGTTCATGGGTTCATAGATCATTCAAAAATCTGACAGTAGAGGGGGAAAAGCTGTTTCTGAATTATTGGGCATGGGTCTTCAGGATTTTGTACCACCTCCCCAATGATAGTAGCAAAAAGAGGGCATGTGCCAGATGGTGAGGGTCCTTTGTGACAGATCCGACCTTCCTGAGGGATTGGCTCCTGAAGATGTCCTCAATGGTGGGGAAAGTTATGCCAGTGATGGAGCTGGCTGAGTCTACAATGCTCTACAGCATCTTGTAAATTACAGAAGACAGACTTTTGCATGTTAAGATGTCTCCTTTGTCACTTAAATTCATGGGTAATGCTCTACTTTCATTATGAGTTAGTTATGAAGTTTACGTGTGATTCTTGTTCTTAATGTACCACACAAATTATAGGATTTTTCTACCTGGACTATGTATTTTTATGTAGAATTCTACTGCCTAAAATAAGAAAATACTTTGAAAAGCACCTTGATCTAACCAGCCTCACTCACACTCATCTACATTTATTTGCACTCCACTTTCTGGTCTTGAGTGGTGTTAATATGCTTACTCAATGATAAATCAATAGTGTGTTACGAATTGTTACAAAGGAAAATCCAACAACTGAAATATTTCACATGGATAATTTTTTGCAATGTTAGAGGCATTTTTTTGTCATTGACATTCAGCCTTAAATGCCAGTGGAAGGAATGTCAAGGTCTCTGCATTCCCTCTCACATGGTGAGGGATTACATCAAATCTGGTCATTAGTTAAAATATCCTCAATCCTTTGGAAATAGTCACATACACATTCACAGAGATTCTGCCCAGATTCATCTGCAAAGTAGTTGGTGAAAATACAGATGACTAAATAGTTAATGAACCAAAGAACCAAACAAATAAACAGAGTGATTGATTAGTTAAAGGAGTGAAAAGGGAGGTATTAAAGCTGTGACACTGATTTACTACTGGCTGAGATAAAATGACACAGATTAACATCAAATGTTTAGTACACTTGCTAGGAATGTTTGAATGGAACACAGATCAATCTTTCATTCGCACTGAAAATATTTGTGCTTTTTTTGTTATATTTCCTATGTTCTATTCCTTTTTCCAATGTTGTTCAAATGTAGTAAGACAAAATTTCCCCCCAAATATTTTTATGCTAAACATTAACAGACCTAAGAATAAATAAATGGATCAATTAAGCAAATATGTTCTGTTCATCAGCTTCTTTGGTCAATGATTAATAGGACATTCAGGGTGACAAGCAAGTCCACTGTCTGAAGACTGGCTCCCATATTCAGATATGTATTAAGGTACTTCAGTCATTTGTATTGGGAACCTTACCTTGAAGTTAAAGTTGCTCTATACCAAGAGAACAGATGAAATCGGTATAACTAGTCAATCATCTCTAATTATTGGCTAGGAATTCCCTGACAGCAGCACATGAGTCCTCCAGGTACACACTTAGCTGGAGTGGATCTTCCAGCAGTGATTGTGTCCAAATTGGTCAACGTCACCTTGCACAGTACAGAGCCCTCAAGCCATTATGGCAAGACCCATCCACAGGAATGCCTTGGCAGAAACTATCAGCAAACATTCAAAATACTCAGAAACTATTAGAAATTAGTCATAATCACAAAAATAAAGTTTAAACATTGAAAAATACCACAAAATGCCAGATTAATTTGAAAATTCAAGTTTATTAAAACAAATAAAAGTTAATTGCTACTTAATTTGTTTACTTGCAGATTTCCCCCTTCATGCAAATGAATGATGTCATAGAACAAGCACCATAGTAACCTGGCACATAGTCCCCACTCAGATTTCTTGGTTTAGTTGCTGGAAAACTGCAGGAAATTAACGGTTTGCTTTTGAACTTTAAGAGGAATCCAACATCATAGCTCAGCCAGAAACTCTGTGCTGAGAAGCTGTGGTCTTCTATGCTCACTGCCCATTACACCACTGGTGTTTAGGATAGGAATGAAGGTCCTCCATCTCTGTTTGTCCTTGGTCATTTGGTGTTCATCTTAGTAGTGTTCAACACTTTCTTCATATGCCAGTAGCTTCTTGGTTTTTACTACCGGCAGCCATGTAAGTCCCGGGTGGAGACTGATATAGGATTCTTCATTGCTGTTTCCATAACATTTCATGGGAAATGGATCAGCAAAAATGAAATGGAAGAACAGATTCAATGGGCCAAATGACCTAAATCTGCTCCTCTGTCTTATGGTTTAACAGTTTTGTTTAACAGTTTTGTTTGACCAGTCAGAGTTGTTAGCTCTGAGATGAACCCCTGAACCTGGAAGATTGGTGGACCACTCTTAGTCTGGTCTCTACCCTTTAGCCTAGTTGGTATTGGTGACCCTACCAACAGCCAAAGCATAAATCCCTGTCTCCAGCCAACATAGCTCTTCAGATCATTGAGGGATGCGAGCCTTCAAACCACAACAAGGTTATGGTCCTCTTGGAGGTTTGGTCTGCTATGTTCGTGTGGAAGTTCATATGCTCCTGACAACTTATGGAGTGAATTGAATAAATGCTGACATTTCTATGAATTTTCCCAGTATTATTTTCAATTAAAGAACCACCAATCAGAGATATTACAATCAGCAAAGATTAACTTTACCAAGCTAAGCAGGAAGAACACTGCACTAGCAATTGTCTCAGGCTGAAAACAGTGTCACAAGCATTGAGGTAGTGAAACTTGGTTATCTACTCAACCAGACTGGAAGTTATGTATGAAAGCTCCACTTTTGATTCCTAAATAAGCTGTATACTTCTATTTCACATCCGTGGATTTTCAGGGTGACCAAAGGAAACCCTACAAAGACACAAGTTAAGACATATGTGAAGAAAACAACCAGGAGCCTGGAAGATCAGGCCCCTCACTGATCTTAAAGGAACAAAAACCTCCATTAAATTGTTACTTGCTTTGAAGAAAGAATTATTTCTTCTAAAATGGAGTACTTGCTTTTAAGAACTAAGTGTGCCGGAAGTTTCAGTAATATTTGAGTAATATTGTAAATATGTTGTTTGGTTAAGCATTCTTTGTTGTTTGCATAGTTCATTGCGGGTTATATGTAAAAGCACATGAATGACATACATTATTGCATCACTACATTATATGTGTGCAGCTCACTAAAGTAAAAAAATTAAACTAGAGTATACATGTTTATCTCTGGGCTCGCCTTCTTTTGATTAGTTTTGGAGTTACAAAACATAATAGTAGTGATGAGTACTTCTTAAAATGAACCTGAGATGACTACCTGCATGTTGAAATTCAGCAAGACTGTTACTGTTATGACAGGGGCTCACATATATCAGACCAATGCAGCTTTTAAGATGAAACTTGCAACAAGGTAGAACACATACAAAGAGACAAAATATAAATGGACTGCACGGGGAAGAGAAAAAGTTAAAAAGTCAAGGTGCAATTTTGAAAAGAGCACTAATCTTCATGCTGTTGATGAAAAAGTCTGATAATGATGAGAGTGAATCAGGACCGCATAGACTTGAGATTTGCCATACGAAAATTACCAGGAGACAATAATACGGCTTACACCAGAAGGAATGGCAAGTTAATTAAAATGAAATTGGACACAGGCCTAGCTGTTTCAGTCATTCCAAAAATGAGATTGAGTGGCATTTCAGAGATACTGAACTGAAGCCGGCAGATATCCAACTAAGAACTTATACTGGAGCAAAGAAATCTCCAGTGGGAATGACGCTGGTTAACTGTGAAACATAACAACCAACAAGCCACAATGGCCTCGTATGTGGTGAAAAAGCATTGTGGGGCCATGAGTGGCTGAGACAACTAGAATTTGATTGGAGATCCATCCACCATTTGCATGGCACATCCCTTGCAACAGAATCAACTGAAAGTGAATTAAGAAAGGTACTGAATGATGCCACGGTAGTGTTCAAGGATGGCATTGGAAAACACAAACATGTCAAAGATAAAATAGTGTTAAATGAAAATGCCACACCTAATTTTATAAAGCCTGTCCGGTTCCTTATTCCATCCATGATTAAGTAGCCAGTGAGCTAGATCACATGGAGGCTCTTGGGAAACTGAAAGATCTGAAGGTACTTAAGTCACCTGGACAAGATGATATACAAACCAGGGTTCTGAACAAGGTAGCTGAAGAGATTGCGGAGGCACTAATGATGTTTCATTAGATTCTAGAATGGTTCTGGAAGACTGGATGGTATCATTCTAACATGGATAAAGCAGTAGCTGATCAGCAGCAGGCTAAAGGCCAATTTATACTTGTGTGTCAAATCAATGCCATAGGTATGGCATAGCCGCATATCCTACACTGTAGCCTGATGTGCACCTCCCCAAAAATGTAACTACGCGTCATTGCGACGCAGACCACAACAACTGCGATTGGTCCGCTTGGTAGCATCGCATTTCCTTCTACGCTGCAATAGCTTCCCATTGGGTGACTCAAGGGCAGGGAAGGAGCTCTGGCTGCAATACTTTCCAGAAAGCTTTACAGATCTCCGAAATTATGGAAGACCCTGTGCTTGACACCAGTTTGTAGCTAGCTGCTACAGCCTGTTGACTTCCACCTGAAGCTAAAACTCAAATGGTGATTGCCAGTCTCTGAGTATACTGTGCATACATTGATGCAAAATAAATGGTTGGAGACCATGAACCAAATCGTCAAATCTACCTGCCAACATCCGAAAATATTTGAAATGCATTTCCTCATCCATGTCTCTCAGTGGCCGGACAAGCACAGAAAATTCATCCTTGATCTCTTTGTCTGACCAACATGTTATTGCATTTGTTACATTGATATCTAGGAGGGCCATTTTGTTGAAGTGGAAGGATACATCGGCTCCTATTTTGTCACAGTGGTTCTCTCAAGTGATGCTATGTCTTAGTTTGGAGAAAATTAGAAGTCGAACTTTTGAACCTATGTTTGATTTTGAGAAAAGATGGGGTTCATTTGCTCGTTACTATCATTTGAGTTAATTGATAGATTTCCTCCACGATCTAACTGTAAATTTTTGGTACATTTTTTTTCTTGCTGGTGGTTTGAT
Organism: Mobula birostris; assembly: GCF_030028105.1. NCBI lineage: Eukaryota > Metazoa > Chordata > Chondrichthyes > Myliobatiformes > Myliobatidae > Mobula > Mobula birostris. The sequence goes on from NC_092381.1 coordinate 53,391,019, forward strand.
GTTTATCTTTAGAAGCTTTTTGTATGACACATGGCTCCGGGGTTAGTAGGGTTTTTTTTTTCCCTTTTTTTTGTCACCAAAATTTTTTCAATTTTTAAAACAATGTTTTTTTTCTTGAGACATTGTAAGTGTTGCCTACTTCGATGTACTCTTGTTATTTTTAGATAATAATAATAAAAAGATTTGAAAAGAAAAAAAAAGGAAAATTCACCCTCCTTCAGTTTCAGTCACCATTGTTAGAAATTTGAGTTTCTTCATGTTGAGTTTCAACACGAAGAAACTCAGTGGCATAGAAACCCCACCACCAACTAGCGTTTTGGCGGTGAATTGCAGAGTGACGCAGTCACACCAACACACATGTATAAATGTTCACAACAGCATAGTCCACTTGCATAAGCTACAGCGTAAGCTAGTACGCACAAGTATATATCAGCGTTAAGAGTGGGAATAAAGGAAACGTTTTCTGATTGGCTGCCCGTGACCAGCGGCATTCCACAGGGGTCTGTGTGGGGACCAGTTCTTTTTATGTTATATGTCAGTGATAAGGGTATTGGAATTAATGGCTTTGTTGCAAAGGTTTGCAGATGATACAAAGATATGTGGAGGAGCAGGTAGTTTTGAGGAAATAGGGAAGCTACAGAAGAACTTACAGATTTGGAGAATGGGCAAAGAAGTGGCAGATGGAATACAGTGTCAGGAAGTGTATGATCATGCACTTTGATAGAAGGAAAGGAAAAGGTTGACTATTTTCTAAATGGAGAGAAAATACAAAAATCTGAAGCACAAAGGAATTTGGGAGTCCTTCTGCAGGGTCCTCTAAAGGTTAATTTGCAGGTTGAGTCCGTGGTGAGGAAGGCAAATGCGATGTTAATATTCACTTCAAGAGGACTAGGAAATAAAAACAAGATTGTCATGTTGAAACTTTATAATGCACTGGCGAGGCATCACTTGGAGTACTGTGAGCAGTTTTGAGCCTTTATTTCAGAAAGAATGTGCTGAAACTGGAGAAGGTTCAAAGGAGATTCACAAAAATGATTCCAGGATTAAGCAGCTTGTCATATGAAGAGTGTTTGATGGCTCTGGGCCTGTATTCGCTGGAAGTTAGAAGAATGAGGGGTGAGCTCATTAAAACCTATTGAATAGTGAAAGGCATTGAAAGAGTGGATGCGGAGAAGATGTTTCCTCTGGTGGGAGTGTCTAAGATCAGAGGACACAGTCTCAAAATAGAGGGGTATCCTTTTAGGACAGAGATGAGGAGAAATTTCATTAGCTAGAGAGTGGAGAATCTGTGGGATTCATTGCCACAGGCAGCTATGGAGGCCAAGTCTTTATGTTCAGTATATTTAAAGCAGAGATTGTTAGATTCTTGATTGGACACAGCATGAAGGGATATAGGGGAAAGGCGGGAGACTGAGTCTGACAGGAAAAATGGATGAACCATGATGAAAAGCCAGAGCAGACTTGATGGGCCAAATGGCCTACATCTTGCTCCTATATCTTACTGTCTTACTCTATATACAGTATTTATGACTAGAGAGCAATACATTACATATTTGAGTTGAGATGCATTCTACATTGAGTTGGAGCTTATAGCTAAGCAGAGAGGAGTGTTTTGTGTTTAATATTCCAGTAATATTGTTTGATTAAGCATTCTTTGTTGTTCACATAGTTCAAAATATGTATATGTAAAAGTATGTGAATGACATACATCATTACACCACTGTCACATGTGCACAGCTCAGTAAAGTGAAAAAGGAAACTAGAGTACACATGTTTATCCCCAAGATCCCTGCGTTTTGTTTCAATTAGTTTTGGAGTTATAAAGCATAACAGTAAATACTTTGTAAATAATAGGGCATCAAGTTATCAACAATACCAGAGGACACTTGAATGAAGTAAAATCAGGATAGAGGCAACATTTCTGAAAGTAGCTTCATGTAAAAGTAAGGAATTTGAGACAGGCTTCCTTCTCTTGTTCACTGTTCACCATACCTTTCTCATTAAAAATTCATAATCTATTTTTTCGCTGTGTGACTGCTCAGATGGTCCTTTTTACATGATGATTTAGTGACACAACAAGACTTCAGGAGGTCCTACCACTGAACCAGAGAATGCACTATTCACTATGACTCAAAGAAATATACAGCAGCTTTAGCAAAAATTAACACTGGCTGATAAAACAAACATTAAAACTAAGATACTGTCATGTCTCAGATTTTCTGGAATTCTTATTAATTTGAAATCCTTCACACTGTTTTGGCTTGCTTTATATTGAACAGATTAGGAAATCAAAATATAAGATTATTATATGTTGGTTTGCATTAAATCAGTATAAGGTCAATGGAGGTTTGTTTTTTTGTTACGTCTGCAATTCCTTTTCTCAGACTAGTTTCAGCTCTGTCTTGATTAAGCCTTTCCTAGTCCGTAGTATGAACTAGTACTCTACCCAAATAATAGGTTACACTTGTTAAATGGTGTTCATACCAGGTGTCATTCAGCATTAATCATAGTTATTTTTTCTTGCCAATGTTACTTAAAAATATTTTATGTGTCAGGATTGGAAATATCCAAAGGTGTGTCACCTTGTGTTGTATTTTGCTGTAAAAGAAGCATAGCAATGCTATCGACATTTTTGTCCAGATCTCACACTCAGTGCAGTCTAGTTTTAATACAGTCAGTATAGTGGATTCTTCCATAAATATTTTATTCAAAGGATACAGTATTTTTATTTGTTGGCATATTTGTTTTCTACTGAAGGATGGTGTTTGAGTGGTTTAATATTTTTAAATTATGGTCTCAGGCAGTAAATTGGCTTTGGCAATGTTGGCTAAAGATTGGCAAAGTTGGTTTCCATTTTCCACCCATGTCAAACACCTTCCCCATCCTTATGAGATGGCATGAGTGAAGATATTCTTACTTATTAGAATGCCCTCCCAATAGTTATTGCCAGGTTCAAACACAAGCACTATTTGGTTTAAGTTGTGGAAGAATTGTATGAATTTCTGGACTGTACACTGTACTAATACACTCTCAGAAGAGAAACTTAAAAATGAATCATTATTCCTAGCTTTCTTTTTCTAACTATTGTAGTATATATGTAAATTCTAAAATAGTGTTTTGAGTGCATGCTTTGTACTATACAGAGCAATAAAATATTTCAAATTACTTTCAATTTTTAGGAAATTAATGAAAATCTTTAAAAAATGGAGTACCTCTTCAAACTTAAATTAAATTGTTACCAAGTTATACATGTTACCAAGACCTCTAAAGACCTTGTATTTTAAAGCAAAGGCAGATATTGGATCACATTACACTCTTTGTTTTTGTTAGATATCATGTTATCATCAGTGAGTAAGCATGGTATAAACTGTGGCATCTGTAGACTATGCCAAGTCTGGCAGGATTCACAAGCTACTTTTATGATAATGATCTATGAGATTTTATATCAATGCACTTCTGGACTGTGTACATGTGTAAATGTTAAATGCCATAAGCTTCTACCAGAAGAGAAGGGCAACAGATGTCAGCTGGTGTCAGGTATCTGTAAACAGCAAAAGCACAAGGGGCTTCTGTTCTTTCGGTCTTTTGAAAAACATCACACTCCAATATCCCTTTCAGCTTTTTTTAAAGAGATAATCCTTCTTCTGACAGGTCATAACTATCCAAAATACTATAACATCTTGTTTTTTTTGTAATATTTTCAAAATGCTTCCTTTTTAATACTGTACTTTTCTTTCCTTTGCAGTGTCAACCATTACTTAATTGTATAGTTGTACATCAGGCACTTGTGCTAAGTATTTGCTGTGTCACTGCCTGCTGGGTTATGTACTCAAATAACTCGAGCTGGCTAGACTTAGAGGCTTCCCTTTGGGGAAATATTGAGTCCAACTGGCACCTGGTTGCAATGTTGCAATTAGAAATTTAATGTGGATGAAACTGCAAAATAAGCCGTCACATTGAACTCCCATTTTATGGTACAGTTCACAAGAACACACGGGTCCACAGGGCATTCCTTTGTCACAACCCTCATTACTAACCATTAAGAAGAAACAATGAGGATGGCAAGTAACATCGTTCACTTTTAGAATGTCCTGTGGTCAGCAATGAAAATCAAGCTGTTAACAGCTGATCATTAGTTGGACATTCAATAGTTGTGTATATGATGCAGATAGACCCAGCAATAGGAATACTTTCAACATGAAACAAACAACAAATTTTTCTCATAAAACCATACCTGAATAGATTTAAAGTCCCCTGAGGCATAGGCTCCCAGAATAGCAGCACCCACTAAAACTGACTCCACCTCCTCAGCAAGGACGATTGGCATACCTAAGTAAGATATTTTGATATCTGTGTTATGTGCAATACAGAACAAGAGTACAGTTTAAGAAACTGTGTCCTATATTAATCCTCAACACAATTATATTTGCATTTTTACCTTAATTTATTCATAATTAGCTCAAAATCTCTTTGTTATTTAACAACCTAATGAGAAAAGATTGCATTGCCCTTTTATTCCAACACTTTGCCTCCTGTCATTCAGGCAATCTTCTATCCATGCTAGTATCTTTCTTATAATACCATGGTCACTTATCTTGTTAAGCAGCCTCATGTGCAGCACCTTGTCAAAGGCCTTCTGAAAATCCAAGTAAATAACATCCACTGCGACTGTAACTTTGTACTCTATCTTTGGAGCACACAAAGGAAATTACCAGTATTAACATAGACATGTAAAAGTCAAGAACTTTTGCCAGTTAGAAGAGGAAATTCCAGTAGTTCCATGCAGAACTCTTCAGATTTCCCCATAAAATCCAGCCAATATTATTGTAATCCATTTGAATTTAAGTGCTGATCAAGGTGTTAATTCTACCACTGCTGTTTTCAAATGTTGAACTCTTATGTACTGAGTGCCTAGCAGATGAGAAATCTATAAAAATAGAAGCAAAGCAAATGAAAAGTCAGTGTAAATATAACTGTATTCAAGCATGTGAGTAAAAGCACTCACAATTCGGCAGTATATCAAGTGAACCAATACAAACTAAGTTATTTAAAAAAATTCTATGTCAATCATCCACAGCAGGGCAATGGGGATACAACATAACAGCCTGTAAATCGAACCTAAATATGTGCTTTTTTAAAATCATAAAATTTGCTTGGTGCATGTCTTTAATTCACTTCTGGTTGCAGTCCTACACAGTGTGAAAATGGACAGAGCACACCCAGTCTCAATCCACTCTTGCAGAAAGTATAATTTCTGCCGCATTATTTGCACAAATTATGACATCATTTATGTGAGAGCAACCATTTCTGCCTTTTTGGCAGAAATTGGAGCAAAATTGTGCAATCTACAACTTGTGCTGTAAATTCCCAATGAAACAAGGAGAAAACCAAATAGGAAGTTTAAAAGTAGACTTTATTAACTGGGACACTGCTGTTCTGGAGTGAAAAACAAACTGCTGGAGGAACTCAGCAGGTCAAGCAGTATCTGTGGAGGCAGAGGGATGTTTGATGTTTCAGGTTGTAGCCGTACGTCAGGACCTTCTCTCTGCTTCCATGGTTGCTGTCTGAACAGATGAGTTCCTCCAGGAGGTTTTTATTGCTCCAGACCGCCATATCTTCAGTGTCTTGCTTTTCCACTGCTGTTTTGGTCTATGCATCTGCCTGACTGAATTGGGAACATTAGACCAGAAGACTGATGATCTCAGAGCTAGGGTGCTTAATCAGAGGGACATTAGAACGGCGTGTGCCCTTTGTTTCACGGAATCCTTGTTAACTCCTTCTGTACCGGATGCAGCAATTGGGATCGATGGGTTTACTATACACCGTCAGGATAGACAATAGGTGCAAGAGTAGGCCATTCGGCCCTTCGAGCCAGCACCGCCATTCACGGTGATCATGGCTGATCATCACAATCAGTACCCTGTTCCTGCCTTCTCCCCATATCCCTCGACTCTGCTATCTTTAAGAGCTCTATCTAACTCTTTCTTGAAAGAATCCAGAGAATTGGCCTCCACTGCCTTCTGAGGCAGAGCATTCCACAGATCCACAAGCCTCTGTGTGAAAAAGTTTTTCCTCAACTGCGTTCTAAATGGTCTACCCCTTATTCTTAAACTGTGGCCTCTGGTTCAGGATAGATCTATAGATTCTCTCAAAAGCAGAAGTGGAAGAGTATGCCTCATGATCAACTCTTCTTGGTGCACTAATATATCAGTGCCGCCCAATTCTGCTGCCAGACCTGGAATATCTAGCAGTTAAGTGCCGTTCTTTTCACCTATGTACCTATGTAGTGGTATACATTCCACCTCAGGCCAATGTCAATCAGGCTTCAGAGGATCTGAGCAACGGGATCAACATACATGAAATAGCGCACTCTAACGTCTACACCATTGTTCTGGGGGATTTTAACCAGGCCAGTCTGAAAAAAAATCACTAGGCAATTACCATCAACAGATCACTTGCAATACTAGAGGAAACAACACACTGGACCATTGTTACACCACCATCAAGAATACCAACCACGCTATTCCATGCCCTCACTTCGGGAAGTCTGATTACCTGACTGTACTTCTACTCCCTGAGTATAGGCAGAGACTGAAGACTGTAGCACCAGCAGTGAGGACCAAGAAGGTTTGGACAAGGGAAGCACAGAAGTGCCTACAGGACTGCTTTGAATCAGTGGGCTGGACTGTATTCAGGGATTCATCTTTGAATCTGAATGAGTATGCTGCAGTTGTTACCGACTTCATTAAAACCTGTGTGGATGAGTGTGTGCCTACAAAGACTAACTTTACATTCCCAAACCAAAAGCCATGGATGAACCAGGAGGTACGTCGTCCGCTGAAGACTAGATCTGTGGCATTCAAGTCTGGCAACTCAGGCCTGTACCAGAAAACCAGGTATGATTTGTGTAGGGCTATTTCAAGGGTGAAGAGACAATGTCGAACGAGTTCAGAGATGACATTGGATGTACAACAATTCTGGCATGGTCTGCAAGACATTACTTCTTACAAAGCGAAACCCAATAGCATAAATGACAGCAATGCTTCACTACCAGATGAATTCAACGCCTTCTATGCCTGCTTTGAAAGAGAGAATATAACTACAGCTGTGAAGATCCCTTGCTACACCTGATAACCCTGTGATCTCTGTCTCAGAGGCTGATGTTAGGCTGTCTTTAAAGAGAGTGAACGCTTGCAAGCAATGTTCCCTCTAATTTTTAGTAGTCAGTGTGTGCAAAAATCTTTTGTGCAAATTTTTTTCCAGTGACAAAAGTATGTGCGCACTGAATGCACACATGGGACAGTTTATGTAGGTTTACAAAATATTTGACATAAAACTGCACAGAATAACAACAAAATAACATACATATTTAAGTCACACACACAAAAAATGCTGGTGAACACAGCAGGCCAGGCAGCATCTATAGGAAGAGGTACAGTCGACGTTTTGGGCTGGGACCCTTCATCAGGACTAACTGAAAGAAGCGATAGGAAAAGATTTGAAAGTGGGAGGGGGAGGGGGAGATCTGAAATGATAGGAGAAGACAGGAGGGGGAGGGATGGAGCTAAGAGCTGGAAAGTTGATTGACAAAAGGGATACGAGGCTGGAGAAGGGAGAGGATCATGGGACGGGAGGCCCAGGGAGAAAGAAAAGGGGAGGGGGGGAAGCCCAGAGGATGGGCAAGGAGTATAGTGAGAGGGACAGAGGGAGAAAAAAAAGAGAGAAAAAGGGGAAAGAAAAAAATCATAATGATGAAAATAATAAATAAATAAATAAATAAAGGGATGGGGGTACGAAGGGGAGGGGGGCATTAACGGAAGTTAAACAAGTCAATGTTCATGCCATCAGGTTGGAGCTATTTAATTTTTATCATATTTAAGTCACTCAGTTAATTTTTCTCTCTCCTGTCTTTGGCATTTACTCATTCTTCGTAAGCTCTATCTCGACTAATAGAACTCCTATCCCATTGATAGCTTTTGATTCTTATTAACATATCCAAATGACATTCACCTAAACGGTTTCTCAACTTGTTTTTGAGTTGATTTGTTTGGCTAAAACCTCGTTCACAGTCCGCACTAGACACAAGAAAGGTTCCCCCAATGTCCATCAACTGTGCAAGGTTGCAAAACTGTTCATTTTGAAGCACAAATGCCACCATTTGAGCAAAGTTTGAAATCGATTTGGATTTAATTTTTTCTTGCACGGAAAATTTGAAATCATTAAACTGTCTAACTATTACAATATCTTCAGCTAGAAAATCATGATATTTTAGACATAAGGCACTAACTTGCTCATCGCCAAATGTAAAGTCACAATCTGCAATTGTGGAGAAATCAAAAGCTGACAATTCTTGTACCTCAACTTTGATCTCCTCTGAGTTTGATCGTTTTCGCTCTCGCTCACCTGCACTCAACCGTAACATGCGTAGCACTCCTGTAATGGGTAATGACGGATTCGGTTGCTTGAGCTTTTGTACACCATCCAAATGTGATTTACTTGCCAAATGACGCTTCAAAAAGTCAAGTTTCCAAATATCATCCCACTTCTTTCCACTAGCAAATTCTCCAACAACTTTCGCATCACAACAATACAAACAGATAACTCCAGTTTCCAAATCATACCTAAATATTTCTGGTAGCTGAACGTTCATGACCTCATGAGCTTTCGGTGTAACAGTTTCTACTATTTTGTTAAGCCATTCAACTTTAAACAAATTTGCAGTTCTTTTGGGCTTCACGCCCTTCACTTCTTTTGAATTCGACATAGTGAATCAATATTTTTTCCAATAAAAACTTAGTAAGCTATCTACGGGATTTGAAACAGATCTTGGTAAACTTTACGATATGAATACTGTCCGCCAAACATGGCTGCGACTGTGATGCAGCTGTACAAACTGGAACAGGATAGGTGAGGTGACGTAAATTAGTGACGTGCATTGTGGTATTTGAAAAACCGACTAACTAGTTAACAGAAACAGTTAGCTAAAAGATTATTATTATTAAGTATAATTATTAACTACTACATTATTTTAGGTAACTAACCTTTTGTACACACATTGATTTCCTTTGTGTGCTGGTTGAAAAACGTGTGCGCGCGCACACATGCGCACAGCTTAGAGGGAACTATGCTCGCAAGGCAGAAGGTCTTGATGGAATACCTGGCAAGGCTCCGAAAACCTGTGCCAACCAACTGGCAGGAGTATTCAGGGACAACTTCAACCTCTCACTGCCACGGGTGAAAGTTCCCACTTGTTTCAAAAAGGCAACAATTATACCAGTGCCTAAGAAGAATAATGTGAGCTGCCTTAATGACTATAGCCTGGTAGGACTCACATCAACAGTGATGAAATACTTTGAGTGTCATAAGGTGGATGTTGAAGGCAGACCCAAATGCAAGACACAGGCACTGAAGTACTGGGAACTGGACTGGACTAGAGTTAGGGATGGGACTGGACACAGACTAAACAGCTGGGACAGGAACACAGACTTGGGTTAGGACTTTGGCTAGGAAAGCGGGACCAGGACAAGGAACTGGGAACTAGGAGCCTGGGCTTGGACTCCGAGCCAGAGACTGGATGAGTACCCAGAACCTGGGTCTTAACTTGGGCTTTGGACCCCAGAGCTAGGCAAGGATAGGTTTCTTCAAGGCTCGGATTCTTCAAGGCTTGCCTGGGCAGGACAAGGTACTCTTTCTTGGAACGCAGGGCCGGGCCCCTTCCTTGGACGCCAGGCCAGGATGCTTATTAGGATGCGGGACCAAGATGACTGCCGAGGTAAACCACAGAGGAAACCGTCAGGGATTCAGATGAAGAGCGGAAGGGAACAGTCCAGCCCCAGGCTAACAGCAAAGACGACCTGTCTTACCCAACAGAGGCAAGGACAGGAAGGGACAGATCCAACTGCAGGGTAACGGCAAGGACAGCCTGACTTACCTCACGGAAGCAAAAACAGGAAGGGACAGATCCAACCACAGGGAAACAGCAAAGACAGCCTGACTTACCCAATGGAGGTAAGGACAGGAAGGGACAGATCCAACTGCAGGGTAACGGAAAGGACAGCCTGACTTACTCCACGGAGGCAAGGACAGGAAGGGAGCTCAATCCGGGGTGGCTCTGAGTCTCAGGGCAGCCAGCAACCTTGGCTGGCTACGGAAATAGCCAAATCCATATCTAGCTCAGAGTGGCAGACAGCCACTCAGCTGGCCCCAGAAACAGCCGAATCCGTACCACGAAGACTGTTCTGACTAGAGTCAACAAGGCTCCATGAAGCAGTGGTCCTCCAACCAGGCCTAGAGAATGGCTGCTCTAGCCTTCCACCAGCAGGTTGCTCCAAGAGTATACTGACAAGATGAACCAGCAACCACACTTGACCCCAGGGCCACTTATATTCCCAGCTCCAAGACAAGAATCATGTGCATATGATTAAGCCCAACTGAAGCAAGGGACAGCCAGAAGATCTGGAGTCTGGAGTCCATGGACCAGACTGTGAACTGGAATGCGGACTTCATGGACCGGACCATGACATTGAGTGGTTGGTCATGGCTAGACTGAACTCCTGCCTCAGCAAGGACCTGGACCCATTGCAATTTGCCTATCGCCACAATAGGTTAACGGCAGATGAAATCTCAATGGCTCTTCACACGGCTTTAGACCACCTGGACAACACAAACACCTATGTCAGGATGCTGTTCATCGACTATAGCTCAACATTTAATACCATCATTCCCACAATCCTGATTGAGAAGTTGCAGAACCTGGGCATCTGTACCTCCCTCTGCAATTGGATCCTCAATTTCCTAACCGGAAATCCACAATCTGTGTGGATTGGTGATAACATCTCCTCCTCGCTGACGATCAACACTGGCGCACCTCAGGGGTGTGTGCTTAGCCCACTGCTCTACTCTCTCTATACCCATGACTGTGTGGCTAGGCATAGCTCAAATACCATCTATAAATTTGCTGACGATACAACCATTGTTGGTAGAATCTCAGATGGTGACGAGAGGGCCTACAGGAGTGAGATATACCAACTAGTGGAGTGGTGCCACAGCAACAACCTGGCACTCAATGTCAGTAAGACGAAAGAGCTGATTGTGGACATCAGGAAGGTTAAGATGAAGGAACACATACCAATCCTCATAGAGGGCTCAGAAGTGGAGAGAGTGAGCAGCTTCAAGTTCCTGGGTGTCAAGATCTCTGAGGATCTAACCTTGTCCCAACATATTAATACAGTTATAAAGAAGGCAAGACAGTGACTATGTTTCATTAGGAGTTTGAAGAAATTTGGTATGTCAACAAATACATTCAAAAACTTCCATAGATGTACAGTGGAGAGCATTCTGACAGGCTGTGTCACTGTCTGGTATGGGGGGGTGGGGTTGCTACTGCACAGGACTGAAAGAAGCTGCAAAGGGTTGTCAATTTATTCGGCTCCATCTTGGGTACTAGACTACAAAGTACCTAGGACATCTTCAAGGAGCGGTGTCTCAGAAAGGCAATGTCCATTAGTAAGGACCTCCAGCACCCAGGGCATGCCCTTTTCTCACTGTTACCATCAGGCAGGAGGTACAGAAGCCTGAAGGCACACACTCAGTGATTCAGGAACAGCGTCATCCCCTCTGCCATCTGATTCCTAAATGGAAATTGAACCCGTGAACACTACCAGATTGTGGTCTTCCGTTTAGCAAGTCGAGAATCCAATTGCAGAGCCCATGTTCTGTAACTTCTCAATCAGGATTATGGGAATGGTGGTATTAAATGCTGAGCTATAATCGATGAACAGCATCCCTACATAATTGTTTCTATTGTCCAGGGTGGTCTGAGGCTATGTGAAGAGCCATTGAAACTGCATCTGCCGTTGGTCTATTGTGGCAATAAGCAAATCGCAATGGGTCCAGGTCCTTGGTGAGGCAAGAATTCAGTCTAGTCATAATTAACCTCTCAAAGCATTTCATCACTGTAGATGTGAGTGCTACTGGGCAAAAGTCATTATGGCAGCTCACATTATTTTTCTTTGGCACTGGTATAATTGTTGCCTTTTTGAAGCAAGTGGGTACTTTTGCCCATAGCAGTGGGAGATTGAAAATGTCCTTGAATACTCCAGCCAGTTGGTTGGCACAGGTTTTCAGAGCCTTATCAGGTACTCCATTGGGACCTTATGCCTTGCTAGGGTTCACTCTCTTTAAAGACAGCCGAACATCATCCTCTGAGACAGAAATCATAGGTCATCAGGTGAAGCAGGGATTTTTACAGCTGTAGTTGTGTTCTCCCTTTCAAAGAGGGCATAGAAGGTATTGAGTTTATCTAGTAGTAAAGCTTCGCTGCCATTCATGCTATTGGGTTTCGCTTTGTAGGAAGTAATGTCTCGCAAACCCTGCCACAGTTGCCGTGCGTTCGATGTCACTTCCAATCTCATTCGAAATTGTCTCTTTGCCCTTGAAATAGCCCTTCACAAATCATACCTTGTCCGTACCTTCTTGGTCCTCACTACTGGTGCTGCAGTCATCAATCTGTGCCTACACTCAGGGAGTAGAAGTATAGCCAGGTGATCAGACTTCCCGAAGTGAGAGCATGGAATAGCACAGTAGATATTCTTGATGGTGGTGTAACAGTGGTCCAGTGTGTTGTTTCTTCTGGTATTGCAAGTGACCTGTTGACGGTAATTACTTAGTGATTTTTTTCAGACTAGCCTGGTTAAAATCTCCCAAAACAATGGTGTAGGTGTTAGGGTGCGCTGTTTTGTGCATGCTGATCCCATTGCTCAGATCATCTAAAGCCTGATTAACATTGGCCTGAGGTGGAATGTATATCGCTACCAAAATGATCCCAGAAATCTCTTGTGGTAGGTAAAATGATGGCACTTAATTGCCAGATATTCCAGGTCTGATGAGCAGAATTGGGACAGCACTGATATATTTGTGCACCAAGAAGAGTTGATCACGAGGCATACTCCTCCACCTCTGCTTTTGAGAGGCTCTATAGACCTATCCTGATGGTGTATAGTGAACCCATCAATCCAAATCGCTGTATCCAGTACAGAAAGGGTTAACCAAAATTCCCTGAAACGAAGTACACACTCGGTCTATTTGATGTAATTCATGAATATTTAACTTTTTGGTACAAGCCAGAACTTTCAGCGGTACTCATTCCTTAAAACAGAACACACATTGGCTGACGTACTGTAGTTCATGAAGCTGATAGGTCTGAGGGTAGATAGATCATCTGGACCAGATGGAATACACCCAAGGGTTCTGAAAGAGATGGTGGAACAGATTGTGGAGGCATTAATAATGATCTTTCAAGAATCACTAGATTTTGGCAAGGTTCTGGAGGACTGGAAAACTGAAAATGTCACTCCACTCTTCAAGAAGAAAGGGAGGCAGAAGAAAGGAAACTATAGGCCAGTTATCCTGACCTTAATGGGTGGAAAAATGTTGGAATCGATTATTAAGGATGAAATTTTAGGGTATTTGGAGGCACGTGATAAACTAGGCCAAAGTCAGCATGGTTTCCTTTAGGGAAAATCTTGCCTGACAAACTTGTTGGAATTCTTTGAGGAAATAACAAGCAGGATAGACAAAGGAGAATTCGTAGATGTTCTATAGTTGGGTTTTCAGAAGGCATTTGACAAGATGCTGCATATGAGGCTGCTTAACAAGATAAGAGCCCATGGTATTACAGAAACGATACTAGCATTGATCGAGGATTGGTTGATTGGCAGGAAGCAAACAGTGGGAATGAAGGGAGCCTTTTCTGGTTGGCTGGTAATGACTAAAGATTTTCTAAAGGGTTTAGTGTTGGGCCTTCTTTTTTATGTTATATGTCAATGATCTGGATGATGGTTTTATGGCCGGATGATACAAAGATAGTTGTAGAGGCAGGTCATATTGAGGAAGCAGGGGGGCTGCAGAAGGACTTGGGTAGACGAGGAGGATGGGCAAATAAGTGACAGATGGAATACTGTGTTGGTAAGTGTATGGTCATGCACTTCGGTAGAAGGGACAAAAGCATAGCCTATTTCAAAAAGGGCAGAAAATTCAAAGATTTGAGGCACAAAGGGACTTGGGAGTCCTCGTGAAGAATTCCCTACAGGTTAACTTGCTGTTTGAGTTGGTGGTGAGGAAGGCAAACACAATGTTGGCATTCATTTTGTGAGGAATAGAATGTAAAAGCAAGTATATACTGCTGAGGCTTTATAAGGCACTGGAAAGGCCTCACTTGGACTATTGTATTCTGCTTCAGACTCCTTACTTAAGAAAGGATGTGCTGACATTGGAGAGGGTTCAGAGGAAGTTTTCACGAGAATGATTCCGTGAATGAAAGGGTTATCATATGAGGAGTGTTCGATGGCTTTTGGCCTGTACTTGCTGGAATTTAGAAGAATGAAGAGTGGTGGGAGGGATCTCATTGAAACCTATTGAATGTTGAAAGGCTCAAATAGAGTAGATGTGGAGAGGATGTTTCCTATAGTGAGGGAGTCTACAAATAGAGCACACAGCCTCAGTATTGAGGGACGTCACTTAGAATGGAGATATTAAAGAACTCCTTTGTTCAGAGGGCTTGTAATCTGTGGACTTCGTTGCCACAAGTGGCTGTGGAGTCTAACTCATTGGTTGTATTTAAAGAAGAGGTTGCTAGATTCTTGATTTGTCAGGGCATTGAAGGTCATGGGGAGAAGGGAAGGTTATGGGTTGAGAGGGAATATGGATCTGTCAAGAGGAAATGACAGAGCAGACTTGATGGGTTGAATAGTCTAATTCTGCTCCAATCTCTTACGGTCTTCCGATTTTGTTTATTTTATACATTCATAGCGACATTAACATTTACTCTTCATCAACTGTTGCTTAGTTATGAGCAGTCTTATTTCGGCCTTTGCAAAGCAAGCATTTTGCCAACAATTTCTATCACGTCAACAAAAACAAACAATCTGCATTTATGCAGTGGCTTTAGGTATAAAAATAAATGTGGTTGGCAGAAATCATCAAGTTGTAGAAGAAGATGGGAGGATGATTAAAAGTGACACATTTCTCTGTGTGTTTTGATGTATAAATTGGAATTTTGGATTGTGAATCTTAAAAATAGAATTGAAGGAATTGATTCAGAGAACAATATTTAAGACAGTGAGAAATGAAGCTTGGTTAGTTGGGCCTTGGAGAATGAAAGCTCTGATGCCAATGCTGTGATAAAAGCAAGGAAAATGTATAAAGTGCCAGGGCTTATAAGGCACAATAAAGCTACAGAGAAAGACTTGGTGTTGTGATCTTACAGGGAATAAAACCACTAAGGTAACTGAGGAAATGAGTATTTCCACTCTAAAGCAATGGAATGAGTAAGGATCAGAGTGATGGGCCAATTAGACAAACTGCAGACGAATGGTAACAGGCCACCAGTGACATTGTAAATGACAAAGTGATAAATAAAATTTTTAATAAGTGAGAAATTAAAATAAGGGCTAAACTACAGAAATATAAATAAGCAATACAGTGAAATATAATTGCAAAGCAAAATACTGCAGCTGCTGGAAATCTGAAATTAAAAAGTATAAAATAATGGAACTACTCACAAATTAGCAAGAATCTGTGGAGAATGAAACAACGGTAATACTTCAGGTCTCAAAACTTAATTCATCCTTTTTCTAATTTTGCCTTATGATGTAAAGCCATCAACCAAATATATAATGGCTTCTCCCTTCATAGACTTGCTGACTATTTGCAGCATTTCTATTTTTATTTCAAATTTGCAGACTCCGCAATTATTCACTTTTCAATAATGTCTGATCTGCTGACACAACATTAACCATCTGAATTTTTCCATGAGTCTTACTCACATTAACTTCTTTTCCTCTGAGGTTGCAGCACTCTGCCTACCCAAAATCAACTCCAATGTTATGATCAAACCTCCGAGTAAAGGACATCCAACTCACTGAGTTCTTGCTTTTCCATTTCTACAAACCATTTTCTTTTTCAACTACAGCCAGAGTGTAACTTTTATTCCTGCCACCAGGGACTCAAACAGTCTCCATATTACGTTATTGTTTTGTTTCTGAGCTTCCCTCATTCATATCACTCTGTAATTCCTACAGAATAACAAACCAGATAGCACTGAAAATAATTGTGAGTTGTGCCATCTGGAAACCCTTGATCTCCTACGACGAGTAGTGTATTTGTTCTCTCTAATTCATGCCTTTCTATGTAACTTAAAAATGCATTTTTCAGTAGTTTTTCTTTTCCTGATGAAGGGACATTTTTCTGAAAAGTTAACCTATTACTTTCTCCATTGGCCCGTTCAATATTTGGAGTATTTTACACTTTATTAAAAGTTTTGTCTGTAATTTAGGTTTAAGTTTATGAGAATATAAGTAGGCCGTTTTGCCCAAGAACCTGCTCCATTACCGAACAAAATTCTCTACATCAATTTCACCTTCCTGTCTGATCCCGTTTTACTACTATTATTTCTGAGTCAAAGAAATTCTATTGATCCCTGTCTTGAATGTACTCAGTGACTTTGCATCCAAGACACACTATGATAGAGAGTTTCAAAGACTTATAATTCTCCAAACAACCAGTTTCTTCTCACCCCAATCCTAAAGGGCAATCCCTTTATCCCAGGATTACAGTTATGAGCTCCAGATTGTCCACATCCCAGCACATATCCTGCTCATCTCTCTCAGGATCTTTTATGGTCATTGCTCTTTCTTTTAAACTTGAGTGTATATTGATTAGTCTTTCTCTCTTCACTTCATGATACAATCCAATCATCACAGGATTCTACAGACTTTCTAATTGTGTTCTTTCTTGTATAATTTATGTTTAATTTACATTTTTCTTACAAATGCTGTGTCTCTAATGTAATGTACCTGTGATGCCACTGCAAGTAAGTTTTTCACCTTTGCTTTCATGTTGTTGTTGTTGTTGTTGTTCCTTTCCACACCTTGCGGTGCACTGGATGGCAACCTTCCCGTTTTATTTGCATTTTTGTCTTTCGTTACGCGGCTGAGTTGCTAGCTTGACTTTCAACCCAGCACAGAGGGAAAGTGTGCAAGGAGCCGGTCAGATTTGAACCTTGGGCCACTCACCTCAAAGTCCGGTTCAGATGCCACTACACCACTAGCCAGCTGATTTACTTTCATGTATCAAGAAACATGTCTTTGTCTTTGACTCTAAGGCAATTTATACTTCTTCTGACATAGAGACTGAAAAGACCATAATAAGACCATAATACATAGGAGCAGAATTAGGCCATTTGGCCCATCAAGTGTTCTCCAGCATTCAGTCATGGCTGATCCTTTTCTCCCTTCCCCAAGTTCACTGCTCGGCCTTCTCCGCATAACCTTTGATGTTGTGTCCAATCAAGAACCTATCAATCTCTGCCTTAAACATACCCAACGACCTGGCCTCCACAGCTGCCTGTGGTAACAAAATCCACAAAGTCACCACCCTTCTGACTAAAGAAGTTTCTCCCCATCTCTGTTTTAAATAGGTGTCCCTCTATGTTGAGGCTGTGCCCTCTTGTCTTAGACTCCCCTACCCTGGGAAACATTCTTTCCACATCTACTCTGTCTAGGCCTTTCAACGTTTGAAAGGTTTCAATGAGATATCCACACATCCTTCCAAATTCCAGTGAGTACAGACTCAGAGCCATCAAATGTTCCTCGTATGATAAACCTTTCATTCCTGGAATCATCCTGGTGAACCTCCTCTGAACCCTCTCCAATGCTAGCACATCTCTTCTAAGAGGGACCCAAAACCGTTCACAATACTCAAGGTGAGGCCTCACCAGTGCTTTATAAAGCCTCAGCATCACATCCCTTCTTTTGTATTCAAGACCTCTTGAAATGAATGCTAACATTGCATTTGCTTTCCTCACCACTGACTAAACCTGCAAGTTAACCTTTAGGGTGTTCTGCATATGGACTCCCAAGTCCCTTTGCATCTCAGATTTATGGATTTTCTCCCTGTTTAGAAAATAGCCTGCATATTTATTTCTACCACCAAAGTACATGCCCATGCATTTTAAAACACTGTATTTCATTTGCCACTTTCTTGCCAATTCTACTAATCTGTCTAAGTCCTTCTGCAACCTACCTGCTTCCTCCACCAATCTTTATATTATCAGCAAACTTGGCAATAAAGTCACCTACTCCATCATCTAAATCATTGATATACAGCATAAAAAGAGGCAGTCCCAACACTGACCTCTGCGGAACACCACTACTCACTGGCAGCCAACCAGAAAAGGATCCTTTTATTCCCACTCGCTGCCTCCTACCAATCAGCCAATGCTCTAACCATGTTTGTAAATTTCCTGTAATACCATGGGCTCTTAACTTGGTAAGCAGCTTCACATGTGGCACCTAGCCAAAGGCCTTCTAAAAGTCCAAATATACAACATCCACTGCATCCCCTTTATCTTGTAATTTCCTCAAAGAATTCCAACAGATTCTTCAGGCAAGATTTTCCCTGAAGGAAGCCATGCTGACTTTCTCTTATCTTGTCCTGTGTCGCCAGGTACTCCATCACCTCATCCTTAACAATTGACTCCAACATCTTCCCAACCACTCAGGTCAAGTTAACTAGTCTATAATTTCCTTTCTGCTGCCTTCCTCCTTTCTTAAAGAATGGAGTGACATTTGCAATTTTTCAGTCCTCTGGCACCATGCCAGAGTCCAATGATTTTTGAAAGATCATTGTTAATGCCTCCACAATCTCTACTGCTACCTCTTTCAGAACCTTAGGGTGTAGTTCATCTGGCCTGGATGACTTAAGTACCCTTCGAACTTTCAGCTTTTTGAACACCTTTCTCTCTTGTAACAGTAACTGCACTCACTTCTCTTCCTTTACATATTACAACATCAATCACACTGCTCGTGTCTTTCATAGTGAAGACTGATGCAAAATACTCATTTAGTTCATTTGCCATCTCCTTTTCCTCGTTATTAAATTTCTCCTGCCTCATTTTCTAGCGGTCCTATATCCACTCATCCCTCTTTTATTTTTTGCATGAAAAAGCTTTTACTATCCACTTGGATATTGTTTGCTAGCTTGCTTTCATATTTCATCTCTTCCCTTCTAATGGTTCTTTTAGTTGCTCTCAGTAGATTTTTAAAAGCTTCCCAATCCTCCATTTCCCACTAATTTTTGCTTTGTTATATGCCCTCCCTTTTGGTCCCTGTGGTCCATATTCCTGCTTCTGTTGGAAGGCCTGTACATAACTCCCATCAGTTTTACCCTTGCAGTTTCTGAACTCAACCCACAAGAATTATGTCACATCCTTCTAACGATTTGATGCCATTCTTTACCAGCAGAGCCATGCCAGCCCCTCTGCCTACCTTCCTATCCCTCTGATACAAAGTTACAAAGTGTAACCTTGGACATTCAGCTCCCAACCGTAACCATCCTTCAGCCACGATTCAATGATGGCCACAACATCATACCTGACAACCTGTAATAGTGCAACATGACCATCCACCTCATTTCTTATACTTCGTGCATTCACATATAACACTTCGAGTACTCCATTTCTTACCCTTTTTTGATTCTGCATCCCTAATGCACTGATACTCACGCTGCTGGCCGCAATTTTGTCCTATCATCTGCCTACCCTTCCTGACAGTCTGTCTGCATGCTATCTTTGCTTTTTTACCATCTGTCCTATCCTGAGTTCCTTCAATCTGGTTCCCATTCCCCTACCAAATTAGTTTAAACCCTCCCCAACTGTTCTAGCAAACCTGCCCATGAGAATATTGGTCCCCCTCAGGTTCCTGTGCAACCTGTCACTTTTGTACAAGTCATACCTCTCCCAGAAGAGATCCCAATGATCCAAGAACATGAAATCCTGCCCCCTGCAACAGCTTCTCAGCCATGCATTACAGTAATCTGCCAAATCATCCTGTTTCTATCCTCACTTGTATGTGGCACAAGTAGCAATCCTGAAATTACTACCCTGGAGGTCCTGCTTTTGAGCTTTCTGCCTGGCTCTCTATGTTCTCTCTTCAGGACCTCATTGCTTTTCCTTCCTACGCCATTGTACCAATATGGATCAAGACATCTGACTGTTCTCCCTCCCTCTCTAAAATGCTGTGGAGGCAATCCGCAATGTTCCTGACCGTGGCACCTGGGAGGTAACATACCAGCTGGGTGTCCCGTTCAAGTCACTACTGCTCCCCTCATCTCCCTTGTTCCCTTCTGCACCACAGACCCATGCTCAGTGCCAGTAACCTGGTCTCCATGGCATTCCCCTGGGAGGTCATCCCCCACAATAGTATCCAAAATGGTATAGTTATTTTTGAGGGGAATGGCCATTGGGGTGCTCTGCATTAACTGCCTATTCACATTTCAATTTCATGACAGTCACGCAGCTACTCGCCTCCTGCAACTTCAGGGTGACTACTTCCCTGTAACTCTTATCAATTATCTCTTCACTCTCCCATATGAGCTGAAGCTTGTCCAGCACCAGATCCCTACCACGGTCTTCAAGGAGCTGCAGCTGGATGCACTTCATGTAGATGTAGTTCCCTTGGAGTCCCTGGGTCTCCCAGGACTGCAACATCCGACATTGAAAAACACACAATGGCCACTTACTACACTAAGTACAGCAAGAGAGACAGAGAAAGGGAAACTTAACAGAAACTTACCCAGAGCCAATGCCTCTTTCGAGCCAAAGCCTCCTTTGAGCTAAAGCCTGACACTCCTACTGTGAAAAGGTCGCAGTATTCTAGTTGTCTTACTGAAGCAATAAATAAATACTTAAGAAATCCTTACACTTTGACTCCAAACCCCTTGCTTCTGGATTTCCTCTTGTTGTTGCTAAGATTTTGCAAGTGTTTGGCATTTTCTAGTGACTTTTCATGTGGCAATGATGAGGCAGATGATGATAGACTATTTGCTGATATCACAGCAGTTGCTTAAACTAGCTGCTTACCATGTGGGTACATTAGCAGACACTGCTTCTGGAATATAGGTGATTATGAAAATAAACAAAGGGCAAATAGAACATGTCGTAATTCTTGGGTGTCTAAAATGAAAAAGAAAATGAACTATAAGGATGTTGAAGCCAGCAGGAAGAAGTAGGAGGTGACTTATTACACAATCTGTGGCTTGTAAGTCAGCAGTATATGTGTGGGCAGAGGTGGGGTGGGATGTGAGAAATACTGTCATCCATTACAGATTCAATCCAAAGGATGGAGACAGCATTAGTAACAGCCATACCTATCATAACCAGCACAGTAACTTCCTCACTGTTGAGATGTACAAGTGTAAATGTCCTCACTAGTTACCTCCTGCTGCCTTCAGTTGTGCAGGGAACTGCACTGCTGAGAGACGTACAATCTGTTTGGGTGATGCTGTTGTCATGGTAGGAAAATTGGCAATATGTACAACCTGTGTGATGTGGGTGTCCGCCTTCCAAAGTGCGAAGCTGCGTAGCACCGAAATGCTAAGTATCATTTGGGACTGATGGAATGTCGGCAGCTGAGTGCTGGGAATGTGGTGAACTGAACTATGGCTGAAGCTAGTAATGTAACAAGTGTGCTACGGTTCTTAAAGATGTATTATAACCATTTGCAAAAGGTTGTTGCACCTTGCAGAATTACATTGTCTTCAAGACTTGTATCCTGGTGTGACTCATATGCTGTCTGTTACCACTGCATTTTGAGCCTGACTCTGGAGGAGCTCTTGATCTCATGGGAAAGGATGAAAGCTCCCCTGCTTTTCACCTCTTCCACCCTGGCCTCTAGCGGTGCATCTGAAAAAATTGGAACCCCACCTTATCCCAGTTGTGCCACACTTCATATTTACTCAGGTCACAACAGCAGGCTCCTGCTCCAAGCACAATGGTTTAAGAGATGCAAGCAAGCTTTAATAATTGTGCAACTTCTTTAACTGGAAGATATTGGTAGCTTGCTGATACAGTATAAACAGCTAACAAGCAGTGTGTTTAGTGTTGGCTGGATATTCAAATTATTGATCTGCCCTGCTGCATACATTATAATCAATGGGGGAAGGGGTGGTGGGCTGTTAATTACTCTTTGCTGTCTTTTTTTTGAGACTTTCAGATTTAACTTCCATCAACTTTGAAATCCAGAATCATTTTTACTTCATTCACTGATTCCATCTCCAGCTTATATCAAGCTCTCAGGTTCAGATAATTCACAATTTTGATATCCAATTTGAGTTTGAACTTCAACTTCATATGTTCATTCTCACAAGCAACACTATCTTCTATGTCAGTAAATTTACTTGCCTCAGCCTGACCTGTTAACCCTATAAAAACATTGGCTTCTAGTCCCTCTGTGATTTAAATGAAAATTTCTCAGCTTCTTTGCTCCTGTTTTTCTTCAATATTCCCCAATCCTATTGCTCTTCCTGAAGTCTCCTTTCTTGCGGATATGTTCCAAGCAGCTCTGTCTCACCATCTCAGTCTTGTCTTTTGAGCTGCTATTCCTAATATTCTCCTTTCTCCTAGCATCTATTTTTGTGTGGGAGCATCCATGTTTCTGTGAAACAGGTTGCCATCTAAATGTGAATTTTTGATGCAGTAAGACCCAATTTCCAACAGTGTTTCAAAAATCCTGGTTACCAAATAACTGTTCAACCATCACAAGAGGACACATTTTCTAAATTTCCCTCCACCAACAAGAAAATCTGCAGATGCTGGAAATTTGAGCAACACACACAAAATGCTGGAGAAACTCAGCAGGCCAGGCAGCATCAATGGAAAAGAGTACAGTTGACGTAGCAGGCCGAAGCCTTTCGGCAGGACGTTTTCCCTAGCAGTTTTGGTATATTTCCTGTTTGAAACAACTTTTACCCCTCTGTCATGTAGCATTCATTGAGAGACAAACTAGAACCTGGGCTTTAGCCAAAGAATGTTGCATGGTACACAAATGTAGAATCAGGCTCAGAATCAGGTTTATTATCACCACCATCACCGGTGGTGAAATTTGTGAACTTAGCAGCAGCAGTTCATTACAACACATGATAAAGTAGAACGAACAAGTAAATAAATAAATAAATAAAGTGCAGAAGTATATTGAATAGATTAAAAATGGTGCAAAACATAAATAATATATATATAACAAATGTGGGTTCAATGTCCATTTACGAATCATATGGCAGAGGGGAAGAAGTTGTTCCTGCATCACTGAGTGTGTGCCTTCAGGCTTCTGTACCTCCTACCTGACAGTAACAATGAGAAGAGGACATGCCCTGAGTGATGGGAGTCCTTAATAATGGACGTCACCTTTCTGAGGCACTGCTCCTTGAAGATGTTTTGAGTACTACGGAGACTGGTGCCCAAGATGGAGCTGACTAATTTTACGACTTTCTGTAGCTTCTCTCAGTCCTGTGCAGTAGCTGCACTTCCTTTCCCACCCCCAATACCAGACAGTGATGCAGCCTATCAGAATGCTCTCCATGGTATACCTGTAGAAATTTTTGAGTGTTTTAGTTGACAAACCAAATCTCTTAAAACTTCCAACGAAATATAGCCACTGTCTTCCCTTCTTTATAAATGCATCAATATATTGGGATCAGGTTAGATCCTCAGAGATCTTGACATTCAGGAACTTCAAAATGCTCACTCTCCACTTTGATCCCTCTGTGAGGGTTGGTTCATGTTCCCTCATCTCACACTTCCTGAAGTCCACAATCAGCTCCTTTGTCTTACTGAGTGCAAGGTTCTTTCTGCAACACTACTTAACTAGCCGGTACGTCACACTTCTGCACGCCCTCTCATCTCCATCTGAGATTCTACCAGCAATCAACAAGTTTATAGATGGTATTTGAGCTATACCTAGTCACATAGTCATGGATATTGAGAGAGTAGAGCAGTGGACTAATCACACACCCCTGAAGTGCGCCAGTGTTGATCGTCAGTGAGAAGGAGATTTTAACACCAATCTACACAGGCTGTGATTGTCCAGTTAGGAAGTCAAGGATCCATTTGCAGAGGAAGATACAGAGGCCCTGGTTCTATAACTTATCGATAAAGCATGTGGGAATAATGGTGTTAAATGCAGAGCTATAGTCAATGAAGAGCACCCTGACATAGGTGTTTGTATTGTCCAGGTGATCTAAGGCCATGTGAACAGTCATTGAAATTGCATCTGCCATAGACCTATTGTGACGAAAGGCAAATTGGAGAGGGTCCAGGTGAGGCTGGAGTTCATTCTAGCCATGACCAATCTCTCAAAGCATTTCATCACCGTATATGTGCTGCTATAATTGTTGCCTTTTGGAAGCAGTTGGCAACTTCGGACCATAGCAGTGAGAAGTTGAAAACTCCCATTAGTTGTTTGGCACAAGATTTCAGAGCCTTACCAGGTACTCCATCGGGGCCTGCCAAGTTTGTAAGGGTTCACCCTCCTTAAAGACAGCCTTATATTGGCCTCTGAGACAGAGATCACAAGGTCACCGGGTGCATCAGGGATCTTCACAGCTGTAGTTATATTCTTCCTTTCAAAGCAGGCATAGAAGGAGTTGAGTTCATCTGGTAGTGAAGCATCATTGCCATTCATGCTATTGGATTTCACTTTGTAGGAAGTAATGTTTTGCAAACCCTGCCAGAGTTATGTGCATCTGATGTCACCTCTAATCGCGCTCAGAATTGTCTTTTTGCCCTTGAAGTAGTCCTCCACAAGTCATACCTGGTTTTTTTGAACAGACCTGGGTTACTAGCCTTAAATGCCACAGATTTAGCCCTCAGCAGATGGCATACCTCTTGGTTCATCCATGGCTTTTGGTCTGGGAATGTACAGCAAGATTTTGTAGGCACACACTCATCCACACAGGTTTTAATAAAGTCAGTAACAACTGCAGCATACTCATCCAGACCCGAGGATGAATCCCTGAAAACAGTCCAGCCCACCGATCCAAAGCAGACCTGTAAGTGCTCCTGTGTTTCCCTTGTCCATACCTTCTTGGTCCTCACTATTGGTGCTGCAGTCTTCAGTCTCTGCCTATAGTCAGGCAGTACAGCTAGGTGATCAGACTTCCTGAAGTGAGGGCGTGGAATAGCATGGTAGGCATTCTTGGTGGTGATGTAACAGTGGTCCAGTGTGTTGTTTCCTCTGGTATTGCATGGTAGGTATTCTAGAAGAAGGTCACTCTCCTGATTTTCTCTTGCTCTTTAAAATGGCGTTCAACCCAGATAAGTGTGAGGTGGTTCATTTTGGAAGGTCAAATATGATGGCAGAATATAGTATTAATGGTAAGAGCTATACCTATCTACAGTGTGGAGGATCAGAGGGATCTTGGGATCCGAGTCCATTGGACATTCAAAGGTGCTGCGCAGGTTAACTGTGTGGTTAAGAAGGCATACAGTGCATTGGCCTTCATCCACCATGGGATTGAGTTCAAGAGCCGAGAGGTAATATTACAGCTATATAGGACCCTGGTCAGACCCCACTTGGAGTACTATGCTCAGTTCTGGTCATCTTACTACAGGAAGGGTGTGGAAACTATAGAAGGGGTGTAGAGGAGATTTACAAGGATGTTGCCTGGATTGGCGAGCATGCCTTATGAGAATAGTTTGAGTGAATTTGGCCTTTTCTCCTTGGAGCAACGTAGGATGAGAGGTGACCTGACAAAGATGTATAAGATGATGAGAGGCATTGATCATGTGGATAGTCAAAGGCTTTTTCCCAGGGCTGAAATGGCTAACATGAGAGGACACAGTTTCAAGGTTCTTGGAAGTAGGTACAGAGCAGATTCAGGGGTAAGTTTTTTATGCAGAGTGGTGAGTGCGTGGAATGGGCTGCCGGTGATGGTGGTGGAGGCAGATACAATAGGGCCTTTTCAGAGACTCCTAGGTAGGTGCGTAGAGCTTAGAAAAATAGAGGGCTATGGGCAACCCGAGGTAATTTCTGAAGTAAGTACATGTTCGGCACAGCATTGTGGGCCAAAGGGCCTGTATTGTGCTGTAGGTTTTCTATGATTCCCTGTTTCTATGTAAAATCTATGGCTTGAATTTTGCTCTTTGCTCCCAGGTGTGGGAGCCTTTATTAAACCGTCACCCACCGTTGCAGGGTTTAGAGCAGCAGCGTCTATGCCAAGGAGTCTTACTATTAACTGAAGGGTCCGTGGACCCCAAGTTGGGAACCCCTGATTAGACAGTGGGTATATCATGTCGCTCGCTGCTTATAATTTTTACTTTTCCTCATTCCTAAAATATGCTAAATAATATTAGAGGTAATGGAAGTCAAAGCAACGTAGAATTTGACAAATTTAAAAAGAAAAAGTAGAACAAAAAATTGATTCCATATAATCACCAGCAACAAGTTAATCTGAAGCTGTAAATTGCTTAAAATTGACCTCTACAAATCAAAGTCAAAACTCTGTCCACTCCTGTTTTCCTGACCAGCATAAATAGAATCGCTTCTGACAATAGGATAAAGAAAACAGTTAAGTTCTCTTGGGGCAAAGAAAAGTACAGATCAATCCAGCTGCATTTTTTTTTAGGATTATAGAGCAGCCCAAATATTCCCACTGTACTCCCACCTGTTGATCATATGTCCAGCAAAACAAAGAAAGAATGTGCCTTAATTGTAAATTGCAACTAAAATATTCCTTTTATGCCAATGCTTGAATAATTTTGTTATTGACCCAGGGCAGAGCACTTATATGGTTTACTGCTTAAACAGCTTAAATCCAAAATGAATTTGCAGCACATGATTAATGATAGGGATATTGTGAGAGATCTTTCTTCAAACAATCTGATAAAAGCCACATGCAAAGACAAGTTTAAGCCTCCCTGTAGAGCTGACAGTGCATTTCATGCATTCTACACACTTTCCAGTCTCTCCGTCATACCCTGGACAAAAAGTATATTTTGCATTATAATAATAACCATACATATTACATCGTGGCATTATACTAATTCTGATAGAATGGAATTGTGACTGCACAGTGCTCATCTGATAAATATTGCACTTTTTAATATAGTTGCTATATCTTGTTATTATATAATCATGACATCAAAATTCATCTATGAAACCAACTAGGTTTTGACCTTATCTAAAGGAATGAGGATAGAAAAGAAATAGAAGTGCTTGTGGAGGGACCATTTGCCAATTGTGGTAAGTTTCAAGTTAGTCCTGGATAAAAATAATGTTATTCCTTAATTTATGTCCCAAAGGTGGGTGAAGGTAGGTTTCGATAGTACAAGACTGGTCTTGGCATAAGTATAGATTAAGAAGATTGGGAGCAGCTGTATGTGGGACAACAATGATCAATAAGTGAAGACGTTTAAAAGGGAGACAGGGTGCAATGTCAACATGTCCCTGTAAGGGGCAGACACAAAGATACTAAGCTCAGGAAACCCTGGTTAACAAAATATAGTCAAACTTTTTCAGTGAAAAGAAGGACTGGTATCGAATGCATCCTTTGAGGTATACAGGAGAGAACAAGAAAGGAAATAGGAGAGAACAAAGGGGTCATGAAATGAATTCAACATGAAATAAGACTGGAAACTATAGAGCAGTCAGCCTTAAATCAATGTTAAGGGAGTTGTTGGAGAAGATTCTGAAGGGCAGGATTTATGTTCACTTGGAAGACAGAGATTGATTAGGAGAAGTCAGCATGACCTTGTGCAGGGAAGATCATGGCTTACCAATCTGATTCTGATTCTTGTGCAGGTAACAAAGAAAACTGAAGAAGCCAATGCGGTAAATATGTTTTATACGGACTTCATCAAGGCTTTCAACAAGATCCTACATGATAGGCTGGTTCAAAAAGTTAAGGTGTATTGGTTCTGAAGATTATTGACAGACTGCATATGAGGTGGAGGTTTGTGATGGATGGGTGTTTTTCTGACCAGAATTGGACAAGTGAGGAATAATGGTAGCATACTGGTTAGCGCGACGCTATTACAGCTCGGGGTGTCGGAGTTCAGAGTTCAACACCTGTGTCCTCTGTTAGCAGGTTTGCATGTTGCTTGCTCTGTGTGTATGTGTGTGTGTGTGTGTGTGTGTGTGTGTGTGTGTGTGTGTGTGGATTTCCTCCGGGTGCTCCGCTTTCCTTTCACAACCCAAAGACATACTGGTTGGTAGGTTAATTGGTCATTGTAAATTGTCCTGTGATTAGGCCATGGTTAAATCAGTGGGCCAACCAGCAGTGCTAAGGGCCAGAAGGACCTATTTTGTACTTTATCTTTAAATAAATGAAAGTGGTGTACCACGGGGATTGATGCTAACATCTTTACTATTTGTAATATATATATATATAAATCACCTGGGTGTGAGTGTCTGTGGTCTGAATAGAAATTTTCGAGACAACACCAAAAAAATGGTGGAGTCACAGAAAGGAAAAGTTGTTAAGGATACAGTGAAGCATGTGCAAGATTACACTCTGTGGCAGTATTGGCAGAGTGCTACATAGCCAGGATTGTTGTCTTTCAGATAAACATTAAAATGGAACTCCTTTCTTATGTGGAAGTAAAATATTCCATATTAGTCAACAACAGAAGGATCTGGGAATATAGATCCATAATTCATTGAAAGTGATGCCACAGGTAGATAGGGTTGTAAAGAAAGCTTTTGGCATATTGGTCTTCATAAATTAAAGTACTGAATACAGGAGTTGGTATGTCATGTTGAACTTGCATAACCTGTTAGTGATCCCTATTTTGGAGTATTGTGTGCAGTTTTGGTCACCAACTGTACCTACAAGAAAGATATCAATAAGATTGAAAGAGCTCACAGAAAATTTAAAAGGATGTTGCTGGGACTTGAGGGCCTGAGTAATAGGGAAAGGTTGAATTGGTTAGAACTTTATTCACTAGAGTGTAGGTGAATGAGAGGAGATTTGAAAGAGGTATACAAAAGTATGAGGGGTATAGCAAGTGTAAATTAAAGCAGACTTTTTCCAGAGTTGAGTGAGACTAGAACTAAAGGCCATGGGTTAAGGGTGAAAGATATAATATCTAAGGGGAACATGAGTGGGGACCTCTTCACTCAGAGGGTGGTGAGAGTGTGGAACGAGTTGCCAGTGAAAGTGGTAGATGTGGGTTTGATTTCACCATTTAAGAAAAATTTGGATAGGGACATGGATGGGAGGGGTATGGAGTGCTAAGATTTGGATACAGGTCGATGTGTCTAGGCAGATTAATGGTTCAGCATAAACGAGATGGGTTGAAGGCCTGTTAATGTGCTGTAGTGTTCTACGACTCTATAGCAGTAAAGGAGATTATGTGACCAGGATCAGATTGCTAAACAGCAGAGTTCACAGTGCAACAACTGGTTGCTGCATTTCTAACTTTGCAGCAGTGACTACAAGTCAAAAATTTTCATTCACTATAATATGATTTGAGTACCCAAAAACAACATAAAAGGTGCTATATAAGTGAAAGCATGTCTTTCATTCTTTTTTACTTAATGTCCATGGAGTAAACTAACTGTCTGACACATTACTATGATCATTCATATCCTCGTCCAAAATTTGCAATACCAAAAGGAATTCTTATAACAGAGACACATTACACAATAGTACTGCAGGGGAAATATTTAATTTAGCAGATAAGATGGGTCTCTAAGAACTGACTGTGGTTTTGTTTGTGATTAATTAGCTAAATTATAATGCATCAAAACAGCAGGATGCATTTGAGGACAAAACATGGATTTGAGAAGGGAAGCTAAACAGTACGAACTGGAAGACAGTGGCAATAACTGAGAGCCCCTATAATGTGATGTTTATACAGTCTTTGGGGATAACACTTTCAAAGAGATGCTGCTGGCAGGATGGGCTGAATGGAGTCCTTCTGTATTTCTATCTGACAGTTGATTTTCCTGTTCCTAAGTTTTCCCTAGAACACCACACAACTCAACTGTATTTGTGCTGGAAAGCAGCGAAGAAAGCTGGGATCTTATTATACACATCATAAATCTTTCAAGATACACAGTGGCCTGCAGTAGCTACCGGTGTAGATCCAGCTCCAGATTGCAAAACCTCTGTGCTTGATGAGGAAGGAACAAGAACGGCATTGGATCCCCTTTTTTCTTTCCGGAATTTGGTGGAGTGAGGAAAGGCAGCTATCTGAGCCATTAGCTAAGTGAATCAATCAGTAGAAGTGCATTTCAGAGGCTACATCTTTTAATTGTTGTCAATGTCTAATTATATTTTGGGAACCTTAATTGGCTTAATGGACAACACATGTCCAGTCAAGGGAGCTGATGTACTT
Source organism: Mobula birostris (assembly GCF_030028105.1). Classification (NCBI taxonomy): domain Eukaryota; kingdom Metazoa; phylum Chordata; class Chondrichthyes; order Myliobatiformes; family Myliobatidae; genus Mobula; species Mobula birostris. The sequence continues at coordinate 53,421,188 of NC_092381.1, forward strand.
TATAAGATTTGATGCACTGTGTAGTTAACTGCCAAAAACATAGAACAACTCATTCATATACAGTATAGCATTGAATCAATTTTTTATTCTCTTTATATTAACAAATTATTTGTTGTTCCAACATAGCTGAAAATGCGAACAGTTAGTTTAGCTCAATCTTGGTACGCTCTGAATCAGTAAATTTAAGTTAAAAGTCAATTTACTATAGTACCAGAGGAAACCATAATACTGAATTGTTGGAGGTGTTGATGTTATAGTTTGTAACTCCAAAACGCAAAACTAATTAAAAGAAAATCATGGAGGTGGGAGGTGCATGTCTTAGTTTTGATTTGCTTAGTGAGGCATGCACTTATGACGTGGTGACATGATGATGTATGCCATTTATGTACTTTTACATATAAACTGTAATGCATTACATAAACAACAGAGAACGCTTAATCAAATATTAAATATTAAATACACAACAATCCTCTCTGCTTAGCTATAAACTCCAGTTCAATATAATATGCAACTCAACTCAAATATGTAACGCATGTATATCTACTACAGGTCGACCTTCACTAATCCCACTATCTGTAATCCGGTTCCTTTGATAATCCGGCACTGATCATGCTTAATGTGATCCTTCTGTAATTCAGCATTTTCACTAATCCGGCACTCCTCAGGTCCCACTGGTGCTGGATTAGTGAAGGTTGACCTGTATACAATACAACAACTATATACATATCCACAGCATAGAAAATTTTAAATTTTCCCAATCAGGTGTAAAGATTTAATCACTGTGGAGGATTTCTTACTCTTATGGGATAGGGTCTTTCCTGACAAGGGGAGGTAAGACTTCTGGCTATGAAACAATATCAGAATCTGGGGCCTCCTCCACAGTGGTTGTAGGAGTTGACTCTGGGATGGCAGAATGTAGTTCTGACCGCTCTAGGCCCCTTTCTTCTGTAACAATTGACTCTACTCTCTTCAACTGATTGTTATGTCATCTCTAGATGACATCCATTGTGCAGGAGAATGGTCCAGTTCTGTCCTTAATCTTTCCAAGTACCCACTTTTGATCACCTCTGTAGTTCCTCGCCAGGACTGTTTGTGCTGTGGTGAAACATTGAAATTCTTTGTTTGAGGAGCACTCAATCTGTCTCAGCTGTTCGTCCTGCATACTCCTTCAGGGACTGGGTTTGAGAAGATCCAAGCGTGAGCACAAGGGATGACCCAGGAACAGTATAGCTAGTGAGCTATTGGTTGTGGAGGTTGTTGCATTCTGCTATGCAAGGAGGAAATTGGTGAGCTTCTGATTCAGTGTTAGTGTAGTCTGTTCCATTAACATTGCTCACAGTGTGTTCTTTAGATTCCAGATAAACCGTTCTGCCAAGCCATTTGTAACTGGTTGGGACGGTGCAGATGTAATATGGCTTATTCTATTCATTTTCAGGAATGACTGAAACTGTTTTGCAACAAACTGTGGTCCATTGTCACTAAATGTTCTGGAACACCATTCTTTGAGAAGAGGCTTCTCAACATATCAGCATTGTTTAAGGCTGTAATGGAGGCTATTGGGAACAACTCTGGTTATTTTTGTAGCTGAATGGTCCCGCAAAATCCACATGGATCCTCTGCTATTGCAGGTCATTTCCAGGAATGGAAAGGTGCTGCTCTTGCCATCTTCTGGATGTATTGTCATCCTGAAAAGTGCATGGCAAACTGCTCAATCTGCTAATCTATCCCAGGCCATCAGACAAAGCTTCAAGCCGATGCTTTCATTTTGAACACGCCTAGATGACAGGCATGTAGCTCCTCAAACACTTTACTCTCAGGTTGGATGGTACAACAACTCTCAATCCCCACATAAGGTAACCTCTGTCAAGGGCAAATCATCCCAGTGTTGGTAAAAATGGGGGAACAGCACATTCCAGCTATTTTGGGTGGCCCTGTAGACCTGAGACAGTGTGGAGTCTTTTCTGGTTTCTCTTTGGATCATCTGTGCCATAATAGGGAGACTTTTCATTTGCATTGGTGATAATACATCAAGATTGGTGTCCTCCTTTGTAAATTTTTTCAGTTACTTCCTTTTCTGGGGGTAAACAGGATAATCCATCAGCATTTCCATGATTGGCTGTCCTTTTGACTTCAATCTTGTAATTGTATCCTCCAAGAAACAGAGCCCACCTCTGCATTCGTGCTGCTGCTGTTAGTGGAATACCCTTCTGTGGATTGAAAATGGGCACCAGTGGTTTATGATCAGCACTGAGGTTAAACTCTCTCCCATACAAATACTGGTTGAAATGCTTTACACCTCAAGCCAGACTCAAGGCCTCTCTGTCAATCTGTGCATAATTTTTCTCTACAGCAGTAAAGGAACGTGATGCAAAGGCTGTGGGGCATTCACTTCCATTACTGATAACGTGACATTACCATAAGGCAAAGCACACAGACAAGTTCACTTGACAATCAATCATTGATCATAATGAGTGAATACTATGTCCAATGTCACTATTTTCTTTGCTTTTCAGAAAACCACCTCACACTGCTTTGTCGATTGCCATTTCTTCCCAATCTGTAGTCATGAGTTCAAGGACTGGAGGACAATAGCCAGGTTTCGCAGGAACTTGTTATAGTACTTGACAAATCCTGAAAAAGACTGTGACTGTGATACGTCCCTTGGGCTTGGGCAATTCATCACTGCTTGGAGTTTCTCAACACACTTGGTAAGTCATGCTTGGTTTTAAAAATTCACACTTGTTGCATTGTGCTCTGAGCCTGTAATCTTCTAATCTTTTGAACACTGCACAGTCTTGAGATTTTGGAGATGTTCCTTGTCATCCTTACCAGTAACTATGATCTCATCCAGGTAACAATGAGTGCCTGGGCAGCCTTGCAGCACCTAGTCCACAGTTTTCTACCAGAGTGCAGGTGTAGATGCTACTCCAAAAATAAGGCTATTATAGTGATAAAGTCCTTTGTGAGTTATGGTGAGAAACGCTTTAGACTCTTCTTCCACCTACATCTGTAGGCAGGCCTCAGCCAAGTCACTTTACTGAAGTGTTCCCTCCAGGAAGGTTTGCAAGGATATCCCCTAACCTAGGCAGAGGATACTGATCTACCTTCAGTGCTGGATTGATGGTGAGCTAAAAATCACCACAAATCTTGACAGACAGTCTTTTTTGCTACTAGAACTGCTGGCATTGCCCAAGGGCTTCACACAACCTTGGAAAGAATTCCATCATGTGATCTTGCTCACTGGCTACTTTATTGTGGATGGTATAAGAAACTGGATGGGCTTTGTAAACCTTTTCTATTTGATATTATTTTACCCTTGATGCATTTGAGTTTTCCAAAGCCATCCTTGGACACTGTTATGGCATTATCCAGTACATTTCTTAGTTCACTTTCAGTAAACTCTACTGCAGAGGATGTGGCGTGAAACTGGTGGATGGATGTCCAATCAAGGTGTAGTTGTTTCAGCCAATCACAGCCCCACAATGCTGGCTGGCCCTCCTGTTTTTACCACAGACAAAACCAATGTTCATTGTCGTATTTCACTGTTATGAATATCATTCCCTCAGGAGTTATCTTTTCTCCAATATAAATTCTTAGTTGTATATCTGCAGGTTTCAGAGTTCTGTATCTTTGAAATGCCATTCAAACTCATTTTGTGGAATGACTGAAACAGCTGAGCCTCCATCCAATTCTATTTTAATGAAAATTTTAATGCAGATTAGCCCCCTTCTTAAAACAGCAACTGGATTTTTTTTTAGCTTTTTCCTTTTCCTGTGCAGTTCATTTATTTTTGTCTGCCCAACATATTTGTGTTCTACTTTGTTGAATTTACTGTAAGTTTCACCTTTAAACCTGCATTGGTCTGCTGTATGTGAGCCCTTAACACCATTTGTTCAGCCAGGCAAGCCTTTGTCTAGATACTGCAATTTGTTAATGCTCATTTTCATTCCTGACTGCAACTCGATGGCATCTCTGCCTAAAGCATTCTGCAATCAACAATGGTTTCAGTTCTGAATGTTCCTCAACACCTTCATGATATCAGCAAGGCTCATTTTGGTTGTTTGGTTAAAGTGGTGAAACTTCTAAGCAAACTGTATGCTTTTCCACTTACTACACTCAGCAAAACTGGCACTCATTTCTCATTGGCTATTTCATTTGCTTCCAAATACTGCTTGATTCACTCAGAGTACATCAGCCAGTTATCTTTTGTGCAATCGAACACATCAATCTTTCCAATGTAGCCAGCCATTTCAGCTCCTTCTAATAATTTATTATTATCAACCAATACTCACTGTTTGTGAACCAGTGAATTTGTCCATTTTCTGCCTTTTTAAAAACTTGAATGTCTTTCTCCTCTTGCAAAGAAAAATAAATACGTGCTGCAATACTTTAAAAAAAATTCAAATGTCTCACTGCACTGTTTTAAAAACGCAATCATTTCACTGCACTTCAACAAGTAGGTAGTTGTCTTGGTTTCTTATTCCTGCTAAATAGTAACAATGATGGAGAAAAATTCTCAGTCATCAAAGCTGAGCTGATACTTGTTAACTTGTGTCATAAATGCACCTTATTATTTGTTAATTTACGACTGGTAATAGTACTTTAGGTTAGGTGTGTGAGTTATAGCACTGTGTTGTATACTTTAGTCCAGAGGATCACTGTTTCATCTAGTGGTACACATAGGTATGGTTGAATAACAATATACTGAACTTGTACTTGCATTTGAACTTGATACTGAAAATAGCAACACTGATCAACGTCTTTCTCAGGACTGTTTCCACTCTAATGCAAGACAGAATCAGAATCAGAATAAGTGACATACGTCATGATTTTTTTTGTGGCAGCAGTGCAATGCAAGACATAAAAATCACTATATGTTACACAAGTAGAAAATAGTGCAAAACAGAACTAATGAGATAGTGTTCATGGGTTCACGGACAGTAGAGAAATCTGATAGCAGAGGGGAAGAAGCTGTTTTGAAAATACTGCATGTGATTCTTCACTGTCCTATACCTCCTCCCTGATGGTGATAACAAGAAGAGGTCATGTCCCAGACGGTGAGAGTCCTTAATAGATGTTGCCTTGTTGAGGCACTGTCTCTTGTACACATCCTCGATGGTGGGTTGGTTGTGCTCATGATGGAGCTGGCTGAATCTGAAACCTGCAGCTTTTTCAATCCTGTGCATTGGAACCTCCATAACAGATGGTGTTACAACCAATTAGAATGCTCTTCACCATATGGCTGTAGAACTTTGCAATAGTCTTTGATGACATTCCAAATCTCCTCAAACTCCTAATAAAGTGGCTGGTGTGCCTTCTTCATGATTGCATCAATATGTTGGACCAAGTTAGTTCCATTAAAATGTCAATGCCTATGAACTTAAAGCTACTCACACTTTCCATCATTGACCCCTCAAAGAAAACACAGGTGTGTTCTACTAATTTCCTTTTTCTTAAGTCCACAATTAATTTTTTCTCTCACTGATGCTGAGTTCAAGATTATTACTATGACACCATTCAACCAGCTGATTTAACTCACTTCTGTATGTCTCATCGTCACCTTCTGAGATTCTGCCAACAACAGTGGTATCAACTGTGAATTTATAGATGGCATTTGCTTAGCCACAGTCACGAGCAAAGAGAGAGTAGAGTAGTGTGTTAAACATACATCCTTGAGGTGCACATATGTTGATTGTTAACAAGGATATGTTATTACTGATCCACACTGACTGTGGTTTCCTGAAAAGGAAATCAAAAACCTAGTTGCAGATGGAGGTACAGAGGCCCAGATTTTTAAATAGTACTGAGGGGATGATGGTGTATGACACCAGCTGTAATTGATAAACAGCATCCCGATGTTCGCCGAGCAGAGACAATGAGATTGCATTCACTGCAGACCTGTTGTGGTGGTAGGAAAATTATGGAGGGTCCAGGTCCTTGCTTCGGCAGGAATTAATTCCAGCCATGACCAACCTCTGAAAGCACTTCAACTGAACAGATGTGAGTGCTACCAGTCAATAGTCATTGAGGCAGCTCACCCTGGTCTTCTTGTGCACCAGTATGTTGGCTGCCCTTTCCATGCAGATGGGAACCTTCAAGTACAGTAGCAAGAGGTTAAAGGTTAAAGATGTTAAAGAGGTTAAAGATGTCCTTATCCTTAGGTCGCTGGTGAGTTTGATAAATGTGTCCGGGACGGATTCCTGTCACAGTATGTTAACAGGCCGACAAGGAGGAATGCCATACTAGATCTAGTATTAGATAACGAACCGGGTCAGGTCACAGATCTCTCAGTGGGTGAGCATCTGGGGGATAGTGACCACCGCTCCCTGGCCTTTAACATTATCATGGAAGAGGATAGACTCAGAGTGGACAGGAAAATTTTTAATTGGGGAAGGACAAATTATGAGGCTATAAGTCTAGAACTTGCGGGTGTGAATTTGGATGATGTTTTTGCAGGGAAATGTACTATGGACATGTGGTCGATGTTTAGAGATCTCTTCCAAGATGTTAGGGATAAATTTGTCCCAGTGAGGAAGATAAAGAATGGTAGGGTGAAGGAACCATGGGTAACAAGTGAGGTGGAAAATCTAGTCAGGTGGAAGAAGGCAGCATACATGAGGTTTAGGAAGCAAGGATTAGATGGGTCTACTGAGGAATATAGAGTAGCAAGAAAGGAGCTTAAGAAGGGGCTGAGAAGAGCAAGAAAGGGGCATGAGAAGGCCTTGGCGAGTAGGGTAAAGGAAAACCCCTAAGGCATTCTTCAATTATGTGAAGAAAAAAAGGATGACAGGAGTGAAGGTAGGACCAATTAGAGATAAAGGTGGGAAGATGTGCCTGGAGGCTGTGGAAGTGAGCGAGGTCCTCAATGAATACTTCCCTTCAGTTTTCACCAAAGAGAGGGAACTTGATGATGGTGAGGACAATATGAGTGAGGTTGATGTTCTGGAGCATGTTGTTATTAAGGGAGAGGAGGGGTTGGAGTTGTTAAAATACATCAGGATGGATAAGTCCCCGGGGCCTGACGGAATATTCCCTAGGCTGCTCCACGAGGTGAGGGAAGAGATTGCTGAGCCTCTGGCAAGGATCTTTATGTCCTCGTTGTCTACGGGAATGGTACTGGAGGATTGGAGGGAGGCGAATGTTGTCCCCTTGTTCAAAAAAGGTAGTAGGATAGTCCGGGTAATTATAGACCAGTGAGCCTTACGTCTGTGGTGGGAAAGCTGTTGGAAAAAATTCTTAGAGATAGGATCTATGGGCATTTAGAGAATCATGGTCTCATCAGGGACAGTCAGCATGGCTTTGTGAAGGGCAGATCATGTCTAATGAGCCAAATAGAGTTCTTTGAGGAGGTGACCAGGCATATAGATGAGGGTAGTGCAGTGGATGTGATCTACATGGATTTGAGTAAGGCATTTGACAAGGTTCCACATGGTAGGCTTATTCAGAAAGTCAGAAGGCATGGGATCCAGGGAAGTTTGGCCAGATGTATTCAGAATTGGCTTGCCTGCAGAAGGCAGAGGGTCATGGTGGAGGGAGTACATTCGGATTGGAGGGTTGTGACTAGTGGTGTCCCACAAGGTTCGGTTCTGGGACCTCTACTTTTCATGATTTTTATTAACGACCTGGATGTGGGGGTAGAAGGGTGGGATGGCAAGTTTGCAGACGACACAAAGGTTGGTGGTGTTGTGGATAGTGTAGAGGATTGTCGAAGATTGCAGAGAGACACTGATAGGATGCAGAAGTGGGCTGACAAGTGGCAGATGGAGTTCAACCCGGAGAAGTGTGAGGTGGTACACTTTGGAAGGACAAACTCCAAGGCAGAGATCAAAGTAAATGGCAGGATGCTTGGTAATGTGGAGGAGCAGAGAGATCTGGTGGTACATGTCCACAGATCCCTGAAAGTTGCCTCACAGATAGATAGGGTAGTTAAGAAAGCTTATTGGGTGTTAGCTTTCATAAGTCGAGGGATAGAGTTTAAGAGTCGCAAGGTAATGATGCAGCTCTATAAGACTCTGGTTAGGCCACACTTGGAGTACTGTGTCCAGTTCTGGTCGCCTATAGGAAAGATGTGGAAGCATTGGAAAGGGTACAGAGGAGATTTACCAGGATGTTGCCTGGTTTAGAAAGTATGCATTATGATCAGAGATTAAGGGAGCTAGGGCTTTACTCCTTGGAGAGAAGGAGGATGAGAGGAGACATGATAGAGGTATGCAAGATATTAAGAGGAATAGATAGAGTGGATAGCCAGCGCCTCTTTCCCAGGGCACCACTGCTCAATACAAGAGGACATGGCTTTAAGGGAAGGGGTGGGAAGTTCAAGGGGGATATTAGAGGAAGGATTTTTACTCAGAGAGTGGTTGGTGTGTGGAATGCACTGCCTAAGTCAGTGATGGAGGCAGTTACACTAGTGAAATTTAAGCGACTACTAGACAGGTATATGGAGGAATTTAAGGTGGGGGGTTATATGGGAGGCAGGGTTTGATGGTCGGCACAACATTGTTGGCCGAAGGGCCTGTACTGCGCTGTACTATTCTATGTTCTATGTTATGCATTCCAGCTAGTTAGTTGGCACAGATTTGTCTTCAGCACCCTGCAGATACACGATCAGGGCCTGATGTCTCTCAAGGGTTCACGCTCTTGAAGGATCTTCTGACATTGGCCTCTGAGACAAATGTTGTGGGCATTTGCAGAGATGTAGTTTTATTCTGCCTTTCAAAGCATGCATAAGGGCATTGAGTTCATCATGGAGGAAAGAATCACTCCCAATTATGCTGTTTGTTTTTGCCTCAGAGGAAGCAATGGCATGCAAACTCTGCCACAGCTGTTTTGCATCTGATTGTGTCTTTACATTCACATGAAATTGCCTTTTCTTTCTCATGATAGCCTTCCATCGGTTGTACCTGGACTTCTTATAGGGTTCTGACTCATCGGTCTTGAATGCCACCGATCTACACTACAGCAGACTGTGAATCTGCTGGTTTATCCAGGGTTTCTGGTTCAGGAGTATTTGGTATGTACTGAAAGGTGTGCACTCATTGATGCGGTCAGTAGGTGCCATGCCCCACTTGCTCTGCTCAGTTGTACACTTACAATTTTACTTGCTGGAAGAACAAGAACTATCCCATAGGTGCACTATAACAGTCTTTGGGGACAAGTTCTTTGTTTAACTCTGTCTTAATAATAATATAGGTTGCATATCATGATTTTTTGGCCCAACTTCTGCTATTAATTAAGTAACACGAATTGCGCACGTTGATGACATGATTACGTGTGCAACAAGAAATGGTGAAATGACTGACATTAGGGTGAAATATGTCAGGATATACTGTTCCAAATCCATGATGGAAGAGACTTCATGAAGAAAAAACATTGCCAAATTCGCTTTTTCCTCTTTTGTACATAAAAAAGAAACGATTTTCTCTAAATTCCTTTCTCACTCCCACTGATGAGTACCATTTTTCTCCTCATTGTAATTTGCTCTGCTCTGTGTTACATCATCTCATTCTTAGTTACACTGTACCCTAACGAGACTTGTTACTTGTGTACCCATCTACGCTCTGTCCGCCAGAGAAAGCAGGATCTCCCAGTGGCCACACATTTTAATTCCACATCCCATTCCCATTCTGACATGTCTATCCACGGCCTCCTCTACTGTAAAGATGAAGCAACATTCAGGTTGGAGGAACAACACCTTATATTCCGTCTATGTAGCCTGCAACCTGATGGCATGAACATTGACTTCTCTAACTTCCGCTAAGGCCCCACCTCCCCCTCGTACCCCATCTGTTACTTACTTTTATGCACACATTCTTTCTCTCACTCTCCTTTTTCTCCCTCTGTCCCTCTAAATATACCTCTTGTCCATCCTCTGGGTCTCCCCCCACCCCCCCGTCTTTCTTCGCGGACCTCCTGTCCCATGATCCTCTCGTATCCCCTTTTGCCTATCACCTGTCCAGCTCTTGGCTCTATCCCTCCCCCTCCTGTCTTCTCCTATCATTTTGGATCTCCCCCTCCCCCTCCAACTTTCAAATCCCTTACTCACTCTTCCTTCAGTTAGTCCTGACGAAAGGTCTCGGCCTGAAACATCGACTGCACCTCTTCCTACAGATGCTGCTTGTCCTGCTGTGTTCACCAGCAACTTTGATGAGTGTTGCTTGAATTTCCAGCATCTGCAGAATTCCTGTTGTTTGCTCTTCCCCCTGAGTTCACTGTGATTCCATTAGTTGCTGAGCTGAGGAGCTGGACACCCTTCTCGCAAAAAAAAAAACAAAATTCCTGGAAGAACACAGCTTCCATAGAGGAAAATAGACATCTGTATTTTGGGACGAGACCTTTCATCTGGACTAAGAGTATGAAGTGACTCCACTTGGACACATTCCATATCTGGTCTACGATCTCATGTCAGCCATTGCTGCCATTTCTCAGTGAAAGAGATAGAATTCTAATGCGGCTTGACAGGATGGGTGCAGAAATAATGTTTCTCATTACTTGGTTGTCTAGTATTAGGGGCTACAGCCTGAAAATAATGCGAACTGAGTTGAGAAAAAAAAATGTCTTCAGAGAAAATAGTGTATCTTGGAAATTCACTGCACATGACGTCTGTGGAGATATAGTCACTTAGTATATTCAGAACAGAAAATTATGGATTTTTAAATAATGAGGGAAACGAGATACGGGATTTGTACAGAAATGTGGCATTGAGGCGGAAGATGAATCAAGATCTTATTGAAGTGCATGCAGGTATGAGGGGCAGAATAGTCAATGATGGTTGCTCTTTTCTTAACAGGTCATCGGCCTTCATTTGAAAGGCAAGTTGAGGTTAACGTTTTGAATAGTTTTCATTCTTTTATTGTGTATTTAAGTTTTTATTTAATTAGCAACCATGTATTATGCTTCTAAGTATTTTCATTTTTAATGTTAGATATCTCTGATTTGGAGAAAGTGAACAGAGCTTTGGAAAGCAGAACAATAAATTGTCTACTATATAGAGCGTAGTCCAAGCAAATGTGAAACTTTTTTTTAGTTGTCTCACCCACATTTACCCACGTAGAGAAAATATACACAATGTTTTTGAAGTGAAAATGTGTTAACATTGCATAACAATACATAACAATTTAATTACATTTAGCCTTGCTCAATTCATTCATTACAAATTGTCTATTAGTGGAAAATTAAGAACATCCTTTTATACCAAAGTCTTACCTGAGTGATCTAACTCTTGTCCAGCATATCAAATTAATTCACCTCAATAGAAGCTGACAGTTTTTGCACAAAATAATCTGACTGTCCTCCCAGTTTACCCTACTATCCTTTCTGTGATATGAAGCATTCACAACCTTAGTTGCTGAATAGATAATACATCCCAAATTCACCTAAGGTCCCCACCTTCATAGATCTGTCTAAAGCCAATTCAGTATGTTTTGTATGACACCAATAAAAGGGCTGAGAATTCGTGTGTAAAATAAAGTCCACAGAACCTATTTAACATCCCAGCTGTAGTACTAAAGACCTGTACTCCCGAACTTGCTGTGACCTCTATCCAAGCTATTCCGGTAAACTTAAAACACTGGCATCTACGTAACATTTTGGAAAATTGCTCAGGTTTGTTCTGTTCAATGACCAGGATAAATCCAATCAAGCCAGTAACATCGATGACCATCTTGCTACTACATTTGTGCAGGAGGTACAGGAGCCTTAGATCCCACAGCACAAGGTTCAGTAATGGCTACAACTCTGCAATCATCAGGCTCCTGAATCAATATTTATAACTTCACTCACCACAACTCTGAACTAAGTCCACAACCTAAAACATGTTCTTAGTATTTTTTATTTTTTATTTGCACAGTTTGACTTTTTCACATTGGTTGTTTGCTATTCTTTGGTTACGTATTTTTTCACACTATATTTCTTTATTTTCCTGTAAACATCTGCAAGAAAATTAATCTCAAGGTATCATACCATAATCTGTATGTACTTTGATAATAAATTTACTTTCACTTTGACTTAGGATCAACTGCATTGCACCAGACCTCACCAAATTTGCTGTGATTGAATTTGGAGATGATCTCAGGATGAAACATAGAGGAGCAGAAGTATGTTTCCGGGAGAAAAAGTGGGGTGAAGCTATAAAGGGATTTGGAAATGAGGAGTACAACCTTTAAACCGATTTAATGTTTAATGAGACAATGATGATTGTTTCAGAATTGGACTGCCTGAGGCAGAGTCATGATATAGCACAGAAACAGATCCTTCAGCCTGAATGGTTCATGCTGATCAAGATTTCCATTTAATCTAGACCTATTTGCTCACATTTGCCCTATAGCGATCTAAATCTTTCCTATCCATGCAGCTATCTAAATGGCTTTTAAATATTGTTAATGCAACAGAAGTGTTCCAATAAAGGTTGAACTGAGCATGTAGAGATTAATATGTGGTTTCATGCATGTGTAAGGGGTTTCTTCTTTTATGTTACTGCGAAGGCTAACAAAATGGCTTCTTTGTTATGTTATAATTAAAATGGCTTTTCTGTAATAATAACCGCTGAGACAGTGTTTCTCTCTCTAGCAACTTGTTTGGGTTATAATTACTGATAACGAGAACTGTATTCATTTGCTAAGCAATTGGGATAGATGTTATTCTTTCTTGTGTGTCTGTAAGCTATTGTTCTCAGGCTTTGAGGGGGAAGGCGCAATGGGGACATAGAGAGGAGACGTGATGCTGTAAGCTGGCCGACGGCTCAGACCCCGAGTGGGAGTCCGAGGCCCAGGGTCTTCGGCGAGGAGAGGAGACGAGGACAGACTCCTGTGGAGCGTCTGGTCAACCATCGTGGTTGGTCCCAGGCGATTGGAGGCAATCAAATGGTGGAAAGAAGACTCCGTTAATTGAGCTCTAACTGTTGTGCACGAAGTGGTTGAACTTTGATAAGTTTGGTGCCTTTTATTTTCCTTTTGTATTTTATCTCTATTAATTACATAGTTCCAGTAAGATCTATAAAGTGTAATCATTTAATCACATATGGTGTATTGTCTGTTATTTGACGGGGTGGGGTACATCACACAGCATCCACACAAACTTGATTACCCAGTTTGGTGGGGCCAAAGGCTGCTCCCTCTAGACGAAAGTGAGTTGAGCGAGCCTGAGGCTTACCGGGGGGGGGGGGGGGGCTACACATGTTTTTGTGTCAAAGTGACAAGTTTATAAAACATGGAGTCACTTTCAGACCATTGGAGAAGTTTGGGAGTCAGTAATTGGAGTAGGTCCACTGATAATGTCTACAATCAATGTGTCACCAATTTGTGATCTAGACAATTGCATGTGGATGTCAGCCTGAACGTTCTATCCCTGTGGCTTCACCTATCAGCACCTACAGTGCCACAGCCATTCTCTGTAGTGGAGCAGCCTGCAAGGAACAACTAGATTTCGGGGATAGAGCCCAAGATTCCAAGCCGGGCCACCCTGATTGGCTTTTAATGTTCCACTGCCGCCACAGTTCTTTTAAAGTATTTCTAAATGCACATGATAACAAAAAAAAATTAAAATGGCTGGAAAAGATTTAAATAATCTTAAAAGTTCTTAAAAAGTTTAAGTTTTTAAGTTAAGTAAAATAAATTAACATTGAGTAAAATAAATAATTTAAAAAATAGTGTAGCTGCGTTTACTTTTTCCAGTGCATGTCAGTGACCCTATTCAAATGAAACAGTGTATTAGGCCTCTCAACACAGTATTTGGTGCTCCATCCTTGGACTCACTGCTGAGTCTTATGATGTAAAGGGAGGTCAAGTGCACTGATATTTGATTTTCACTGTGGTCTTGACCAATGCAATGCAAATCGAAATCTGGAACATGTTAACCTGAACACTGTAACCAGCAAATTGTTCTCCATGGAACCATCAGCAAGCAATCAGCACAACCCAGTCCATGTAGTTGTACGGAAATTTCCACCATCGAAAAGGTGGTTAATAATTCCTTCGTGTTGCAATGTGCAGGTGATTTCCTGCTGACAGGTCTGCCTATACAGTCAATTGTGTGTGTGTACCAAGTTCTTCACCAGTATATCTCCAGCTGTAAGTAGCCCCCTGGGTGTGCACATTTGTATGAGACACCATTTAAAAACTAACCTTAGAGCCCCAAAAACATGCAAAATACTCTGAATTTCTGTATCTAGTGTTCTTAAAAACAAAGGAAACTGTCAGATTTATATAGAAATTCAAAATGTAGATCAATATTAATTTGATCTTCAATTAACTACCTTTAAACAAAATTATTCCTTTAAGTATAAATGTAATCTTGATTAAAAACATATGCTGTTGGAGATCATTCTCAATTACAGTCCACAGTCTAATGATTAATGCTCCCCTGGGGAAAAAAAATTCTTGCATTTTGTTTAAAATTTATTGTTTTAAAACATTTACCTAATTATAGTTAATTCTCAAGCCTTTACCCATTTTAAGATTCAATTTTCATTCTTTTTTCAGTATTTTAATTTTAGTCCTGTTAAAAATTAGCTGCAAGGAACTTTAAAAATTAACTTTGAAACAAATGAAAATAACTCAAGTGAAAAAACATCCTCCAACACAGCTTAAGGGTATCATTAGCATTCAAAAAACATTTTTTACTGTATATATTACCAGATAACTACCTTGCTTCTCCAAATATACCAGCAGAAATGAATCTCAATTACTATTAGGAATTTTGTTTGTTTGGATAAGAGTTGCACTTAGATAGATAACACTGTAACCGCATCAAAGAGTAGTCTGTTGATGTAGAGAAAAATTGAATCTCCAGATTTGCTCTTTCCTAATCTTTTAAAACAAGATCAGACAGGAGAGTTTTTGGCTTCTGACCTTTGCACTTTGAATTCCAGGTTTGCTTTGTGGGGATTTCCATGTCTCAAAATCAGTTCCTTTGTTCTAAGTTTTGTTTGGATAACTGGAGAATTTTCAGCATTATCAAAACCTCTGGTTTTAACTTAATGCCAAATCATTATTTCTAAACATTTTGTTTTAAAATAAGATTTTTGTTTTTAATTCTGCATTCTAATCAAATCAAATCAAGTTTAATTATCATTCAAACCATTCAAACAGCTGAACCAGACAGCGTTCCTCTGGGGCCAGGGTGCAAAACATTCAAAATAGTAAGCAAACATTCAAAATATTGAGCAAAGGAGCATATCCACTCAAAAAATATATATAGTCCAGGACTCTGAGCGACAATATCCATCAATCGATGGTCTAGTGTGCTGGCTGTGCACAGACACATGCAATTCAGCCTGTCATTCCAACTTTGGATTGTAAAGGAACAGTGGATGTTTGCTAAGTTATAAATACTAAAGTGCAGAAATAAAGTACAAAGTCTGTCAAAGAACACTTGTGAAGTTTAGGTGTTTCCTGTAAGTAGTCTCATATAATCAAGCAAATCTTCACTCTTTTTAAGTGATTTTTACTAGATAATAACAGTCTTAAAATGGAAAATACAATCTTCTTATTCTATTAAAACCAAAGATATAGTCACTGCCAAATTTAGGTTTGCAAAACAGTCACTACAGAAAACAAAACACTCAGAGACGTATCAAGCAACAGACGCAAAATGCTGGAGGAGCTCAGCAGGCCAAGCAGCATCTGCGGAAAAGAGTGCTGTTGACATTTCAGGACGAGACGTTTCGAGCCAGACTGAATGGTCTCGGCCCGAAACATCGACTGTTTACTCTTTTCCATAGGTGTTGCCTGGCCTGTTGAGTTCCTCCAGCACTTTGTGCATGTTGCCTGGATTTCCAACACCTGCAGATTTCCTCTGCTGGAGACGTATGAAGTATTAGAAAAGAAAACAAATCTATCAATGCTAGAAGATTGATTTAAAAACAGAAAATATTAGAAATACTCATCATGTCAGGAAGCATTTGTAGGAAGAGAAACTGATGTAGTATAGAATGTTAGTTTACCATGAAGTTACTGTCCAGAACTTCAAAATTAGACAAGCTAATTCATAGTGGACTGAGTATTTGACCATTTTCTTACCTCTAAGATTTGCTATTTGGCTATTCTAATGACTTCCAGGTATCTCTCAGCTTCAATCCTGTACTGACTTCAGATCACCTCATGCTCTGCTCCCAAAATTCCACAATGTTTCAATTCTTTATCATCTTGCATTCACAACCTAAGATTGCTAAGAAAATGAGAAGCAGATGTTGGGTGATGAGGAATTGGATCAGGCCCCAACATGGTATTTTAAGAAGTGAGGAAAAGAACGTGTGTTTGTTGCTAACATTGTAATAGAGAATGCAGAATGCAAGTATTGATGAGGAGAGATATTTGCATCCCTTCTCATTTTAATTTCTTTGAACTTCCTTAAAGCTTATTCATCTTCATGTTATGACAGAAGTCATTGATCTGAAAGGTTCATCCTACCTTTCCCCTTTCAGAAATGTTGCCAGCGTGCTTCATACAGTGAATTGTAAAAGTATTCAGGCCCCAACCCTTTGTTCACATAAATGATAATTACAGCTAAGGATTTTGATCAACTTAACTGAGAACGTTTTTTATCATGAATCACATGCACCTTTTTTCACAGTGGAGCCCTAAAAACAGGGAAAATTCTAAAGCAAGAAAAACTAAATATTCAAAAGCTGAAATGTCAGCAGTTCAAAAGTATTCATCCTCTTTTGTTCAGTACTTAGTTGAACCACCTCTCACAGCTATTACTAACAGTAGACATTTTGAATAAGTCTCTGTTAGCTTTGCACATTGTGATGGTGCAAGATTTGCCCATTCCTCTTGTAAAACGGCTCAAGCTGTGCCTGGTTGGTTGGGAAGCAGCAGTGGACAACAATCTTGAGGTCTTGCCAAAGATGTTTGATGGGGTTAAGATCAGGACTCTGACTGGGCTACTCAAGAACATTAATTTTCTTCATTTGAAGCCATTCTTCATTTGAGACCTCTTTTGGGGCAGGTGTGACCTGAACAAAAAGGACGGGTTGCACTTGCATCTCAGGGGGACCAATATCCTGGCAGGTAGGTTAGCTAAGGCTACTGGGGAGAGTTTAAACTAGAATTGTTGGGGGGTGGGAACCGAACTGAAGAGACTGGGGAAGAGGAGGTTGGCTCACAAATACAGAAAGCTTGTAGACAGTGCGAGAGGGAGGATAGGCAGGTGATAGAGAAGGGACACACTCAGACCGATGGTTTGAGATGTGTCTATTTTAACGCAAGGAGTCTTGTGAACAAAGCAGATGAGCTTAGAGCATGGATCAGTACTTGGAGATATGATGTACAGAAACTTAGATGGCTCAGGGACAGGAATGGTTGCTTCAAGTGCTGGGTTTTAGGTGTTTCAGAAAGGACAGGGAGGGAGGCAAATGAGGTGAGGGCATGGCACTGTGGATCGGAGATAGTGTCACAGCTGCAGAAAAGGTGGACACCATGGAGAGATTGTCTACGGAGTCTCTGTAGTTGGAGGTTAGGAACAGTAAGGGGTCAATAACGTTACTGCGTGTCTTTTCTAGGCCGCCCAATAGTAACAGGGATATCGAGGAGCAGATAAGGAAACAGATCCTGGAAAGGTGTAATAATAACAGAGTTGTTGTGATGAGAGATTTTAATTTCCCAAATATCGATCGGCATAACCCTAGAGCAAGGGGTTTAGATGGGGTGGAGTTTGTTAGGTATGTTCGAGAAGGTTTCTTGATACAATATGTAGATAAACCTACAAGAGGAGAGGCTGTACTTGATTCGGTATTGGGAAATGAACATGGTCAGTTGTCAGATCTCTCAGTGGGAGAGCATTTTGGAGACAGAGATCATAATTCTATCTCCTTTACAATAGCATTGGAGACAGATAGGCACAGACAAGTTAGAAAAGCATTTAATTGCAGTAAGGGGAATTATGAGGCTATCAGGCAGGAAATTGGAAGCTTAGATTGGAAACTGCTGTTCTCAAGGAAAAGTACAGAGGAAATGTGGCAAATGTTCAGGGGATATTTGTGTGGAGTTCTGCATAGGTATGTTCCAATGAGACAGGGAAGTTAAGGTAGGGTACAGCAGCCGTGGTGTACAAAGGCTGTAATAAATCTAGTCAAGAAAAAAAGAAAAGCTTACAAGAGGTTCAGAGAGCTAGGTAATGTTAGAGATCTAGAAGATTATAAGGCTAATAGGAAGGAGCTTAAGAAGGAAATTAGGAGGCCAGAAGGGGCCATGAGAAATCCTTGGCAGGCAGGATTAAAGAAAACCCCAAGGCATTCTACAAGTATGTGAAGAGCAAGAGGATAAGACGTGAAATAATAGGACCTATTAAGTGTGACAGTGGGAAAGTGTGTATAGAACCGGAGGAAATAGTAGAGGTACTTAATGAATACTTCACTTCAGCATTCACTGTGGAACAGGATCTTCGTGATTGCAGTGATGACTTGCTGCAGACTGAAAAGCTTGAGCATGTAGATATTAAGAAAGAGGATGTGTTGGAGCTTTTGTAAGCATCAAGTTGGATAAGTCACTGGGACCGGATGAGATGTACACAAGGATATTGTGGGAAGCGAGGGAGGAGATTGCTGAGTCTCTGGCAATGATCTTTGCATCATCAATGGGGAGGGAGAGGTTCCAGAGGACTGGAGGGTTGCGGATGCTGTTCCTTTATTCAAGAAAGGGAGTAGAGATAGCCCAGGAAATTATAGACCAGTGAGTCTTACCTCAGTGGTTGGTAAGTTGATGGAGAAGATACTGACAGGCAGGATTTATGAACACTGGGAGACGGATCATATGATTAGGAATAGTCAAGCATGGCTTTGTCAAGGGCAGGTCGTGCCTTACAAGCCTGAATGAATTTTTTGAGGATGTGACTAAACACATTGATGAAGGAAGAGCAGTAGATGTAGTGTAAATGGATTTCAGCAAAGCATTTGATAAGGTATCCCATGCAAGGCTTATTGAGAAAGTAATGAGGCATGGGATCAAAGGGGACATTGCTTTGTGGATCCAGAACTGGCTTGCCCACAGAAGGCAAAGAGTGGCTGTAGACGGGTCATATTCTGCATGGAGGTCGGTCACCAGTGGAGTGCCTCAGGGATCTATTCTGGGACCCTTACTCTTCGTGATTTTTATAAATGACCTGGATGAGGAAGTGGAGGGATGGTTTAGTAAGTTTGCTGATGACACAAATGTTGGAGGTGTTGTGGGTAGTGTGGAGGGCTGTCAGAGGTTACAGCGGGACATTAGTAGGATGCAAAACTGGGCTGAGAAGTGGCAGATGGAGTTCAACCTAGATAAGTGTGAAGTGGTTCATTTTGGTAGGTCAAATATGATGGCAGAATATAGTATTAATGGTAAGACTCTTGGCAGTGTGGAGAATCAGAGGGATCTTGGGGTCTGCGTCCATAGGAGACTCAAAGCAGCTGCACAGGTTGACTCTGTGGTTAAAAAGGCATACGGCGTATTGGCCTTCATCAATCGTGGAATTGAATTTAGGAGCCGAAAGGTAATGTTGCAGCTATATAGGACTCTGGTCAGACTCCACTTGGAGTACTATGCTCAGTTCTGGTCACCTCACTACAGGAAGGATGTGAAAGCCATAGAAAGGGTGCAGAGGAGATTTACAAGGATGTTACCTGGATTGGGGAACATGCCTTATGAGAATAGGTTGAGTGAACTTGGCCTTTTCTCCTTGGAGCAATGAAGGATGAGAGGTGACATGATAGAGGTGTATAAGATGATGAGAGGCATTGATCGTGTGGATAGTCAGAGGCTTTTTCCGAGGGCTGAAATGGTTTCCACAAGAGGATACAGGTTTAAGGTGCTGGAGAGTTGGTACCGAGGAGAAGTCAGGGGTAAGTTTTTACTCAGAGGTTGGTGAATGCGTGGAATGGGCTGCCAGCAACGGTGGTGGAGGCGGATACGATAGGGTCTTTTAAGAGACTCCTAGATAGGTACATGGAGCTTGGAAAAATAGAAGGCCGTAGGTAAGCCTAGTAATTTCTAAGATAGGGACATGTTGGGCATAACTTTGTGGGCCGAAGGGCCTGTATTATGCTGTAGGTTTTCTAAGTTTCTATGGGTCACTCCATATCTGCTCTGGCAGTGTGCTTTGGGCCACTGTCCTGTTAAAAGACAAACCTCTTCCTTAGTTTAAGCTTTCTGTCAGAGGCTAGCAGATTTTCATCCAGGATCTCTTTGTATTGAACAGCAATCATGTACTCATCAAGCCTGCCAGATTTTCAGTCCCTGCTGCTGAAAGGCATCCCTATAGCATGATGCTACTTCAACTATAGGCGATGGTGTTACCTGACTGACGCGCAGTTATAGACTTAAGCCAGACGTAGGTCTAAAAAAAACATATCCTTGCCCATGAAGACTTTGCAAAGCATCACTTAGAAAATACTGCAAGGATGTGGAAGATAGTCTTATCGTCAGATGAGACTAAGCTGAAGCTCTTTAGGCTCAACACTAAGCATGTATGGCGTAGATCTAATACTGCAAGACCCTACAAAGGATTGCAAAAGCTGCTGAGAAGATCACTGGGGTCTCTTTTCCACCAATCCAAAATACTTATCCAGGAGCAGAGCCCTTAGCACTGCCAAGGATCCCTCCCATTGATCCCATAATCTCTTTGACTCACTACCATCAGGCAAGAGGGACCATAGCATTAGGACAAGGACTGTTAGGAAGGGAATCAGCTTGTTCTCCCGGGCCCTAAGACTACTGAACTCCCTGCCACTATCCAGGTGTCATCATGTATGAACAGCCAGTAGCGTTATATTGTTTACTTTTTAACTTGTGTTGTAAATGCACCTTATGCTAAATGTCAATCTTCTTGAACATATTTTACTATTTGCAGTTTATTTGTGGTGTTATTACTTTATGCTGTGTGTAAATTAGATATACTGTGCTTTGCACCTAGGTCCACAGGAACACTGTTTTGCTTGGTGTAATACATGTGTACAGTTCCATATGAAATAAACTTGAACTTGATTATGTAGCTCTTGCGTATGTCTTAGTGATTCAGTGAAGCTTACTTCTTTATCTTCAGGTCATCATGCTTCTCCTCCATTAGTTAATCGGTGAAACAGTTACGACCTTTGCTTTGTTTAGAAATAAATAAACCTTCTAAATTGTCGACTTTCTCATTTATTGTCCTTTTACCCTCTCCCAACTTACCAACCTGAGATATCTGAATGCAATTGGACAAACAGGAGATTCTTGCTCAATCCACCACACATAAAGAGGGTATTGATTTGGTGTCCCGCATTCTGCATTGTTTCCAATGTGTGGCGGGTTCCTAGCTGGAGAAAAGAAAATACAATGATCAATTTAAATACAGGTGCTATCAAAGCATTACCCTTGATGCCTGATTATTTCACTTTTACTGGGGCTGCTTGATGCCATAGTGGGCCAGATGGTGCCTTGATGTCAAATGTACTCATTCATCATTCACTCCATTGGGTCCATATGTGGACCATGGTTGGTGAGGTCTGGTGCAATGCAGTTGATCCTAAGTCAAAGTGAAAGTAAATTTATTATCAAAGTACATACAGATTATGGTATGATACCTTGAGATTAATTTTCTTGCAGATGTTTACAGGAAAATAAAGAAATATAGTGTGAAAAAATACGTAACCAAAGAATAGCAAACAACCAATGTGAAATAGTCAAACTGTGCAAATAAAAAATAAAAAATACTAAGAACATGTTTTAGGTTGTGGACTTAGTTCAGAGTTGTGGTGAGTGACGTTATAAATATTGATTCAGGAGCCTGATGATTGCAGAGTTGTAGCCATTACTGAACCTTGTGCTGTGGGATCTAAGGCTCCTGTACCTCCTGCACAAATGTAGTAGCAAGATGGTCATCGATGTTACTGGCTTGATTGGATTTATCCTGGTCATTGAACAGAACAAACCTGAGCAATTTTCCAAAATGTTACGTAGATGCCAGTGTTTTAAGTTTACCGGAATAGCTTGGATAGAGGTCACAGCAAGTTCGGGAGTACAGGTCTTTAGTACTACAGCTGGGATGTTAAATAGGTTCTGTGGACTTTATTTTACACACGAATTCTCAGCCCTTTTATTGGTGTCATATAGAACATACTGAATTGGCTTTAGACAGATCTATGAAGGTGGGAACCTTAGGTGAATTTGGGATGTATTATCTATTCAGCAACTAAGGTTGTGAATGCTTCATATCACAGAAAGGATAGTAGGGTAAACTGGGAGGACAGTCAGATTATTTTGTGCAAAAACTGTCAGCTTCTATTGAGGTGAATTAATTTGATATGCTGGACAAGAGTTAGATCACTCAGGTAAGACTTTGGTATAAAAGGATGTTCTTAATTTTCCACTAATAGACAATTTGTAATGAATGAATTGAGCAAGGCTAAATGTAATTAAATTGTTATGTATTGTTATGCAATGTTAACACATTTTCACTTCAAAAACATTGTGTATATTTTCTCTACGTGGGTAAGTGTGGGTGAGACAACTAAAAAAAAGTTTCACATTTGCTTGGACTACGCTCTATATAGTAGACAATTTATTGTTCTGCTTTCCAAAGCTCTGTTCACTTTCTCCAAATCAGAGATATCTAACATTAAAAATGAAAATATTTAGAAGCATAATACATGGTTGCTAATTAAATAAAAACTTAAATACACAATAAAAGAATGAAAACTATTCAAAACGTTAACCTCAACTTGCCTTTCAAATGAAGGCCGATGACCTGTTAAGAAAAGAGCAACCATCATTGACTATTCTGCCCCTCATACCTGCATGCACTTCAATAAGATCTTGATTCATCTTCCGCCTCAATGCCACATTTCTGTACAAATCCCGTATCTCGTTTCCCTCATTATTTAAAAATCCATAATTTTCTGTTCTGAATATACTAAGTGACTAAATCTCCACAGACGTCATGTGCAGTGAATTTCCAAGATACACTATTTTCTCTGAAGACATTTTTTTTTCTCAACTCAGTTCGCGTTATTTTCAGGCTGTAGCCCCTAATACTAGACAACCAAGTAATGAGAAACATTATTTCTGCACCCATCCTGTCAAGCCGCATTAGAATTCTATCTCTTCCACTGAGAAATGGCAGCAATGGCTGACATGAGATCGTAGACCAGATATGGAATGTGTCCAAGTGGAGTCACTTCATACTCTTAGTCCAGATGAAAGGTCTCGTCCCAAAATACAGATGTCTATTTTCCTCTATGGAAGCTGTGTTCTTCCAGGAATTTTGTTTTTTTTTGCAAGAAGGGTGTCCAGCTCCTCAGCTCAGCAACTAATGGAATCACAGTGAACTCAGGGGGAAGAGCAAACAACAGGAATTCTGCAGATGCTGGAAATTCAAGCAACACACATCAAAGTTGCTGGTGAACACAGCAGGACAAGCAGCATCTGTAGGAAGAGGTGCAGTCGATGTTTCAGGCCGAGACCTTTCGTCAGGACTAACTGAAGGAAGAGTGAGTAAGGGATTTGAAAGTTGGAGGGGGAGGGGGAGATCCAAAATGATAGGAGAAGACAGGAGGGGGAGGGATAGAGCCAAGAGCTGGACAGGTGATAGGCAAAAGGGGATACGAGAGGATCACGGGACAGGAGGTCCGGGAAGAAAGACGGGGGGGGGGGGGAGACCCAGAGGATGGACAAGAGGTATATTTAGAGGGACAGAGGGAGAAAAAGGAGAGTGAGAGAAAGAATGTGTGCATAAAAATAAGTAACAGATGGGGTACGAGGGGGAGGTGGGGCCTTAGTGGAAGTTAGAGAAGTCAATGTTCATGCCATCAGGTTGCAGGCTACATAGACGGAATATAAGGTGTTGTTCCTCCAACCTGAGTGTTGCTTCATCTTTACAGTAGAGGAGGCCATGGATAGACATGTCAGAATGGGAATGGGATGTGGAATTAAAATGTGTGGCCACTGGGAGATCCTGCTTTCTCTGGCGGACAGAGCGTAGATGTTCAGCAAAGCGGTCTCCCAGTCTGCGTCGGGTCTCGCTAATATATAAAAGGCCACATCGGGAGCACCGGACGCAGCATATCACCCCAGTCGACTCACAGGTGAAGTGTTGCCTCACCTGGAAGGACTGTCTGGGGCCCTGAATGGTGGTAAGGGAGGAAGTGTAAGGGCATGTGTAGCACTTGTTCCGCTTACATGGATAAGTGCCAGGAGGGAGATCAGTGGGGAGGGATGGGGGGGACGAATGGACAAGGGAGTTGTGTAGGGAGCGATCCCTGCGGAATGCAGAGAGAGACAGGGAGGGAAAGATGTGGCCAGGAGGGAGATCAGTGGGGAGGGATGGGGGGGACGAATGGACAAGGGAGTTGTGTAGGGAGCGATCCCTGCAGAATGCAGAGAGAGGGGGGAGAGAGGGCAGGGGGAAGAGCAAGGGTTCAGATGCATATGCATTTGGCCTCCACTGCATTCGCCACATCCATAGTCTATCTCTATGTTATTGCTGGCACATTCTGACTCACTGCAAGCAACGGGTCTGCATAAGTCTCAGAAACAAGGGGTTAAAATTCACAGTTTACAGGTGGAAACTCCACACTTTAGCTTCTTTAGTTTTAGTTTAATATTTTTGAAAACTATAAATGCAAAAACCCTGGGTTTTTGAGATGTCATTGTTAAATGAACAATGTCAGAATCCACAGTGATGAGACCAGGATGGTGTAATAATTATGATTAGTATCAGTGAAGAAAGTTAGAATTCCACTAACTTTAAGAAAAATCAATCTTTATTTAAATCTCCAATTACCACTTAGCCATGAACTACTATTGAAGTTCAACAGGCATAATTTAGTGCAAACATAATTTAGAACTGATACAGAAAATTCTTCCCAAAGGATTCATCAATAAATCCAGAGTAATGGCATTAATATTTTGGAAACATCCAAGAAGCAGTGTCTGTTTCCATGTAGTGAACTAGGATGGACCAATAAGTTTTCTCATTTTTAGTTATCTTGTGATCTAAATGGGCTTAAAGCTTTTGTAATCTGACTTTCTGGTATTGTTAATTTCTCCAAGAAATGGATATGTGTTACAAAATTTCCTTATAAGTATTTTAAAATTACTTATACTGCCCAATTTCTTCAGGTTTTTAAACTACAGTGATGTAGTGCAAACTAGAAGTAAATACCAAAGTGGAGATGTCATATAAAGATAAATCTGGCAGAAACTTCTGAGCAGGCATTTAGTGAATTTGGGTACCTGCGGTCTGATTTCTGGCAATTAATTCTGTTACTCTATGATCACTATTTAAAAAATGAAGATAACGTACTACTAATAAGAAAATGTCATTACTCAGTGGAAGTTCATAAATTAGTTCAAAATATAGAAAAATGTAAAACCTTACTGCTATTGCTTGAATTGTTGCTAAGTACAGCTTTGCAAGATCATCAATACTGTTGGACAGTGCTAATCCGGTTATCTGTCGATGAAAGGGAGAAGTGCCACTTAGTTCAAAAGTACAATTGCTACCTTTTAAAATTCATTTTGGGTTCAATTCAATTAGGAAACAATGATCTTAAAAAAAGCCTCATGGAAGGCATTGCTACTCCTTAATAATCAAC
This sequence comes from Mobula birostris, assembly GCF_030028105.1. NCBI lineage: Eukaryota > Metazoa > Chordata > Chondrichthyes > Myliobatiformes > Myliobatidae > Mobula > Mobula birostris. The sequence continues at coordinate 53,446,728 of NC_092381.1, forward strand.
ATGAAATTAACCCCAAAAGCTTTCAACTGGAAAAGCTTGGGTAGAAAGGATAGAGGTTGAATATTGCATTCAATATAAAGTAAAATTCTGATAATCTTGCACTCTCAGCATTCTTGTGATGCTGAACCAGAAGATTCTCTGGACAATTGATTATTGACCCATTAATATCTTAACACACTTTTTATATTGATTCATAGGTGATAGAGTTATGCAGCGCAAAAATAGGTGACCAATTATCAACACTAACCTTATTTGTCTGTATTGGGCCCATATCCCTCTAAGTGCTGTAATTGGACTCACCTCTACCAGTTCCTCTGACAGTTCATTCCATACACCCCCATCACTGACGTGAAAAACTTGCCCTCAGGTCCTTTTCAAAATTTTCCCCTTTCATGTTAAATCTATGCCTTCTACTTTTAAACTCCTCTACCATCTTTCCTAGCTATCTCTTTCATAATCTTAATACCTTTGTAAAATCAGCTGTTAATCTCATTCGCTCCAGGGAAAACCGTCCTGTCCTATCCAATCTCTACTCTAACTTAGGTCTCCGATCTTGGATAATGTCTCCCATCCACTACATAAAGTACTGGTTGGGCATAGGAGTACATTCAGCCAGAGACTCATTCCACCGAGATGCAACACTGAGCGTCATAGGAAGTCATTCCTGCCTGTGGCCATCAAACTTTACAACTCCTCCCTGGGAGGGTCAGACACCCTGAGCCAATAGGCTGGTCCTGGACTTATTTCCTGGCATAATTTACATATTACTATTTAATTATTTATGGTTTTATATTGCTATATTTATACTCTATTCTTGGTTGGTGCAACTGTAACGAAAACCAATTTCCCTAGGGATCAATAAAATATGACTATGACTATATTCCTGTAAACCTTTCTTGCATATTCTCTAATTTAATCACATCCTTCCTGAAGTGTGGTGACCAGAACTGTGTGCAATACTCTATTTGTCATCTCACCAATGTTTTGTACAACAGTAACATGACATCCCACCTCTCATACTCAGTGCTCCAACAGAAGAAGGGAAACGTATGACAGTAAGACATAGGAGCAAAGTTAGGCCATTTGATCCATCAAGTCTGCTCTGCTATTTGATCGTGGCTGACTTATTTTCCCTATCAACACTCTCTTGCCTTCTTCTGTAACTTTTGATACCCTTACTAATCAAGAACCTATCAACCTCCATTTTAAATATACCCAATCATTTGGCTCCACAGCAATCTGTGGTAATGAATTTTACAAATTTATCATCCTCTGGCCTCAAGAAATTCCTCCACATCTGGTTTCAAAAGGGATGTCTCTCTATTCTGAGTCTGTGACCCCAGCTCCCAGACTCTCGCAATATTGAAAACGTCTTCTCCATGTTCACGCAATGCAGGCTTCAATGAGATCCACCTTCATTATTCTAAACTTCAGCAAGTACATACCAGAGCCATCAAACGCTCTTCAAACATTAACCCTTTCATTCCTAGGATAATTCTTGTAAACCTTTTTCTGTAACTTCTCCAATACCAATACATTTGTCCTTAGATATGGGGCCCAAAATTGCCCACAATATACCATATGTGATCTGAGTAATGCCTGATAAAATCTTGCATTACATTCTTGTTTTGATATTCTAGACCTCTTGAAATGAATGCTAACATTGTATTTGCCTTCTTTAATAACGACTCAACCTGCAAGTTAACCTTTAAGGAAACCTGCACTAGTGATATGAGTGGCACTTGCACCTCTGATTTCTGAATTCACTCTCCATTTAGAAAGCAGTTACGCTTCTATTTCTTCGACCGAAGTGCATGACCACATATTTCCCTATATTCTGTTTCATCTGTCACTTCTTTGCCCATTTTTCTAATCTGTCCAAGTCCTTCTGCAGATTCTCTGCTTCCTCAACACTACATGTCCCTCCACCTTGTCTGTATCATCCACTAACCTGGACAAAAATCCATGAATTCTATCATCCAGATCATTAACAAATAATATGAAAAATAGCGGACCTGACATTGACCCCTGCAGAACACCACTAGTCATCGGCAGCCAACCAGAAAATGCTTCCCTTATTCCCACTCTTCACCTTCTACCAGTCAATTTTCTATCCATGCTAGTACCTTTACTATAATACTATGGGTTCCTATCTTGTTTAGCAGCCTAATGTGCAGCGTCTTGTCTAAGGCCTTCTGAAAATCCAGATAAACAACATCCACTGCCCCTCCTGTGTCTATCCTGCCTGTTACTTCCTCAAATAATTCCAACAGATTTGTCAGGTAAGATTTCCTCTTAAGCATGCTGACTTTGGCTTATTTTATCAAGTATCCTGAAGTGCCACCAAGTACCCTGAAACCTTATCCTTAAAAATGGACTGTAAGTTTATACCGACCACTAAAGACAGGCTAACTGGCCTATAACTTCCTATCTTTTGCCTCCCTCCCTTCTATGCAGAGGTCAAGTGACATTTGTGATTTTCCATTCTTCCAGAACCATCCCACAATCCAAAATGTCTTGGAATATCACTACTAATGCCTCCACCATCTCTCCAGCTACTTGTTTCATAACCCTGGATTACATCATTTCACACTTCTCCAAGTTAAATTCCATACCAAAGTTTAAAGTAATTATATATATATTATATATACTGTATGATACACACGTTACCCTGAGATTCATTTGCTTTCAAGCATTGACAGGAAAAGAATACAATAGAAGTTTACAAAATGCTATACATGAACAGACAAACACTTAAACATTCAGACTTAACGTGCAAAAAGAAGTTACCTATGCGGATTCCCTTTCCATATTTCTATTTGATCCATAATCCTGTTGTAACTTGAGGCAACTTTTGTTATTGTCCACCATATCAGCAATTTTGGTGTCATTTGCAACCATCCCAATCATGCCTATATTCTTTAACAAATCATTAATATTTAAACATACAAACATAGAAAAACTACAGCACAATACAGGCCTTTTGGCCCATACAGTTGTGCTGAACATGACCCTACCTTAGAAATTATTAGGCTTACCTATAGCCCTCTATTTTTCTAAGCTCCATGTACCTATCCAAAAGTCTCTTAAAAGGCCCTACCATATCTGCCTCCACCACCGTTGCCGGCAGCCCATTCCACGCACTCACCACTCTCGGAGTAAAAAACTTACCCTTGACATCTCCTCTGTACCTCCTTCCCAGCACCTTAAACCTGTGTCCTCTTGTGGCAACATTTCAGCTCTGGGAAAAAGCTTCTGACTATCCACATAATCAATGCCTCTCATCATCTTACACACCTCTATCAGGTCACCTCTCATCCTCCGTGCTCCAAGGAGAAAAGGCCACGTTCACTCAACCTGTTTTCATAAGGCATGCTCCCCAATCCAGGCAACATCCTTGTAAATCTCCTCTGCACACTTTCGATGGCTTCCACATCCTTCCAATAGTGAGGCGACCAGAACTGAGCACAGTACTCCAAGTGGGGTCTGCCCAGGGTTCTATCTTGCTGCAACATCACCTCTCGGCTCCAAAATTCAATTCCACGATTGATGAAGACCAATACACCATACGCCTTCCTAACCACAGAGTCAACCTGTGCAGCTGCTTTGAGCGTCCAATGGACTCGGGCCCCAAGATCGCTATGATCCTCCACACTGCCAAAAGTCTTACCATTAATACTATATTCTGCCATCATATTTGACCTACCAAAATGAACCACTTCACACTTATCTGGGTTGAACTCCATCTGCCACTTCTCAGCCCAGTTTTGCGTCCTATCAATGTCCCGCTGTAACCTCTGACAGCCCTCCACACTATCCACAACACCCCCAACCTTTGTGTCATCAGCATATTTACTAACCCATCCCTCCACTTCCTCCTCCAGGTCATTTATAAAAATCATGAAGAGTAAGGGTCCCAGAACAGATCCCTGCAAAATATGACCCGTCTACAACCACTCTTTGCCTTCTGTGGGCAAGCCAGTACTGGATTCACAAAGCAATGTCCCCTTGGATCCCATGTCTCCTTACTTTCTCAATAAGCTTTGCATGGGGTACCTTATCAAATGCCTTGCTGAAATCCATATACACTACATCTACTGCTCTTCCTTCATCAATGTGTTTAGTCACATCATCAAAAAATTCAATCAGGCTCATAAGGCACGACCTGCCCTTGACAAAGCCATGCTGACTATTCTTCATCATATTATACTTCTCCAAATGTTCATAAATCCTGCCTCTCAGGATCTTCTCCATCAAATTACCAACCACTGAGGTAAGACTCACTGGTCTATAATTTCCTGGGCTATCTCTACTCCCTTTCTTGAATAATGGAAAACATCTGCAACCCTTCAATCCTCCGGAATTTCTCCCGTCCCCATTGATGATGCAAAGATCATTGCCAGAGGCTCAGGAATCCCCTCCCTCACCTCCCATAGTAGCCTGGGGTATATCTCATCCGGTCCCAGCGACTTATCCAATTTGATGCATTCTAAAAGCTCCAGCACATCCTCGTTCTTAGTATCTACATGTTCAAGCTTTTCAGACTGATGCAAGTCATCACTACAATCACCAAGATCCTTTTCCATAGTGAATACTGAAGTAAAGAATTCATTAAGTACCTCTGCTATTTCCTCCGGTTCCATATATACTTTCCCACTGTCACACTTAATAGGTCCTATTCTTTCACGTCTTATCCTCTTGCTCTTCACATACTTGTAGAATGCCTTGGGGTTTTCCTTAATCCTGCCCGCCAAGGACTTCTCATGGCCCTTTCTGGCTCTCCTAATTTCCTTCTTAAATTCCTTCCTATTAGCCTTATAATCTTCTAGATCTCTAACATTACCTAGCTCTCTGAACTTTTTGTATGCTTTTCTTTTCTTCTTGACTAGATTTATTACAGCCTTTGTACACCGCGGTTGCTGTACTGTACCATAACTTCCCTCTCTCATTGGAACATACTTATGCAAAACTCCACACAAATATCCCTTGAACATTTGCCACATTTCTTCCGTACTTTTCCCTGAGAACAGCTGTTTCCAATTTAAGATTCCAATTTCCTGCCTGATAGCCTCATAATTGTCCTTACTCCAATTAAATGTTTTTCTAACTTGTTTGTTCCTATCTCTCTCCAATGCTATTGTAAAGGAGATAGAATTATGATCACTGTCTCCAAAATGCTCTCCCACTGAGAGATCTGACACCTGACCAGTTTAATTTCCCAATACCAAATCAAGTACAGCCTCTCCTCTTGTAGTCTTATCTACATATTGTGTCAAGAAACCTTCCTGAACTCACCTAACAAACTCCACCCCATCTAAATCCCTTGCTCTAGGGAGATGTCAATCGATATTTGGGAAATTAAAATCTCCCATCGCGACAACTCTGTTATTATTACACCTTTCCAGGATCTGTTTTCTTGTCTGCTCCTCGATATCCTTGTTACTATTGGGCGGCCTACACAAAACACCCAGTAAAGTTATTGACCCCTTCCTGTTCCTAACCTCCATCCACAAAGACTCCGTAGACAACCCCACTGCGGTGTCCACCTTTTCTGCAGCCGTGACTCTATCTCTGATCAACAATGCCACGCCCCCACCTCTTTTGCCTCCTTCCCTGTCCTTTCTGAAACATCTAAATCTCCGCACTTGAAGTAACCATTCCTGTCCCTGAGCCATCCAAGTCTCTGTAATGGCCACCACATCATATCTCCAAGTACTGATCCACGCTCTCTCATCTGCTTTGTTTAAAACACCCCTTGAGTTAAAATAGACTCATCTCAAACCTTTGGTCTGAGCACGTCCCTTCTCTATCACCTGCCTATCCTCCCTCTCGCACTATCTACAAGCTTTCTCTATTTGTGAGCCAACCTTCACTTCCCCAGTCTCTTCAGTTCGATCCCACCCTTGGTGGGTTAAATTGGACCAGGGAACCAACACCCCGGTGAGTTGAAATGGAGCATGGCAAACCACACCTGGTGAGCAGGTATGTAATTTCAAAATTGTTGCATTATTCGAGTTTTGTAAAATGGTATCTTGAAACCTCCAGGGATATTTCTGGAACAGTGCATTTATCTTCCTGTTCCACAAGACTAAACACAACTCATTAGATAAGAAAAATCTCTGTCTGGAAGAAACTCATTTAAGTTTAATGTGAATAAATGATTTAAAAAAACCTTAGCATTCTGTGTTTTAGAAGCAAATCGTGGATATTGTTACCCTTGCTGAAGTTACGCCTGTTTAGATTTTGATACTACTGCCCAAATGATGTCATATTACTGAATTTCATCTGTTTTGGTAAATACAAATTTTTGTATACATCAAATAGCAACAGCTATGGTGATTTCGCTGCTGGAAACACTCTCAATCAAAAGACAAACACGATTGACTATAACTTGTATTTGTGGGAAACTTGCCATTGAATTAAATGAATACCTAATCACAATAGAGACACAACTGAGATGGAAGGGGGGAGCTGACAATAACCCCCTGCCCATATCAAATATTTAAAATATTCTTTCCTTATGTGTTGTGTCATAACACATGGGTGATCATGGTCTTTCCACAATAATGATTGCTCTTGGCAAGTTTTTCTACAGAAGTGGTTTGCCATTGCATTCTTCTGGGCAATGTCTTTACATTATCCATTCAGAGACTGTCTGCCTGGCATCAATGGTCCCAAAACTAGTAATATGCACCAGCTACTCACATGACTATCCACCACATGCTCCCATGGCTTCATGTGACCCTGATTGGGGTGGGGGGGGGGGTTAAGCAGGTGCTTACACCTTGTCCAAGGGTGACCTGCAGGCTAGCAGAGGGAAGGTGTGCCTTACACCTCCTTTGGTAGATACGTAGCACCACCCCACCACACTTTTAAAATAGATAATTTGCTTATTCGCTTCTAATCTTCTGGTCTTAAATTCAACCTGTAAGATGGCGGGGGGGGGGGGGTTATATCGAGCATTGGTAACCAGGAAGGGGTTTCGTTCTTCTGATTTTGGTCAACGAGTCGGACATCTGTCATTGGGAAAATCAGCAGGCCATCGAGAAGGAAATGGCAGAATACTTAGAAAATTTTCATACAATCAAGCAGCATTAACAGGGCTTTGTGATGCAAAAATACTTTGAGAATGCAAAGAGCAAGATGGATGAAGGAGAACCAGTCCATACAATCCACATTCATAGCTGTAGGTAGTTTAGTAAGCAGCATTGTTTTAGAACATTTAAAAAATCTATCAAAATTGATAGGTCGTGAGTGCAGTTCCCCTTTAAAAAAACTGGGAGTGGGGACACTGTGCCAGTCTACAGGTATAATTGAAATGCCAGAGGCCTTAGATTTCCACTCCCAACTATGCTGCTAGTGAATGCACAGTCTCTGTAAAATAAAATTGAAGATTTCCAGAGCAAGATTGCTGTACCAGAAGGATATCAGGGACTGCTGTGTTGCTTGCTTCACAGAAACATAGCTATTGCCCTCCATTTCGGGCGCAGCACTGCAGCTCAATGGTTTCACCATTCTCTGCAAGGACAAGACAACACAGTCTTTTAAAGACAGAGGAGGCAGAGTATGCTTTAGGATGAACTCATCGTGGTTCCACCTCAGTCCTGTTCATCCGACTTGGAACGTCCAGTAACCAAATATCATCATTTTATCAGCTACCATCCATCTCAGGCCAATGCCAGGTAAGCTCTGGAGGAGCTGAGCAATATAACAAGCAGGCACAAAGCTGTGTAAAATGATGCCTTCCCTATTATTGCGTGAGATTTTCATCAGGCCAGCTTGAAGAAGTCTCTGAACAACTACCACCAATACATCGGTGGCCAAGAAGAGTGTGGTAAATTGTCTAAATGACTATTGCCCAGTGGCACTTACATCACAGTGATAGAGTGTTTTGAGAGACTGATGTTGAACCATATCAGTTCCTGTCTGAGTGGCGACTTGAATCCACTCCAATTTGCCTACTGAAAGCAACACGTCTACAACAGATGCACTCCTGTCAGCTCTTCACTCTTCATACAACCCTAGAACATCTGGACAGCAAAGGTGCATACATCAGGATGTTCTTTATTGATTACAGCTTCACCCCCTCAAAACTAATCAGTAAACTCTCAAGACCTGGCCCTCAATACTCCCTTGTGCAATTGGATCCTGGATTTCCTCACTTGTAGACCCCAGTCAGTTCCGATCGGCAAAAATACCCCTCCACAACCTCCATCAGCACAGCACCACCACAGGGATGTTTCCTTAGAACTCTGCTCTACCTATAACTGTGTGGCTAAGTACAGCTTCAACACCATGTGCAAGTTTGCTGATGACACCACTGTTGTGGGTTGTATCAAAGGTGGGCTGTATCAACATACAGGAGAGAGACTGAAAATTTAGCTGAGTTGTGTAATATCAACAACCTCTCATTCAATGTCAATAAGACCAAAGAACTGATAGTCGACTTCAGGAGAGGGAAATCAGAGGTTCATGAGCTAGTAAACATTGGAAGATCAGAGGTGGAGAGGGTCAGTAACTTTAAATTCCCGGGTGTCACTGTCTCAGAGGACCTGCCCTGGACCCATCATATAAATATAATTATGAAGAAAGCATGACAGCACCTCTTCTTCCTCAGGACTCTGCTGAGATATGGCATGTCATCAAAAAACTTGGCAAACTTCTGCAGATGTGGTGTAAAGTGTGCTGACTGGCTGCATTATGGCCCGGTATGGGAACACCAATGCCTTTGAGCAGAAAATCCTATAAAAGGTAGTGGACTCAGCCCAGCTCACCACGGGTAAAGCCCCCAAAACCACGGAACACATCCACATGAAACGTCGCTGTAAAAAAGCAGCATCCATCATCAAAGATCCTCATAACCCAGGCAATGCTCTTTTCTCACTGCTGCAATCAAGTAGAAGGTACAAGTGGCTCAGGACTCACACCACCAGTTCAATAGTAGAGCTACTAGGACTTGATATTTCAATCCCTATGGTAAGTCAGCACTCTCGATGTTGACAGTGGGCTTGGAGTGGTGACGAGGAGGGAGGGTAGGTATGTCATCGGGGTCATCAGGTGGGCACCCTCCTTCTTAGACATTTCGTTGATAAGCCCACGACGTCTCCAGAGAGCTCAACGGTGCTACCTGGCGTTCCAGATACACCCTTCCTCAGTTCTATACCCTCCTGTCTTCATCTTGCAGCCCAGTTGTTGTCTTTCCTTTTAATCCAAATCCAATTGCTGCTTTCTCCTGCTGCATTTGACAAGGACTTGATTGCTTATTGGAGGGAGTGACCCCTCACCTCCATCTTCTTCAATAGACTGGTCGTAGATGTAGCAACGAATCCCCTGCATCCCACTTTTAGAGGGAAAATTTTGGTTTTTCAGCCATTCTGGGCAGCTTCAGTTGCCAGTTCAGAGTACTTGGTCTTTTCCCTCTTATAAGCTTCTTCGACACCATCTTCCCATGGTACTGTTAGTTCCACAACATATGCAGCTGGACCATGTCTGGCTGGAGTGTTGTAGCCACAATGTCTGGGGCAAACACAAGCTTTTTTTCCAAGTCCACGTCCATTTTCCAATCCCGAGCAACCTGCAGAATGCTTACATCTTTTGATGTTATATGGTGCTCTGGAGGTTGGCCTGCTGGTACAAATCGTGTAATGTGGACATTTCCTGCCAATGTTTGTGGGAGAGCATTTGTGATGATTCGTCTCTGTTCCAAGATTGATGCCAGCTGTCTGAGAACTTGGTTATGCCGTCAAGTGTACCGTCCTTGGGTGAGGTTCGTGGTGCATCCTGTTAAAATGTGCCTTAGTGATCCAGGTGTTTGACAATGGAAGCAAGCGGGGTCTTCTCCCCACCACTAGTTCAGGTTCTGGGGTGTGGGTAGGAGGTCATAAGTGGCTCTGATGACAAAACTTAGTCGAGATCCCTCCATCTCCCGGATGTCACGCCAGCTAAGTTTCCTCTTTTCCAGGCTCTCCCAATTAGTCCATTGGCCCTGCTTGGCCATTGAGAGAGCCCTGGCATTTTGCTCTGCCTCCTCCTGTCTTCTCAACTCCTCCACCAGGAGCCATCTCTTCTGCACTGATGTTGCCTTGTGCCACTGAGGAGCTTTTGGGACGAGCCCGAGCCCAGCTCTCCCATGTTGGACTTGGCCAACCACATTCCTGAAGTGAAGAGCAGACTTAGCACTCTGAACAGCTTCAGATGGGGTCCACTTCCTCCCCGTTGCCACACGGGGGGCCGCTGTTCGAATAACAGTATCTTCAGATTCAGTGAGGGTCATGACCAATTTTGCATTGGTGCATTTGAATTCTTCCACAAGACTTGCAATTGGTAATTCCAATTTGCCGTTCCCATACAGTCCAACAGGACTTAAGCATCATGGACGTCCAAGCCTCTGATTTACATGTGTGCTGATCATTCTGTCAAGCTTTTCAACCTTGCTGATGGGGATTTCATTCACTGTTAAAGGCCACATGAGTCTTGGGAGTATGCCGAACTGGAAGCACCACAGCTTGAGATTTCCTGGCAGCAAGGTCTTGTTGCGAGCTATATACATGATGGTATCCTTTTTTAGTTGTTTAAACTGCTCAGTGTCCTTGAGCTTAGCATCATACCATTGGCCCAAGCTCTTCACTGGCATTTCTGAAACAGTTGGGACAGGTGTTCCGTCAATATGAAATCTTTTATCCGTGACTTGACCTTTGACAATGGAGGTGGTTCTGCACTTGCTGGGCTTGATCTTCATCCTCGCCCATGTGATGTTTTGATGAAGCTTTTCCAGAAGTCTCTTGGTGCAGGGGACAGTTGCCTTTAGTATTGTTATATCATCCATATAGGCTCATATCGGTGGTAACCATTGACCAAACTGCAGCCCTTTTCCTCCTGCAACCCATTTTGAGGCTCTGATAATGAGCAACAGTTACTACCCCTCAGCTATCAGGCGGTTGAACAAAAGGGGATAACAACACTCATTTAAGGACTCTTTTATGTTGTTATTTCATGTTCATTATTCACTGCTATTTATTTATATCTGCATTTGCACAGTTTGCTTTGTTTACAGTTCCTGGTGCTCACAGCTTACAGATCCTGTTTGCAGTTACAGGTTTCCCCCGCCATCTGAAGGTAGAGCGTTTCTATGAAATGGTTCATAAGCCGGAATGTCGTAAAACAAAGAAGCAATTACCATTTATTTATTTGGGAAAAATTTGTGAGCGTTCGCAGACCCAAAAATAACCTACCAAGTCATGCCAAATAACACATAAAACCTAAAATAACAGTAACATACAGTAAAAGCAGGAAAGATATGATAAATACACAGCCTATATAAAGTAGAAATACTTCTCTACAATCATTGCTGCACTGCTCTCCGTAGCGAAAGTCTCACGCAAGCGCTCTCGGCAAAAACACTCTCCAGTAACCCTTAAGCTATGAAGCTGCCAAATCATACCAAATAACACATAAAAATACACAGCCTATATAAAGTAGAAATAATATATGTACAGTGTAGTATCACTTACAGGAATCAGGAAGACAGCGCCGATCACACTGATGATGGTGTGTTAGGCTGAGTCATCGGAGATTGGGGCGGTGCAGTGGCCCCCACCCTCCGGGTAACGAACCGATACCAATCCGCGAAGCATGCAGCGGTACAGCGGTGGCTGGGACGCACCCAGCACATCTTTAAGGAAAAAGCCGGAATAAACAAGCTAATTAATTAGGTGCCGCCTGGCACGTAAATGTTGGCCCAGATCAGAGGCGACTCAATCGGCAATCGCCTCTGATCTGGGCCGACATTTACATGCCGATGGCACCTAATTAATTAGCTTGTTTATTTCCGGTTTTTTCTTAACGATGTGCTGGGTGCGCCCCGGCTATCGCTGCATTCTCCACAACCCGGCTACTGCTGCATTCTCCGTGGCAATGTATCGGTCTGCAGCCCAGGGGTTGGGCTGGTGGAACACTGGGGTGTCATCTCATCGTCGTCTGTTTCCATCAGGGAGGCAGGTCATCTTCTTCTATGTCTGTCTGCCTTGATGTCCAAGGTCGAGATTCGTCGTCTGCTGTGGCTGATTGGAAGGCTTCCTTTACTGCTTAGCCTTGCGCAGTTTTCTATCATACAGTTCTTTGTAAGCACTCAAACCATCTTGCAAATATGCCCTAAACCGACGTACCCTTTCAAAATTAAAGTCATACTTTATCATTGCAGCGAAAATCTCACGCAGTTGCTTCACGTTCAGTTCCTGGATGACTTCACTTTCGGTCCATTCGCTACTGTATTCGGTTTCGATTGTTATCCTTTCTTCTTCCAATTGCATCAGCTCTTCATCTATCAGTTCTTGGTCATGGGATGCCAAAACCTCTTCAACATCATCTTCGTCAACTTCCACAAGCCAAACTCACTTTGTCCTTACTTCGTTCATCACAATTGAAACGCTTAATTATGTCTAGTTTTACACTAACTGTAACACCCTTATGAGCTCTTTTAGGTTTTTCTGATACCTTAGAACTCATCTTGCAAACGGATACTCACAGGCACGTGTTTAAGCAATGCCGGCTAGAATGCAGTTCTGGGGGAAGAGCTTGGCTGCTCGGGGCACACGCTGCCTTCTATCGCGCGCTGCTTTTTTTTTGCGCGCTGCCTTTTTTTCGTAACAGTGAAAACACCTTCTGTTAGTGAAAACAAGTAACTAATGTAGATCTTTCGTAACAGTGAGGTTTCATAAAGCGAACGTTCAAAAAGCGGGGGACACCTGTACTGTTCTATAGATTTGTTAAGTATGCCCATAGGAAAAAAATCTCTGGGTTGCATGTGATGATATATATTGTATGTACTCTGTTAGTAAATTTTACTTTGTACTTTGGACCTGTGGAATCAGAAATGCTACACTTGGCTACTGTTATATCACCATCAAGAACATTTACTGTGCCATCCCATGCTTTGGAAAGTCCAATCATCTGGAGGTATATAGGTGAGGGCCAAGAAGCTATGGTCAAGGGAGGCAGAAGACCATTTATAGGGCTGTTTTGAGTCAGTGGATGACAATATTCAGGGACCGACCTCTAAGTCTGAATGAATACGCCACAGTTGTCACCGACTTCATCAAGACCTGTGTGGGTGAATGTGTGCCTTTGAGAACATGCCATGCATTACCAAATCAAATGCCATGGATAAACCAGGAGATTTGTAGTCTGCTGAGGGCTAGATCTATGGCATTCAAGACCAATAATCCAGAACTGTACAAGAAGTCCAGGTATGACCTACGGAAGGTTATTTTAAGGGCAAAGCAATCAATTCTGATTGAGGTTAGAGACGGAATTGGATGCAGGTCAGTTCTGGCAATGTTTGTAGGTCATTACATAGTACAAAGTGAAATCTAACATCATGAATGGCTTCACACCCAGATGAGCTCAATGCCTTTTACGTATGCCTTGAAAGGGAAAATAAAACTACACTTGTGCAAATCTCTGAAGCATCTGGTAACCCTGTGATTTCTGTCTCAGAGGCCGACAGCAGAAGGTGAACCCTCGCACCTGATAGTGTACCGGGTAGGGCCCTGAAAACCTGTCCCCAAGATGTGCATGGTGAGCTGCTTCACTGATCCATCTCTCCTGTGATGAAGTGCTTTGAGAGGTTGGTCATGGCTCGAACCAACTCCTGTCTAAGCAAGTAACTGAACCCACTCCAATTTGCCTATCACCACAATAGGTCTACTGTGAATGCAATCTCACTGGCTCTCCACTTGGCCTTAGATCACTTGGAATACCTATGTCCGCCTGCTGTTTATTGTCTACAGCTCAGCATTCAACACAATCATACCCTCAGTTCTAATCAACAAGCTCCAAAACCTGGGCACCTGTACACCCCTCTGCACCTGGATCCTTGATTTCCTCACTGGGAGACAACACTCTGTGTGAATTGAAAATAACAACTCCTCCTTGCTGACAATCAACAGGATGCATGCTTAGCCCACTGCTCTACTCTCTCTACACCCACGACTGTGTGGCTAGGCACCGCACAAATTCCACCCATAAATTTGCCGACAACACAGCTATTGTTGGCAGAATTGTAGGTGGTGATGACAAAGCATACAGGAGAGAGATAGATCAGCTGGTTGAATGGTGTCACAACAACAATCTTGTACCCAACATCAGTAAAACCAAGGAACTGATTGTGGACTGCAGGAAGGGGAAGATGAGGGAACACACCAGTCCTCATCAAGAAATCATAAGAGGAAAGGGTGAACAGTTTTCAAGTTCCTGGATGTCAGCATCTCTGAAGATCTATCTTAGCCCCAACATATTGATGCAATTACAAAGAAGGCACAACAACCGCTATATTTTATTAGGCACTTGAGGAGAATTGGAATGTCACCAAATACGCTCAAAAATTTCTACAGATGTACCATGGAGAGCATTCTAACTGGTTGCATCACTGTCTGATATATGTGGGGGGGGGGAGAGGGTAAGGACACTGCACAGGATCAGAAAAACTGCCGAAAGTTGTAAACTCAGCCAATTCCACCAAGGGCACAAGCCTACCAGCGTCCAGGACACCTTTAAAAGCGATGCCTCAAAAAGGCAGCACCCATCCTTAAGAATCCCCATCACACAGGACATGCCCTCTTCTCATCAAGGAGGAGATACAGGAGTCTGAAGACACACACTCAATGTTCCGGGAATAGCTTCTTCCTCTCCGCCATCAGATTTCTGAATAGACAATAAACCCATGAACGCAACCTCAACTTTCTTCTTTTTTATACTACTTCTTTAATGCAATTTTCTTTTTTATATATACTTATTGTAATTCATAGTTTTTTATTATTATAGTTTTTAGTATTGCAGTGTACTGCTGCTGCAAAACAACAAATTTCACAACATATCTAGTGGTAGTAAACCTGATTCTGATTCAGTGCATTTGAAGCACCGAGAAACATATATTGATTTGCCACATAAAATAAAATAATGGCATTGGGAGTAATGTATTAACATGGCTGAACTAGCTAATCAAGAAATAAAAGAGTTGAAACAAATGAATTATTTTCAGACAGCAAACTTTACTAATATGGTGCCTGAAAGATCAGTGATGGAGCCTCAGCTATTTACAATTTATACCAATGACACCGTTTAAAGGGCTGAGCACGTAGTCAGATTTACTGATAGGAATTCAAGAAGGATGCAATAAAGATGCAAAAGAGTAGGCATGGAGGTAAAGTTTGCTAGAGGGAATATAACGGGGAGAAGTGAGAGATCATCCAGTTTGGTGGGAAGAACAGAAAATCAGAATGCAGTGCAAAAGGATCTGAGCAACATACACAAAAACTGCTGGTGGACGCAGCAGGCCAGGCAGCATCTATAGGAAGAGATACAGTCGACTTTTCGGGCCGAGACCCTTCGACAGGACTAACTGAAAGAAGAGAGAGTATCTGAGTTTACTTGCACACAAAACACAGAAGGCTAACATTCAGTACAGCAAATAATTTGAAAAGAATCTGGAATGTTGGCCTTCATTGCAAAGTTGGTGGAGAATACATCTAGAAGAGCATTTTCACATTGATGAGATGATACTGTCTACAGGTTAGGCTTTCTTTTATTTACTTTGGAGGAAGCTCAAAGTTCATCAGTTGACTCCTGGGAATAAAGGATTACTTTTTGAGGTGGCTAATTAGGTGAGGCCTAACACCATGGATCCTGAGCTGATCTGCTTTCCCTAAGAAGGTGTAAGCACCCTTTTTCTCCCTCAGTTGCCCTTTGTATTGCAGATGGGTTTCAGAAAGAGTAGCTAAGTTAATCTCAGTTCTCTGGCGATGACCATGGTTTTCCTTTATGGTTGATCACAGGTTGCACTATCTTTCCTAGTCCATATATTCCAGGCTCCAAAAGTCATGTTTCCTTTTTGTCTGACCACATATGGTGATCCCTCTGGATGCAGTAATCCAGTCAGGAGGTTTTGAGGAAGGTTATTTTTAGGGCTTCTTTTCCAGCCTCTTCCTCAGGTACGGTAAGCAGACTGGGGAGCCTGAATCATGGGCAGCCACCAGACCGTCCTTGGCAGATCGCGATCAGGGTCCAACTAGCGGTACCACAGACATGACCTTCACAGCATGCCAAAGCCAATGACAGGAAAAATGGTGTGAACAAAGCCAACCCTTGTACTTGGCTTTCATAGATTTGACAAAGGCATTCAGTACAGTAGATAATCAAGCTTTCTGGCGTGTACTATTAAGATATGGCTGTCCTGACAAGAACTTATGAATACTGCAGCTACTGAATGATGGCATGTCAGCGACAGTACACAGAAATAGTGGCACTGAATAAGGTTTGGCTAACCTTAAAAGTGCTGATAAACTAAACGGAAGCAAAAATAGAAGGTGATATACCTATCTCAAGAAACACGTGTTATAATGTGGATTTTATATTACACAATTTTTTAAAAAATCATTTATTCATTCCTTTTTCCCCACCTAAATGAGAATATATACATGGGAGGAATACACAGGAAAATCATTTCTGTGTAATGGCTATAGTTTTTTTTACTTACTTTTATAGGTACTGCAGCGGGGGCACTCAACCCACAGGTAGGAGGGACTATCCCCCACAGCTAGATTTTTCTTCTAGCCCAACCCACGGTCATCTAAAGACCCCAGCCTTGGAATCACACCTTCCTTACCTTTTTTTTTGTTATTCACATTTCTTGGTTCTTAATGGCTCAGGGAGTAGATTGATTAAGTTATATTCTGCAAATTTCAATGATATACTAACAGATAAATACACTTAGCGAGTAAGACTATATTATTTTGGGTATATACATCAAGAATGGTTGAAAAGAGATAAATATAAATATTTAATGAATGTACTGCTGGTGGCTGGTAAAAAGACCCTTCCCAGGAAATGGTTATCTCAGGAGAGCCCAACTTTAAATGTATGGATGGAAATTACAATGGACATTTACAAAATGGAGAAGATAACAACATCTGTTAATCATAAGTTGGAACAATTTTATTCATACTGGAAAAAAATGGTTTAACTACATAACATCTCATAGGCCTAATTTTATTCTCACAATCAATGAACATGTTGTAAAAAAAATCACTCCCTACACTGTACATAATGTACAGTGTACAATTGTTTCAATTGTTCTTTCTTTCCTCTTCTTTCTATAAGTGTATACCTCAGATAAATATTATGTGGAGATTTGTGACAAATATGATTATATGATATATATGTACAGTATCAGAAATACATCTTATGGAAATGTTTGTTTAATGATGAAACTCAATAAAAAAATAAATTACAAAAACAAATAGTGGCACTGAATCAGAACCCTTCATTGTGAAGACAGGAGTCAAACAGGGCTGTATCACTGCACCCATCCTATTTGCCACCTTTATTGCTGCTATCCTTCACTTCACTGGCCAAGACCTACCACACGGAGTCTCAATCGTGTATAGAACGCACAACAGGCATTTCAACCTCAACCAGCTCAAGGCCAAAAACAAGGTCAGCACCACCACTATTATGAAGCAGATGACAACACCATTGCAACATGCTCTGAAGGAGACATCCAATGTATCCTGAACATCTTTGCCAAGCAATTGAGTCTTGTTTCAAATATGAAAATGACACAGGTCCTATCTCAGCCACTGTCCAACCAGCCATTTATCCATCCCTCCATAAAAGTTGATGATATTGCCCTTGAAAATGTAGACCACCTTCCCTAACTTGGCAGCATTCTCTCCTCAAAAGCAGTTAGACAATGACCCAGAGATCAACCACCATCTGAGTAGGACTAGTGGAGTCTCCGCAAGACTAAGAAAATGAGTCTTTGAAGGTGGCGACTTACAGGTCCAAACAAAACTTTAGTCAATAAAGCAGTTGTCCTTCCTACATTATTATATGGAACTGAATCATGGACCACCAGCAGTAGGCACCTGAAAGCCCTGGAATAATACTACCAAAGAACCTTACAAAAGGTTTTGAGGATCAGCTGGAAGGACAAAAGGACTAACACCAGTGTACTACAGGAGGCCAACATGAACCATATCTCCAGCACGATAAAGCAGCACCAACTCTAGTGGATAGGTCATGCCATCCTGATGCTTAACTCAAGTCTCCCTAAACAGAGCCTTTACTCCCAGTTGAAGGAAGGTCAGTAAGCCCCTGGTGGGCAAAGGAAAAGCTTCAAAGTAACATCCAAATCAGCCTGAAGAAATACAACATTAAGTCCAAACACTGGAAAGATATTGCACCTGGAGGAAATCTCTTTGAGAGGGAGCTGCGCTACACGACAGCAACATCTGCTACGCTGCAGAGAAAAAGCAGCAGCTGCAGAAGGAGAGAATGAAGAACCAAATGACCCAACCACTAACCACAGCCATCACTTACACATGTCCACATTGCACCAGAATATGTGGATCCCAGACATCCATCTCTACAGCCATCTGAGGCCCCATCAAATAGAAACTCCTTAGGAGAACACCTTACTCAACTTGAGCAATTGCACTACAGCTACCAGGTGAGACCCATATTCAGCTGCAAATTTAAGAATGAGAGGTGATCTTATTAAAACATAAGATTCTGATGGGATATCTCCTTGGATGCAGGAACCTAGAAATGGAAGGCATAGTTTAGTCAAGGGTATTGGTTGCTCAATTAAGATGGAGATGAACAGAATTTTTTTTTAAGCAGAGGATCATGAATCTTTGAAATTATCTACTCCAGATATCTCTAAATACAGAATCACTGAATATATCAAGGACAAGAGAGACATGCTTTTGTCCATGGTGTCCTTTCGTAGAAAACCTACAGCACAATACAGGCCCTTCGGCCCACAAAGTTGTGCCGAACATGTCCCTACCTTAGAAATTACTAGGATTACCTATAGCCCTTTATTTTTCTAAGCTCCATGTACCTATCCAAAAGTCTCCTAAAAGACCCTGTTGCATCCACCTCCACCACCGTTGCCAGCAGCCCATTCCATGCACTCACCACTCTGCGTAAAAACCTTACCCCGGATATCTCCTCTGTACCTACTTTCCAGCGCCTTAAACCTGTGTCCTTTTGCGGCAACCATTTCAGCCCTGGGAAAAAGCTTCTGACTATCCACACAATCAATGCCTCTCATCATCTTATATACCTCTAACAGGTCACTTCTCATCCTCCGTCGCTCCAAGGAGAAAAAGCCAAGTTCACTCAACCTGTTTTCATAAGGCATGCTCCCCAATCCAGGCAACATCCATAGAAAGTAATTAATTATTAGTAATTAGTAGTTAGACTAGCTCTGATTTTATTGAATAGAGCAGTGGTCCCTAACCTCCAGGCCGCGGACCAATACCGGGCCGCGAAGCATGCAGGGGTGCAGTGGTGGCCGGGATGCACCCAGCACATCTTTAAGAAAAAGGCCGAAATAAACAAGCTAATTAATTAGGTGCCACCCAGCACGTAAATGTCGGCCCAGATCAGAGGCGATGGGCGACCCAGCGTCCTGGCTACCACTGCACCACTGCATGCTTCGCAGCCCAGTATCAGTCTGCGGCCTGGAGGCTGGGGACCACTGGAATAGAGAAAGGCTCAAGAGGCCATGTGGCTACTTCTACTGCTATTTCTTAAGTTCTTATGTTTTAGTAATCCTGTGCTACCAGAATCGAGCTATTTGTTAGGAGGCTATGATTCAACAGATGGTTCAAGCATGTGCATCCTTGCCTTTCTCAATAAACATGAGAGGGCCTTTGGCAGCAATATTAAATAAATAAGACAAATATCAAAAAATCTAATCACTTTCCTGCCATGCCCATTGTTCTCTGAAAACTTACATTTTCAATGCTGTAAGGAAAAAGGCAACTATTACTCTCCCACTTTGCTGTTCAGAAAAAAAACTACATTGAAAGTTAAAAAAAACTCAGATATTCTGGATTAGCAGAAAACAATAATGAAACAGACAGCAACCTTAAGCTTAATAAATCGGAAAAGGCAGCTAATGAAGTAAAATATGTCAGGACACATTGACAAAAAGAAATGACATCAACAAAAATCAATCAAATTGGCAGTTAGAAACACATTTTATACAATATTTCAGAAAACTTTGTCATTGTTTCAAACCAAAGTTATAAAAGGCTTCTTTGTAACACTGAAATGTACCTACCATGCCCTTTAGGGTAGGATCTGCTAAGGGAGATCTGTTACCATGGAAATCAGGCCAAACATGTAAATCTTCTGTTAGCATGCCCACAGCAGAGCACTTTTTAATGGACTCCAGGTGACAGTTTAAGTACATATAGACATTCTTCCCACTAAAAGAAAAGAAAACATTCTGAAATCAACCATTTATAACTATAACATTGCTCAGTTATAAGCCAAGAATAAAACTGGTCATTTCACTGCTGTAATTTTGGGAATAAAATTATATGAGATTTTTTAACAGTGAGATTATATTTGACATTGAAAAAAAACTAAGAGCCCATGTTTACACTCTAAAGTCAGTGAGGCACATTTAAGGCATGTATGCAAATGCAAGTATGCACAAGAACGAAATACAGTGGGTTCCCATTAATTGATACATTGAGACCAGTACATATTGACTCAAATAGCCAATGTTTCATGCAAATAGTTGAGAAGGTATAAGAAAGCCAAACTATTGATTAACATAATAAAAAAATGTATTTAAATGAAATACAGAACAAATTAGAACACTACCAGAAGTACTACAGTACTAAAATATTGCATATTAGTTCTTAATAGTTATCGATGATGGAATTTATTCAGTGTATGCTGCCATGTCCTTTTGATTGATTGTACAAATCAGCACAGACCTAGTTTAGATAATGGACTGCCTTCATACAATGCTTTTGTGATCAGATCCTCCAAATCTTCATTTTCATTGTAACATTCAAGATGAGTCTTGACACCTTTAAACTCTTCATAGTCCTAACATGTTTAGGTAGTGAAATTGTTTCATTTTCACTCCTGCACATTTCTGGCATCTCCAAGCCTGGATGCTTGAAACCACAAGTGAGCAAATCAGTTCTTAATTGTCTTACTGCTTTTTCTTGCCACCCGTCAGTGACAAAAAAATCATTGCTTTTTGAACAGAAACACATGCAGCTGGCATTATTTAAAATCTGTTCACTCATTCTAAGCATTGTGTAGTGTCTAACGGCCACGCATGTGCACGCAACTGATGGCTCGGCAACAGTGCCTGTCCCAATTAAGTGGCATGGTGCCCCAAATAAGCAAAGGGAATCCAGATATTCCAGATATTTTCTTAATTTGTGTTTGTTCTCCAAGAATTGTCCTAAATAAGTGGCTTCCCCATTTATCTGACGGCTCAATTAATCAGAATCCACTGGATGTACTCTGTGAAGTGTCTTCCCTACTGTTTATTTTAAAGTGTTTAAATATATTCAAAGTTGCAGTCTTTGAGATGATATCTGCTTCAGACAAAAATTTCTTGCTGCATTTAAGGAGTTATTCTAGAAATGATTATTCATATTTATTACCCTCTCAATGAATTGAGAAGTTAGTTTGTTGATAAATGTTCCATTTTTTCAAACAACCCAACAAACATCCTACACCCAGCACTAATAACCATGGTACAGGCACATTGTAACCTGGATTGATTAAAAGAGAATTTTATTCTGACAGGAGGAAACAAAACAGAGATAAAAAGACTGGTAACCCAATTTATATTTTACTTCACCAGTTGTTCTGTCTACTGACCTGCTTGACACAAAAATTCAACTGTTCATCTTGTGGAATGTGGTATAAATTGAGAAAAAATATTTCCATAAAATGGATAAAAATATCCACCTTATAGTCAACTACAATAATTGTGAATATTATATTAAGAAGTTTTGTAACTGTGGAGGCTATTGCAGGCTAATACACTTTAAGATGTTGGTTAACAAATGCGTTAAATTTGTTGTGTAGAGGAGTTAATTGCATTTTCAAGGGTACTAAATCTTGGTGCACAGAGAATTCAAATAATTCAATTTATATTATTATAGGGATCCCAGAGTTGTAGATAAGTCTCATATCAGTCCAATTTTCACTATATACCTTTGCTCACATTACTGCAGAAAGACATTTTTAATTGCGTGCTGTTAATCGGTTTATGACTTCCAAGGATATGCATGTTTATTCAATCAAAAGACCTAAAATAACTGAGAAATCATATCAAAGTTTACAGCAGTCTCCACGCCAATTTTGCAAAAAGCACAAAAGCTAAATTTCCTGCCATTTTCTGAAATGTAAACGTCATTTGAAGTCAAGGAAATTATGCTACTTCATAGCACATTCTTCAATTAATTCTTCTTTTTGTATGAAAATTAAATTTGAAGTCACCAAATCAACATTTATACACAACATTTTAACAAAAATGTAACAGCATAAATAATTTATCTTATAATTATTTTAATTATGATGACATAATTGTAGTTATCAGTCACAAATGAAATTAATAATAGGTTTACTTCATCAATACAGAGGATTTGGGAAACTCAGACATGACAAATGTTGGCAAAATTCACTTATTTAATAATTTTCTTCATCTTCTGTGCAGGAATTATTATTGTACTATAAACTTGTGGTGGTATGCCAAAGTTTTCAGGAAATTCTGGGTCATGAGTTTGAATTGTGCTATCAAGGTTCAAGATTCAAAATAGTTCATTGTCATTTTTCAGTACACAAATGTAAAGGAGAGTGAATTGATTGTTATTCTGGATCTGATGCTGCACAAAAACACAATAAAGAACACAATAAATAGAAATACATAAGGTTATCTTATATACATAGACTGTATGTACATAAAGTGATGCTAGGTTCAGGAGTATCTGTACATCAAGTGACTATGATAATGTAGTGGTGGTGGATTGGTGTATATGTGGAATTGTTGATCAGCCTGACAGCTTAGAGGAAGTAATTGTTTTTGAGTCTTGTAGTCCTGGTGTGAATGCTGTGCAGCCTCTTCCTTGATGGGAGTACAGGCCTTCCATAATGAAAGTGGGTGGGATCCTTCATGATGTTTCTGGCATTTTTCCAGCATTTTTCTGTATATATGTCCTTTATGGTGGGTAGGCTAGTGCCAATGATGCACTGGGCAACTTTGACTGCCTACTGTAAAGCCCTCCTATATGCTGCATAGCAGTTTCTGTACCTCATAGGGATGCAGCATATTAGAATGTTCTCAACTACTCATCTGTAGAATATCATGAATATTGACATACATAGTCCAGCTTCCTTCAGCCTCCTCAGAAAGTAGGGACATCAGTGAGCTTTCTAGACTGGGTAGGATGTTTTCTTAGGCCATGAGAGATTGTGCAAGATATACACTCCCAGAAGTGAATGATGCAGTTCAGGTTTTCAATAGCATATATGAAAAGTACCTTTGATAATCCTGATAATTTTGCTGCTATAGATCCACACTCAGGAAATTAAGTAAGCATTTCTTTGTGTCTGTTTTCTATATCTTAATTGTAAGACGTAACATTTAAGCTGATTATGAGATATATAGGAGTAGATCAAGAATGAAAGTAAACAAAGTGGCCAAAAATAATCTTTTATGTAGATGCATTTGGAAATTAAAGCTATCAAGGTCTTCCATATTAACTCACTCCCATGAAATGGACAATGGTATGAGGTGTTCCTTTGGAAAATAAACAAACAGCTTTCACTGCCTTTCTCCAAAGAAGTTGAATTCACACACAAGAACAGCGGTTGGAATGTTGGAAATGTAACGTTCACAGGTCTAGGCAAGTATTGAGAGGTACTGTAAATTTAGGAATGAATACTGACTTGATTAATAAAGACTAAAAGACTTCATAACTTATTCATGAATAAGGTTTTCATGTTTGGTTGAATTTACCTCCAGCATAAATACTTTAGCAGATACTTTGAACAATCAGAAAAGTTCAAAGTAAACTTATTATCAAAGTACATATATGTCACCATATACAACCCTGAGATTCATTTTCTTGTGGGCATTCTCAATAAATCCATTATAAAATAATAACCATAATAGAGTCAGTGAAAGACCACACCATCTGGACATTCAACCAGTGTGTAAAAGACAACAAAATGTGTAAATACAAAAAGAAAGAAATAACAATAAGTAATAAATATCAAGAACATGAGATGAAGAGTTCTTGTGGGATCATTTTAGTGATGGGGCAAGAGAAGTTGAGTGAAGTCATCCCCTCTGGTTCAAAAGCCTTACGATTGAGGGGTAATAACTGTCTGTAACCTGATGGTGTGAGTCCTGAGTCCTTCTCTGTGTCGTTACTATCACACTTGTTTGCATATATAGTAAAGTACAGGACCAAAGTGCACCTCCTATTTCTTCTGAGGTAAAGCCATGCTGTAAAATATTACATACCATTTAAGTATAATAATATATTGATATATTAAACTACATATTTTAAATGGATTTTTATCTGTGAGTCATAAAGCACTATAGCACAGAAATAGGCACTTCAACCTACCTAGTCCGTGCTTAACTATTACTCTCAAACAAGAGAAAATCTGCAGATGCTGGAAATCCAAGCAACACACACAAAATGCTGGAGGAACTCAGCGGGCCAGGCAGCACCTACGGAAAAGAGTATAGTCGATAGGACTCCATTGATGCTGCCTGTCTGCTGAGTTCCTTCAGCATTTTCTGTGCGTTGCTTGAACTACTGTTCTGTCTAGTTCCATCGACCTGCACCTAAACCATAGTCCTTCATACCCCTCCTGTCCATGTGCTTATTCACCTGCAGAGAGGGGAAAAGGAGCCAATATTTCAGATCGGTCTCTTTTTTCCAGAACGTGAAAATGGCTTGAGATGGGAATATGCAAGCCAATAAGAAATTAGAATCCTCAGTGCCAGATAGTTGGGCATTGTTAGATTCCTGAGAACTTCAAATGGAATCTGTGGCATGTTCTTGCCTTTGTGGTGCAAACCACATGGGACACAACATTAGTGTAGATATTAGTGTATTCACATTGAAGTTTTCCAGATATAGGACATGAAATTGTATATAGGTCACATGCAGCACAGGCTGTACAATTTTTGATGCTTAAAGTTCTCATTAATGCCTTTCCATGGATGGGTGAATACATTTTTCACTCACAAGACACTTCAAGACAATTGCCATGCTCACCTCCCCAGCCTCCCAATAAACTCCACCTAAACTAACATCAAAGTCCCACTCACCAGCAGCAACAGTGTGTTCTGAAGAGACTGTTCATTAATTGCCAGCTAATTATGATTTACAACTCCAGCTTATTACTATAATTCAATATGCCTGGAGCTTTCAATAGTTGACTGAGTTGTTACAGGCTCCAGGGAGGGGTGTGGCAGGTATTGATGGAGTTTCTTCAAAAATTATTTACTTCTAAACATTCCTTGCATAGACAGAGGGCACTCAGGGTAGGATAAGTTTTTGAAACAGGCAGGAGGAGGAGGGGAAAATGCCATATCTACTTGAGGAATTGGGGAGTAGTTCTCTTTCATGTCCAAGTTTTACTAATGATGTTCTGAACAAACTCTGCTGCTTGTGCAGACACAGTTATAACCACAGAGTTGCAAAAAGTACAGTGATGAGATTACATGCCTCAGGTTCCTTCCAAGGAGGAGCTCAAAGTTTATGTAACACCATGCTATTTGCTGTCTTTTATCTCTCTCTATAGTAAGAGAGCTGAGTACATTTTGTTGTGATCTGCCAGAGAGCAGGAGGTGAGAGAGCAGCTAACGCTGCTAGGACTGCAGGGCACATCATGTTGCAGTGTGTCAGCAGCTCTGTGCAGATCAACTGCACTGAAACAGAGATTCATAGTCATAGTCATACTTTATCGATCCCAGGGGGAAATTGTTTTTTGTTACAGTTGCACCATAAATAATAAATACTAATAGAACCATAAATAGTTAAATAGTAATATGTAAATTATGCCAGTAAATTATGAAATAAGTCCAGGACCAGCCTATCGGCACAGGGTGTCTGACCCTCCAAGGGAGGAGTTGTAAAGTTTGATGGCCACAGGCAGGAATGACTTCCTATGACACTCTGTGCTGCATCTTGGAGGAATGAGTCTCTGGCTGAATGTACTCCTGTGCCCACCCAGTACATTATGTAGTGGATGGGAGACATTGACCAAGATGGCATGCAACGTAGACAGCATTCTCTTTTCAGACACCGCCGTGAGAGAGTCCAGTTCCATCCCCACAACATCACTGGCCTTTCGAAAAAGTTTGTTGATTCTGTTGGTGTCTGCCACCCTCAGCCTGCTGCCCCAGCACACAACAGCAAACATGATAGCACTGGCCACCACAGACTCGTAGAACATCCTCAGCATCGTCCGGCAGATGTTAAAGGACCTCAGTCTCCTCAGGAAATAGAGACGGCTCTGACCCTTCCTGTAGACAGCCTCAGTGTTCTTTGACCAGTCCAGTTTATTGTCAATACGTATCTCCAGGTATTTGTAATCCTCCACCATGTCCACACTGACCCCCTGGATGAAAACAGGGGTCACCAGTACCTTAGCTCTCCTCAGGTCTACCACCAGCTCCTTAGTCTTTTTCACATTAAGCTGCAGATAATTCTGCTCACACCATGTGACAAAGTTTCCTACCGTAGCCCTGTACTCAATCTCATCTCCCTTGCTGATGCATCCAACTATGGCAGAGTCATCCGAAAACTTCTGAAGATGACAGACTCTGTGCAGTAGTTGAAGTCCAAGGTGTAAATGGTGAAGAGAAAGGGAGACAAGACAGTCCCCTGTGGAGCCCCAGTGCTGCTGATCACTCTGTCGGACACACAGTGTTGCAAGCACACGTACTGTGGCCTGCCAGTCAGGTAATCAAGAATCCATGACACCAGGGGAGCATCCACCTGCATCACTGTCAGCTTCTCCCCCAGCAGAGCAGGGCAGATGGTGTTGAACGCACTGGTGAAGTCAAAAAACATGACCCTCACAGTGCTCGCTGGCTTGTCCAGGTGGGCGTAGACACGGTTCAGCAGGTAGACGATGGCATCCTCAACTCCTAGTCGGGGCTGGTAGGCGAATTGGAGGGGATCTAAGTGTGGCCTGACCATAGGCCGGAACAGCTCCAGAACAAGTCTCTCCAGGGTCTTCATGATGTGGGAGGTCAATGCCACCGGTCTGTAGTCATTGAGGTCGCTGGGGCGCAGCGTCTTCGGCACAGGGACGAGGCAGGACGTCTTCCACAGTACAGGAACCCTCCGGAGCCTCAGGCTCATGTTGAATACATGGCGAAGTACTCCTCATAGCTGAGGGGCACAGGCTTTGAGCACCCTGGTACTGACACCATCTGCGCTGATACGTGGAAATCCCTGGTCTTTAACTGCTCAGAGTGGAGAAAAAGCAATTGGGATGGTATTGAAAATCTCAAATAAAAGCATTGGAGCACACGTTAGCCAAAGCAGAGGTGGTAACAAATCAGCATATAGGAAGAAGATTGAATATCTGGCTGAGCGCTGCCACAACAATACCACTACAGAAGGAAGAAGACAGAGGTCCATGACCTACTCATCATTAAATAAATGGATGTATTTAGTAGCTATAAATTTCTTGGTGTTAACATATCAGAGGATCTTTCCTGGAACTAGGACATGTGTGATCATAAAGAAGGCACTACTGTGCTTTTACTTTCTTAGCAGTTTGTGTAGATTCAGCATGTGAACAACAACTTTGACAAACTTCTATGGATGCCCCTCTAAGCACCATTCTCTATGAACTCTAGAGACTTAAAGGAATTAGAACAAGATAACCAAACGAGAAACAATCAAGCAAATATGGAAATAGGTGAGTTTATCCACTTAATTAGAACAAACAGAAGTGCTGAATATGTTTTAAATGCTGAGAGAATGGGAAGTATTAAAATTTAAGGAGCACGAGTGCCTTTGTACTTAAATTAAAAAGCTAATATGCAGATACAATAGGGAATAGCAAATTGTTAACCTCTATTGTAAGAGGATCTGAGTATAAGAATAAAGGTGTGGCTATAGGGCCTTGAAGAAACCACAGATGGAGTATTACGTGAAATATTGTTGCCCTCACCGAAAAATTCCCAAGACTGGTTCTTGGAACTATGGTTCTGTCATATTAGGAGACATTAAATTGGCTAGGCCTTTATTATCCAGAGTTTAGGAAATTAACCTCATTGAAATTCACAAAGTTCTTAGACAACTCTGCAGGAAAGATATGAGGACAATACTTTCCCTGGCTAAACAGTGCAGAACTACGATTCACTGTTTCACCACTGAGGGTAAGACCATAAGACAATAAAACCATAAGACATAGGAGCAGAATTAGGCCATTCAGTTCTGCCATTCCATCATGGCTGATCCAGGATCCCACTCAACCCCATACACATGCCTTCTCGCCATATCCTCTGATGCTCTGACTGATCAGGAAATGACCAACTTCTGCCTTAAATATACTTATGGACTTGGCGTCTGCCACAGTCTGTGGCAGAGCATTCCACAGGTTCACTACTCACTAGCTAAAAAAATTCCTCCTTATCTCTGTTCTAAAAGGTCACTCCTCAATTTTGAGGCTGTGCCCTCTAGTCCTGGATACCTCCACCATAGGAAACATCCTCTTCACATTCACCCTATTTAGTCCTTTCAGTAGGTTTCAATGAGATCCCCCCTGCATTCTTCTAAGTTCCAGTGAGTATAGACCCAAAGCTACAAAACGCTCCTTATATGTTAACCCCTTCATTTCTGGAATCATCCTTATGAACCTCCTCTGGAATCTCTCCAATGAAAACACATCCTTTCTGAGATATGGGGCCCAAAACAGTTGACAATACTCCAAGTGCAGCCTGACTAGTGTCTTATAAAGGCTCAATATTACCTCCTTGCTTTTATATTCTATTCCCTTTGAAATAAATGCCAGCATTGCATTTGCCTTCTTTCCAGTAGACTCAACCTGTAAATTAACCTTCTGGGAGTCTTGCATGAGGACTTCTAAGTCCCTTTGCACCTCTGATGTTTGAACCTCCTCCCATTCAGATAATAATCTGCACTATTGTTCCTTTTACCAAAATGCATTATCATACATTTCCCAACACTGCATTCCATCTGCCACTTTTCTGCCCATTCTTCCAATTTGTCTAAGTCCTGCTGCAATCGCATTACTTTCTCAGCACTACCCATCCCTCCACCCATCTTCGTATCATCTGCAAACTTTGTCACAAAGACATCAATTCCATTATCTAAATCAATGACAAACAAAATAAAAAGTAGCAGTTCCAATACTGACTCTGAGGAATGCCACTAGTCACTGGCAGCCAACCATAAAAGGCCCCTTTTAATCCCATTTGCTGCCTCCTGTCAGCCATTCTACTATTCATGCCGGTATCTTTTCTGTAACGCCATAGGATTTTATCTTGTTAAGCAGCCTCGTGTGGCACCTTGTCAAACGCCTTCTGAAAATCCAAGTAAATGGCATCCACTGACTCTCCTTTATCCACCCTACTTGTTGCTTCCTCGAAGAACTCTAAGATTTGTCAGGCAAGATTTCACTTTACATAAACCGTGCTGACTTTGACTTATTTTATCATTAGTCTCCAGGTACCTCAAAACCTCATTCTTGATAATAGATTCCAAAGGTAAGCGCATTTGGATTGAAATGAAGTCAAGGAAGGAAGTGAAATTTATTAAAATTCATGAATATTTCAAAAAGCATGAAGCAGTATCAATATAGCAATCAACATATTGGAAAAGTAGTTGAGAGAGACCACTTGAGTTGAACTACAACAATATACAGTATGATCCATATGAAAAGACTGACGTGGGTAGGACTAATAAAGTTTATCTTGCTTACTTAGTGAAAGTGAATGAAGTCAAATGGGAAATTGCTTAATTTAAGTTCAGCCAAAGGATGATAGAAGTGGACAGGAACTGGTTGGGCCTTCATCAAAAGAAGAATTTAAAAAAAGGCCAACTTCAACTGTCCTAATGTTTAAATAGAACTGGATGTGAACAGTGAGAGAAAAAAGTTTAAAGTTTATAAACAAGAAATTATTAAATACACAGAACATGTTGGATGACTTATAGAAGAAGATTTGAACATATTTATATGACAACTACACAAAACATGATCTCATTCCATTCATATTACATTGGACACTTAGGAGTCGGTTATGGGGCTGCAATTTGGAAAATTAATGTCTCAAAGAAAGTTACTAATAGGCCTATTATTTCCTGATTTGCTTTTGTTCCATGGAGACAGCTATGTTAGGGGTATATATTCAGAAAATTGGTCTTCTGGTATGCTTCACATGCCATTCTTAATATATGAAGACATACATAAGGTCATTTATTCTTTTTGGAAATGTTAGTGAACTAATGCTTAACATGTTCATATGACTTTTCTTTGGACATTTGCTTGAATGCTATACAAACGTGCTGTGGCTAAGTTCGTATACCATTTTAGATCAAAACAACATTTTATTCTAACTTCACCAAAACATTTCGATATGAAATTCAAATTTTTGTGATTATGGTTTGCACGAAACAATGGCCTTGCCAGTGAAACTCACGTCTTAAAAAATGGTTCAAAATATAACTACACAAAGAAAATACAACTTTAAAGCAAAGTTATATGCTGTATTTTGCAATGAAGTACACTTTCCTGCACAGTAGAAAAACTTTCATTCATTCAGAGGAGCATTCATTAATCTTTTTAACCGGGCTTTAAGAGTGAGACAGACCTGGCCTTGGCTTTGGACTCCAGCTCTGGCAATGCAGCATGACTTTTAACAACGTGTTCTATCTAAGACAAAAATGCACATAATAGAAAGTTGTTAATTTTCAGAATATATAAGGTCTGTAAAGTTTAAATAATTATATGCACTTTCCATCTTCCTCATTATAGATTCCGTATTGGGTACTACTGGAAATAGAGACTGGCTGATGAATGGAGAATTCTTTTGTGTGCTTTTTGGAAGTGTCTTGTAGTTTGTTATAAACAATTTTTTCATGTACAGCACAAAACTAAATAGTTTTCTGGTTGAATTTTTGAAATTTAGAATCTTTTAACACTTTTGAATAAGTAACCATATTAAGTTTGAAAATGAAAACAGCACATTTATAATATACAATAATGGTGATTGTGGTGAAGTGGATTGTCTATTACTATGTGTGAAAGTTGAGGGATTTACCCATGTATATGAGCCAATCTTCAAATTTTTTTTGTTTTATTGGTGCCAACAATGATTCATATTGTTCCAGAAATCATAAGTAACGTAATTTAGTTCAGCAAAATCAGTGCTCCATTGGTTGAACTCTTCTTTCTGCCATTAGAAAAAGCATTGTGTTTCAAGGCATTGTCCATGGATTGAGCAAGCAATTTACATTGAAATTCTCATGTCATACTTGTAATCTTATTTTTTTGATTCAGGTAGTTGAAGGACAGAAAATCTTCCCACATATTAAATAGGCTGCAGGTGATGTTGGAAACAAGTGGCAGGTGATTCCTGTTAGCTAGGTGGAGACTGGGAAGCGCCTGTCTGTGCAGGCCTGACAGGACACGACACCATCCCTCCCTCCTATGACCGGCATCCAATGGCCCAGGGCGATCCGGATGGGTCCAGTGGAACTCCTTAAGGAGCGATGGATTCAAGATGAAACCGGATGGCACCCAAGAACTCTCCTCCGGGCCATAACCTTCCCAGTCAAGGAGATATTCACAAACCATCCTCAATGATGTGAATCCATCAATCGGTGAACCGTGTATACTGGACCAGCTTCCACCATCCAAAGTTCCAGGGGTATAGGTTTAGTTGGGTTGAGTAGCCCAAGAACAATGGGCTTGAGGCATGGAAGGTAGATGTGATCCTTAGGGACAGTGACAGCTAGAAATGGTAAATGACCGGATTGCTATGATGGGTAATCTTGAAGGGATCAACGGATTGGGTGAGAGCTTGTAAGAGTGGGCGCACAGGTGCAGTTCTTGGGACTACAGTCAGACACAGTCCCCAGGCCAGAGTAGTCTGGCTTGGTGTTGTTGATGATGATGATAATAATAATAATAATAATAAAATAATGAGTACTTTATTGATCCTGAGTGGGAAATTATTTTGTTACAGCAGCAACCTCTAAAAACACACTGAGCAGTGTGCAGCCCGAAAGAATAGTAACTAATAGTAAAGCACAGAATAATAATATACACACTAATAATTTAACAATGTGCACTAATATGTAATAATAATGTACAAAACAATATAAAACAGAGACTATAGTATTATGATGTGTGTTCTGCTGTCACACAGAGATGAACTGTTGTATATGATTATTGCATTTGGTAGAAAAAATTTTCTGTAACGATCCTTGTGACAGCGGAGCTGAATGAGTATGTTGGAAAGGGTGCTGTGCTGCTTATTCAGTAGGTCACGGAGAGGATGTGCCTGATTGTCCATGATAGATAACAGTTTGTTTAGTGACCTCCTCTCCACCATGAACTCAAGAGTCCAGATTGTAGCCAAGGATGAAACCAGGCTTTTTGATGAGTTTATTTAGTCTTTTTGCTTCACCAGCACTGATGTTGTTCGCCCAACATAAAGCTGCAAAAAAGACTGCACTCACTACAACAGACTGGTAAAAGATCTCCAACATCCTGCTGCACACATTGAAAGATCTCACCTTCCTTAGAAAATAGTGTCTGCTCATCCCCTTCTTGTAAACAGCATTGGTGTTGGTTTTCCAATCAAGTCTGTTGTCGAGGTGAACACCCAAGTATTTGTACTTCACCACCACCACAACTTCTCCCAGAATGCATACAGGATTCATCACAATCCTCTTCCTCCTAAAATCAATCACCATCTCCCTGGTTTGGCCACATTCAGGAGCAGGTGATTCCTCCTACACCACTCCACAAACTTGTCCTTACTCCTGCCCATCTCTGATACACCCAACCACTGC
This sequence comes from Mobula birostris, assembly GCF_030028105.1. Lineage (NCBI taxonomy): Eukaryota > Metazoa > Chordata > Chondrichthyes > Myliobatiformes > Myliobatidae > Mobula > Mobula birostris. The sequence continues at coordinate 53,479,640 of NC_092381.1, forward strand.
AGAGTCATCAGAGAACTTCTGCAAGTAACAAGACTCAAATTTGTACTGAAAGTCTGAGGTAAACAGTGTGAACAGAAAAGGAGACGGGACAGTCCCTTGTGATGCTCCAGTACCACTCACCGCCATCTCAGACTGAGAGCTACAAACTGGGGTCTATCTGTCAGATAGTCAGTAATTCAGGAGATAGTGGATTTGCCTATGCCCATCCTTTGAAGATAGTGGTTAGCTTGGCAGCAGTAGGTGTGGCTGACAGCTAGGTTGATCTTCTGTACCCACTTCCAAGCACTCTGTTATTGGCAAGTCAGGGCCCTGGCAGATGGGACCTCCACCACCAGCTCCTCCGCTTGTAGCTATAACGCACGTCAAAGGGCAACATACCTGTGGCAAAGCAGGTGTGTAAATTGTGGGAAACCTCAGTCCAGAGCAGGTACTTCTTCCACGTGAAGGGTTAGAGGTGATGAAGCATCACAGAAACGTCTCCACATGCTGACTGGCTCTTTCTAACTGACCTTTGGTCTGCAATTGCCAGACGATAAAATCTGTTGGTGGCCAGAGGACAATATCACTGAGGTGCGGAGGAGGGAGCAGAAGGCTCGCTAGAAGTGGGAGACAAATTGTGGACATTGGTCTGACACAATGTCCCGAGGAAATCTGTGGAGGTGAACTATATGTTGGAGAACCAAGTCCATCATCTCAGCTTCTGAAGGAGGCTTGGGAAGGACAATGAGGTGGGCCACCTTGAAGAACCAGTCCACAGCATGATCAGCATGGCCCCATCAGCAGATGGCAAACCCATGATGAAGTTCATGGCAATGTGGGACAGAGGCAACAGTAGACAGGGAAGGGCAGTAGGAGCCCAGAGGGCTACTCGGATGGAGGAACTGGACTGGGCAGGCAGTGATGAACTGACATACATCTGCGATCATGGTGGACCAGAGAACCAGTGTCACAAAAAATCCAGAATTTGTCATGGCTGGGTGGGGGGGTCACGAGAGGGGTGAAGAGTGGATCCACTGGAATGCCTCAGAGTAGAGGGCTGCTGGACATACATGTGGCTGTCAGGTGTGTGCTGGCCAGAACAAGCTTGTACTGTAGGGTCAGGCAGATCTGGTTTTCAAGGTCCCAGAAGATTGGGGTGAGGATGGAATGATGGTCTGAGAGTTGACCTCCATTTCCTCTGGGTGAAACTATTGTGACAGGGGGTCTGCCTTCGCATTCCTGGAGCTGGGTCAGTAGGAGAAGGTGAAGTTGAATTGATGGAAGAAGAGGGCCCCGCGATTTGAACCTGTGCGAGAAGAAGGCACAAGGATATGTCTTGCAGTCTGGTCCTCGCTAGGAGAGGATGGCACTGGTGCCTGCATAAAATGCATCCACCTCTACCAGAAAAGGTCTGGAGGGCTTGGATGGTGGACAACAGGAATGGTGGTGAAGCATCTCTCATGCTCTTTGAAAGCATGGTCCACAGCAGCAGACCAGGTTATCTGTGAAGTAGATGACTTGGTGAGGGATGCGAGAGGAGCAGCTATATGTGGAAGTTGGAGAACCCCAAGATGCACCATGGCTATTTGACGGAGTGTGGTTGGGGGTATTTAGCAACGGGTGCACTTCTTCTGTGTCTATAGTTATGCTTTGGGGTGAAAGGATGTAACCCAGGAAGGAAATGACAATGGTATGGATCTGGCATTTCTCTAATTTGTAGTACAGTTGTTTTTCAAGGAAATGGTGAAGGACTGAATGGACAGAACAGACATGGTCTTGAGGGTCCCTGAAGAAGATGAGGAAGTTGTTGAGTTAGAAAAACACAAACCAGTGTAGCATGTCACAAAGGATCTCGTTAATGAAGACTTGTAAAATGCCTGGACTGTTGAAAATTTCAAAAGGCATCACCAAGTATTCATAGTGGCCAGTGGGTGTTATGAATGCCATCTTCCACTCATCCCACTGGCGGATTGTACACACTCCGTAGCTCCACTTTGTTGAAGATCTGGGCCCTACAGAGTGCTTTGTACTAGCCATAAAGTGGAGAGGGTAACTTTGTTGAGTCCAGGTTAGTCAATGCAGACACGGAGTCACCATCTTTCTTTCTGACAAAGAAAAACCCTGTACTGGCTTGAAACTAGGTAGTTAAGTGAAGTGCTTCGGCAATGTAGTCATTCATGGCTTGGGTCTCAGGAGCGGAGAGGGTGAACAGACAAACCTGGGGAGTGGTGGTGCCTGAGAGGAGGTCGACTGCGCAGTCATGTGTACTGTGAGACGGCAAGGTGCTGTCCTCCATTATATTGAAAGCAATGGCTAAGTCGTGATATTCCTATGGGGGTTTGGTGAGGTCCTATTTTTCCTCCCTCTCCTTGGACTTAGAGGGTGAGGTCAACTGAAGTTGCAGGCAGGTGGATCCCCAACCCAGGAGTCGACTGGATGACCAGGTGAAGTGAGGGTCATGAGTGGAGCTCGGGAGGGAGTCCAAACTGCACACACAGAGTCCAGGCTGGTAAGTTGCCTGCTGTACGGGAATCCACTAGAGCCTCCTGTGTGCATAGAGCTGTTGGGGTGTGGAGGCGGACAGAAAGAATGACTTGGGTTAAGGTGCTGAAACAAGGGGCCAGGGAGAGCTAAATAAATAGCAGGCCCCTTGTCTTTACCTGGTGGTGCCATTTCCTGGACACAGTTAGCATTTGTTGTGTGGATGATTGGCAGCTCCACAATAAAAGCACATATTGTTTGTTTCTCCACTGACACTCATGTTTTTGGGGGCTAAGGGAGCTCTCCCTAACTACATGGCTTCTGAAAGCATTGATGATGAAGGTCCTGCAGCTTGAAATGTTTTGGGGAATGGAACAGGGGTTCTGGCCAATGATCTGGAGGGGCTTTCTGTAAAACACTTGTCAACTCGGAGGGCCAGAGTAATGAGGGCAGACAGCTCATATTTCAAATGAGAGGCATTGATCATGTGGATAGTCAGAGGCTTTTCCCCAGGGCCGAAGTGGCTAGCACAAGAGGGCATAGTTTTAAGGTGCTTGGAAGATGATACAGAGGAGATGTAGGGGGTAAGTTTTTTACACAGAGAAAGGTGAGTGCGTGGAATGGGCTGCCAGTGGTGGAGGTGGAGGCGGAAACAATAGTGTCTTTTAAAAGACTCCTGGATGGCTACATGGAGATTAGAAAAATAGAGGGCTATGGGTAAAGCCTAGGTAGTTCTAAGGTAGGGACATGTTCGGCACGGCTTTGTGGGCTGAAGGGCCTGTATTGTGCTGTATGATTTCTATGTTTTTACGTTTACTCTGAGAGGACATGATGGTATTGGGCCATCAGCACTTCCAGGTTCCAGCTACGCTTTGCCACGAGGGTCCTGACTTCTTCGGTGTAATTCAGCAATGAGCATGAGCCTTGACGCAGGTTCATCTTATTCGTTGCCCCTCTTCCACTTCCAGATGGTCAAAAACCTGATGAATGTCAGCAGTGAATTCCTCATACTTATTGCAAATGGTGGCTTATTGTACCAGTTAGTGGTGACCTAGGTCGGAGCTCGCCCAGTGAACAGAGAGATGACAAAGACAATTTTAGCTTGGTCTGTAAAATACAGAGATGGTTGGAACTCAAAGTGTAAGACACACTGGGACAAGAAATTGCGGCTGTGGGTTGGGGATCTGTTAAACCATTTGGACACCAGTATCTGGGGCTCAGTGGGAGGAGATGGACTGTTGCAGGGTTGCTGTATCAAGATGCAGAGTTGGAAGAGAGTAGTGAACGGATGAACAGATCCTGTTGCTTCTGTATTGTATGCTCACATGAACAGACAACTTTCTTTAGGCAAGTATACTCTGCTGAGTTAATTGAAAGTTCATTCCCTGGCAGGAAATGTATAGGAGGCTGGACCCAAAAGCAGAGCAGTGGAGATGACTTAGCAGTTAGCAAAAACTTCTAATAAAAATTTGCCTGAGGGGCTACAAAAGAGGGAACAGATACTGAACACAATAAGGCAACAAGACTAGAAGCAACTTGCTGAGGCTGACTGGTTCGATGTGTGAACAGGGACCGTGGATGAGAGCTGGGTTTAAATAGGCTGCAGGTGGTGAGTTGAAAATCAGTGACAAGTAATTCCTGTTAGCTTGGTGGAGATCGGGAGGTGCATGGCTGTGCAGGCCTGACACACCGCTCTGTGTGGCAAATGATTTCATACAATTGATTCAAAATATGGCCTCAATATCTAGACATTCATGGCTGTTTGATGATATTAAATGACCATAGAATATTAGTAATGTTGAGGCAGAGTATTATGTATTAAAGAACACTTGGCACCACTGAAGGGTGATTAATTAATTTCCAGGCATAACTAACACTTATGAATACATAGAGGTGGCTAAATATTGCAATACAATTAACATGTTACACAAGAGAAAAATAGAAAACACATGATGCAGAAAGACAGTTTAGTTAAGAGATTTTTGTTAAAATAATTAAAGGTACATAGACAGATGACAGCAGCAATGTTGTTAATCTGTAGAAATGATTGTTAAGTCCAGAAGGCTGAAATAATTAATTTCTACCATTTACTATTAATCCAAAATAGCTTTGTTTTATGTAGTAAAAAATACTCATGATCAACCTTAAGTGTATATAGATATTTCAGTAAGTACCCAAAATACACAAAAAATCCCTCTCCCAAGATTTCACCACAGTTTCAGCAATTTTCTTACCAGTTTTCCTGTCACACTTTGTCCACCTTCACTTAGCCATAGATCAGGTACCATAGCAGAGTAATAAGGACCCCAAACACCAGGTACAAATATGGGGCTTTTACTAATCTGAGGATAGAAATTAAAATGTTAACATTAAACTAAATTATATCATTAATAGAGTATCAGTTGCCGATGCCACATTATGCTTTCTACTTTAGTCCTGAAAGTTATTGCTTGGAAGTGTAAACATATAATTAAGGATGCTTATTGAAATAGGAAATGCATATCATTTAACATTTTAAATCTAATCTGTACTTCAAAAAAATTACCTGTACAGAAATGCATAAATTAAAAATGTTATTAATTTAACACCAAATATTCAGGGTAGGGAAACAAAATTACCTCGCTATCTCTTTAGCTTCATAGAATCTCTTCAATTGTTATGTAAAATGTATCATGAGTGCATCTTAAAACCTGTGCTAATCACAAACTTATTCCATGCAATATCCCATCAACACCGTTTAATGATAGTATTTTTATTTCTAAATCTAGAAGTGTGGGCTTGAGATCCACATCAACATAAAGAAAGTTGACAAAGTACATTATTGAATGGTGCATTAAATTATTAGAATCAGCAGCCCTGTTTTTCAGTTTGAGTAAACTAACACAACTGGCTCAAAAACTAATCTGGTTCATACAAACCCAATTTACTATGGCACGCCTGATGCCATCATGGAAGAGAACTTTCCAAAAGATGGCTGCAGCACGGTCCCTTTACAACATTAGGTTTTCTTTGTAACGTTATACTTTATACTTTATTGTCGCCAAACAATTGGTACTAGAACGTACAATCATCACAGCGATATTTGATTCTGCGCTTCACACTCCCTGGATTACAAATATTAAATATTAAAATATTAAAAATAGTTAAATTAGTAAATATTAAAAATTTAATTGATAAATCATAAATAGAAAATAGAAAAATGGGAAGTAAGGTAGTGCAAAAAAACCGAGAGGCAGGTCTGGATATTTGGAGGGTATGGCCCAGATCGGGGTCAGGATCCGTTCAGCAGTCTTATCACAGTTGGAAAGAAGCTGCTCCCACATCTGGCTGTACGAGCCTTCAAGCTCCTGAACCTTCTCCCGGAGGGAAGAGGGACGAAAAGTGTGTTGGCTGGGTGGGTCGTGTCCTTGATTATCCTGGCAGCACTACTCCGACAGCATGCGGTGTAAAGTGAGTCCACGGATGTAAGATTGGTTTGTGTGATGTGCTGCACCATGTCCACGATCTTCTGCAGCTTCTTTCGGTCTTGGACAGGACAACTTCCATACCAGGTTGTGATGCACCCTAGAAGAATGCTTTCTACGGTGCAACTATAAAAATTAGTGAGGGTTTTAGGGGACAGGTCAAATTTCTTTAGTTTTCTCAGGAAGTAAAGGCACTGGTGAGCCTTCTTGGCAGTGAACTCTGTTTGGTTGGACCAAGTCAGGTCATTTGTGATATTGACCCCGAAGAACTTAAAGCTTTTGACCTGTTCCACTTGTGCACCACCGATGTAAATTTGATCGTGCGGTCCACTACTCTTTCTGAAGTCAACAACCAATTCCTTCGTCTTGCTGACGTTGAGGGATGGGTTATTGTCTTCGCACCATGCCACCAGGTTCTTAATTTCCTCTCTGTACTCACTCTCATCATTACCCGAGATACGGCCTACAATTGTGGTGTCATCAGCAAACTTATATATTGAGTTTGATGGAAACTTGGCTACACAATCATGGGTATACAGTGAGTACAGCAGGGGGCTGGGTACACAGCCTTGTGGGGCACCGGTGCTCAGAGTGATTGTAGAGGAGAGCTTGTTCCCTATTTTCACAGCCTGGGTCCTGTCTGTGAGGAAGTTGAAGATCCAGCTGCAGCTCTGAGTGCTAAGGCCCAGATTCCGGAGCTTAGGAATCAGTTTAATTGGAATGATGGTATTAAAGGCAGAGCTGTAGTCAATGAAAAGGAGCCTTATGTATGCGTCTTTATCCTTCAGGTGTTCTAAGGAGGAATGTAGGGCCAGAGAGATGGCATCTACCATTGACCTGTTGCTCCGGTACGTGAATTGCAAAGCGTTGAGGTTGACCGGTAGGCTGTGGTTGATGTGTGCCATAACCAATCTCTCGAAGCACTTCATAGCAATTGATGTCAGAGCCACAGGTCGATAGTCATACAGGCACGCCACCTTGCTCTTCTTCGGCACTGGGATTATCGTTGTCTTCTTAAAACACGAGCGGATCTTAGACTGAAGCAAGGAGCAGTTGAAGATGAACACTCCAGTTAGCTCACTTGCACAGGCCCAGAGAACCCGTCCTGGGACGCCATCTGGGCCCGTCACCTTCCTTGGATTTATCTTCAAGAAGGCTCTGCTAACGTCCTCCTCAGTGACAATGAATCTCGATGCCACCAGGTCCAGTTCATCCGGAGGGAGCGGGACGTTCCCCTTCTATTCGAATCTTGCGTAGAATACGTTAAGTTCATCAGGAAGAGAAGCGCCACAGTTATTGATATTCCCAGCCTTTTCTTTGCACCCAGTGATCTTATTTAGACCCTGCCATAGTCTATTGGCATCCCTTTGGTTAGCCTGGGCTTCCAACTTGGCTCGATATTGCCTCTTGGCGCCCTTAATGGCTTTTCGGAGTTCACGCCTGGATTCCGTGTAGTGACTGGTATCCCCGGACCTAAAAGCCGCAGCTCTAGCCTTTAAGAGGGACTTGACCTCATAATTCATCTAAGGTTTCCAGTTAGGGAATACCCGGATCGTCTTGGAAGACACACAGTCCTCCGTGCATTTCCAAATAAAGTCCGTGACAGCTGAGGCATACTCATCGAGGTTAGCTGCTAAGTCCTTGAATACTAACCAGTCCACCGATGCAAAGCAGTCATGGAGGACCTCATCCGTTTCCTCCATCCAACACGACACTACTTTTGACACTACTTTTTAATGTTAAATTTATTGATTAGTTCTAATGATGTACACGCAATTAAAATCAAATATCACATATTCGTATCAGGAGATTTTTTAAAAAAGTTTCATTTTTGTTTATTTTATTGTGGATCAAGGGAATTTGGCTGCCTTCTAAACTAGGCAATTTGTGCTCTGTAATGGATCCACTCATTTGCGGCTACTCATGAACCCTGAAAATCAAATTAGATTTAGTATTCCACAAGTTGTCAGGAATCACTACTGGATATCCGTATAAAAGTCTCAATATAACTCACTGTTTTTTGATACGCAATTAAATGAAAATTTATCTGACTTTTCAAGTGGCTCAACAAAAAGTTAAAGATCTATATCAATGATCAAAGAAGTGATAGGATATCTTCATGCCTTTGTTTAAAAAAGAACTCGGTGGCTAAATCCCAGTTTCCAATAATAGGATTTAAAAAACAGATTAACTGGTTATATGATTCATTGTTACTTTCAGGACATTGTTCATCCATACTGCTGCTTTTTGCCAAAGTAATATGATAAGTAGTTTATTATTTTAAACCACCTTGATAAACACCAGATAAATGATGCCATTACACTTCAGTCGATGTTTATTTCCGATTGAGTTAATACAGACCTCGCTTTAGAAGTTAAGCACGTAAGAACTAGGAACAGAAGTAGGCCATAGCGGGCCCTTCAAACCTGCACCTCCAGTCATTAAAACTATGGTTAATCTCTCTCAGCACCATTTTATATCACTGACCAATACCCCTGGATTCTCTTCATCTCTAGCAATCTATCAATCTGTTTTTAATGAACATGATTTCTGGGCCTCTACAGTTTCTAGAGTAGATAATTCCATAGATTCGTCATCCTCTTAGTGACAAAATTTCTACTTGTTTTTGTCTTTAATTGCCTATCCCATGATGTCCCCTGTACTTGTACTCATCAGCTAAGTGAAAAATCTTCCCTGCATTTAAGGTTTTTACTTTGGGAATGTTGAGTCTGGCAAGAAGAAGAATAATGCTAACCAGAGTTCGATCTCTTATCAGCTACTTGAATAACAACCTCTCTAGTAGAGATACTTGAATGAAATGTTAGTTAAAATCAATGACAAGTTATCAAAATATTGTCAATATTAAGTGCCAGTTTCACCTAATGTTTAGTTAGAGTTTCAATCTTGGTAAAGGAATCAAAGTCTTTATTAGGGTCAGCCTTGATAATATATAAGGAATGAAATGGAATGTGTCCACAGTCAAATGTTAAGGATCTTGCATGGCCTTGTCATGAACCATTATTGTCAATAGGACAATATTATACAGTAGGGACAAGTTAGTGGAGGATATTTGTCCTCCTATATGCTTCCTGAACTACTTCTAGCAATCATGTCAAAGTACTGGTGAAATACCAACAATGCTTTCTTCACAAACTCTTCCTTTTTCACTGAGGCATGTGAACCAATGTCAGGGTCCTCTCCAAGCACTGAGGTCACTTTTACACCCAGTCAGCTACACTGGACAAGATTCATTATTTTTATGCCCAATTTCAAGAAATGAACATTTTATACCAAGACATAACTTGGCAAAGAAAAAGACTCAAGGTTGTGTTCTAAGTTTTCTTGAGGAAGTGCAACATGTATTTATGATCATCACCATTCAAACTGGAACACAAGCACTTGAGAAACTTGTAGCCATACAGTGGGGACACTCACTATTGCATGTTACATCTGTGAAAGGATCTGCAGCTTCCACATTAGCCTCATTAGCTGCATCAGAACCAACTGAAACCCAGAATGGAAATAAGTCATCCTTGATCCAAAGGGACTCCTTCATTAGATGAAGTACATACAGCACACATTATATTGCTGAATGAATTTTGCACCTGATTAGCACTTGAGTGCTAAACCTGCAACTGTATATGTCATGGTCCAGTCTATTAACTACTTATTTCAATTAATTTCCTTTTCCCTGTGTTCCACTGGGCTCCTTGATTAGAGCACCTGATCCTCATTCGAACCGGCAGCATAACGACTCCGGCTTTCATCTACTCACGGCGGGACCGTCACCTGAACGAATGCAGTTGTCTCCGATTTAGGCCCCCGTTCATTGTGGACTCTAAGTGGCTGCGGTGCTTTGTGGATCCGGTCGTTTTCATGTCCAGCTGAGTTGCCAGCTGTTTGCTGCCACTCCGAGCCAATGGTATTCTGCTGTTTTCGTGACCAGCTGAGATTTGCTGGCCATTGCCGCTACCCCGAGCCGAGATTCGAATGGACTGTCGTGGTTTGGATTTCGTTGTCTCGTATCCAGCTCAGTAGGCAGGCCGTTTGCCGCTCCTCGAATGGATTGTCGTCGTTTTGTCGTCTCGTATCCAGCTCAGTAGGCTTTCCGCTACTCGTTGTTTTGTCATTTCGAGTCCTAGTCCAAGTCCAAGTCTAAGTCCTGGCTCTGTGTCCGAGTCCCGAGTCCAAGTCCCAAGGCTCCGAGTCCCAAGGCTCCGAGTTCTCAGTCCCAGTCCCAAGGCTCCGAGCCCTGAGTCCGAGTCCGAGTCCCGAGTCCCAGTTAAGTCCAAGTCCTGGTTCCAAGTTCCTAGTCAAGTCCAGGTCCTGGTTCCGAGTTCCAAGTTAAAATCCAGGTCCTGGTTCCGAGTTCCAAGTCAAGTCCAAGTCCTGGTTCCGAGTTCCTAGTTAAGTCCTAGTCTGTCTCCGTGCCTGTGTCCTGCACTTGGGTCCGCCTCCAGTCGCTCCATGTAACAGTATATTTTAGCATCTGCTGGAATCCAAATTATGGTAATCCACAATGAGGTCTCAAATTCCCCTCTAATCCATATTTTCATACATTGGTGTTCTATTTTCAAACAGCATAATACAAATAATTAAAATCTGTAATAAAAACTAGGCAACATTCAGTAGTAGAAGAATAAAACTTGCGCAGTATGCATTAAACCATTTCTCACATGTAGCTCATTTGAGGAGTTCAACTTCCAGTCCTAGGTTTAAATGATGAAATCAACAATTTGTAATTGGTAACTTTCATTGATATTTAAACTGCCCAAAGAAGATATTGCAAGAACAAGAAACCCTTCATTTTCAAGGGATGAAAACTCAACAAAGTCAGTCTGAGATCATGGTAAAGCACTTCCACACCATGTGAAGCCATGACATCAGCCAATATAACAACAGATGAAACTATTCTCTCCTTCACTGTTAACAAAGGATAGAACAGTATGTGCATCAGATTCAATCACCTAGAGGGAATTTTCAACCCAGAGAGCTATGGATGTTGAGTCATCAAATATATTGAAGGTTGAGATACAAACCCCATTTCCAGAAAAGTTGGGATATTTTCCAAAATGCAATAAAAACAAAAATCTGTGATATGTTAATTCACGTGAACCTTTAATTAACTGACAAAAGTACAAAGAAAAGATGTTCAATAGTTTCACTGACCAAATTAATTGTATTTTGTAAATATACACAAATTTAGAATTTGATGGCTGCAACACACTCAACAAAATTAGGGACAGAGTTAAAATCAGATTGAAAAGTGCACAGAAAAGTCATGCTACTGTGACAATTATAGCTACCTGGGCTTGGGAGTACTTCGGAAAGCCATTGTCACTCAACACAGTCCATCACTGCATCCAGAAATGCAACTTGAAACTGTATTACGCAAGGAGGAAGCCAAACATCAACTCTATGCAGAAACGCCGGCGAGTTCTCTGGGGCCAAGCTCATCTCAGATGGACTGAAAGACTGTGGAACCATGTGCTGTGGTCAGATGAGTCCACATTTCAGCTAGTTTTTGGAAAAAACGGGCTTCGAGTTCTCCGTGCCAAAGATGAAAATGACCATCCAGATTGTTAGCGAAAGGTGCAAATGCCAGCATTTGTGATGGTATGGGGGTGCATCAGTGCCTACGGCATGGGTGAGTTGCATGTATGTGAAGGTATCATTGACTCTGAGGCGTATATTAGGATTTTAGAGAGACACATGTTGCCATCAAGGCGACGTCTCTTCCCGGGACATCCATGCTTATTTCAGCAGGACAATGCCAGACCACATTCTGCACGGGCTACAACAGCGTGGCTTTGTAGACAGAGTACGTGTGCTTGACTGGCCTGCTGCCAGTCCAGATCTATCTCCTATTGAAAATGTATGGTGCATCATGAAGAGGAGAATCAGACAACGGAGACCACGGACTGTTGAGCAGCTGAAGTCTTACATCAAGCAAGAATGGACAAAATTTCTAATTGCAAATCTACTACAATTAGTATCTTCAGTGTTCCAAAATGATTAAAAAGTGTTATTAAAAGGAAAGGTGATGTAACACAATGGTAAACATGTCTCTGTCCCAAACGTTGTTGAGTGTGTTGCAGCCATCAAATTCTAAATTTGTGTATGTTTACAAAATACAATTAAGTTGGTCAGTAGAACTATTGAAAATCTTTTCATTGTACTTTTGTCAGTTAAATAAAGGTTCACCTGAATTAACATATCACAGATTTTTGTTTTTATTGCATTTTGGAAAATATCCCAACTTTTCTGGAAATGGGGTTTATAGAAAGACATTTGGACAATGGGATAATCAAATATGGAAGCTAGACAGCCAAGTGAAGATACGTCTGAAGATCAAATTCTTCTATGGTCTCACTGTATGGCTCAGAAACACAAAGGGTCCAGTCTTTTTACAATTTCTTATGTACTCAGTTGCAGTATCTGAATAACCATGCAACTGTTCACAATGACAAGAAATGTTAGTATCATTCATCATTTGTGTGTACATAAGTAAAATTAGAATTGTCAAAAAATAGTAATTAACTGGTCGCTTTGTTATTTTTGTTTTTCAACATTCTTTTGTAAAGGTGCTGTTACATGCTGATGTATATTTTGGAGAACACTGGCAATCTTCCAATACTTCTCCCAAATTGACATTCGTTGCGTGCAGCAGTGAACAAACAACTTGACCTCATTCAACTTGCAGACATTCATTTTCTAACATGAGTTACTCAGGATCATTGAGGCTAATTGATATATAAATACCCTATGCTAACTAGAATGGACATGACATTGCCTTAAGAATTGCCAGCATAAAATATGGGTATTTAATGTCCAACGTTTGGGTGTTAGAATATCCATCTTGGTTAACTTACAAAACTTGCAGCTGTCATGTGCCAATGATTAGCTTCCAGCACTTCTAACTGCCTCGGTACGGTAGAGCCTGCAAACGTTAGCTATCATGTGTGACAGAGTATTTTGATTGGTAAGTATATACAGTGAGTTTAGTGAGATGAATAAGCAGTGCATCAATTTAATGAAGCTACTGTTTGGATAAAGTATTTGAAGATGTGTCCTCCGACTTTGACCAATTGTGCCAGGTCATTGAATCTGATGTAGCTTTGCGACAACATCATGAGGTTAGGCAGAGAAATAAATATGAGCAAGATATTAGCAGAGGAATATGACAAAATGACACCAAATGTAAAGCAATGGAGAGGAAACAAAAACTAAGAAAGGAACTTAAAGGTGAATTTACCTAGAAGACAATGGACACCTCAGACTCCTGACAGCAAACCAGCTAATATCAGCCCTTTATAAATTAATGCTGAAGCAGGTCTCGGTGTTCTGGTTAAGATCTACATTGCTGTGGTAAACGCAGAACTATTTCTGTTCAAGTGACATCAAAAACTGCACCTCACTGTGTATAACTGGTACCTTCTGTGCAACACAACATTGTATGCTGCACAGTGGAATTAATAGACTTGATATCTTTAAAACAATTAACTTGTTTTGCTCTGCTCAACTATCTTACCAACTACATTTAATTTACCTTTACATTTTCAGTCATCAGGCTCAAAATTAAGGCAGTACTATGCTCAGATTTGCTGGCGCATAGCCGCATTCTCAACCATTCATCTCTAATTAATTTTCTGCCATAAATGACTATGAGTGAAAATTAATAACTGCCATCAAGGTCAACAAACCAACAGCTTATCTTTTTAAACCAACAGGTTTTAAGGCTGTAAATGGTTAACAGAATTCTGAAGTGGCAACTTGAACATCTGATGATAATTTAAACAAAGTTTTTTAGAATGTTACCAAATTGCATGCAAGAAGACGAGTCTATGGACTATTGCACAGAATCAGCCCCTGGGCCATAGTTCTTTCTCCCAAAAGGTGCTGGCAAACATCAGCAGTTCTGACCAGAACACTCGGCATTCAGCAGCATTACTGTCAGAGAGCTTAGGATTTTGGCGAATGCATGTCCAAGCTGGTTTGTGGGTCTGTTATCAGAGGAGTTAAACTATGTGGAAGGAGGTGCACAAAAAGAACACTTTGGAAATTTCTGGCATGATATTGGCACTCTGCCTACATGACAGGCATTTATGATCCACATTATATGGAAGATATTTTAGTATTTCTGAGCACCTCCCTATCCTGGGTAGATATCATATCAAAGCTCTGTTAACTAAAATAATATCGTTATTGTCCTGCACACTGTTGAAGGAAGGGGGCTGTAAAATACAACATTTAGATTTCAAAAGACCTCTTGGGGCAGTGATGCACTTTTGCTTGTTATTTATGTGCCATTCATCTGTAGATCTTATCCTTACCTTCATATGTTATCAGGTGTTATGTGTACTACTGTGCTTTATACCCTGGTTCAGAAAAATGTTCCCTCATTTCTATATACATTATATGGTTATGGTACGCGTTATATACATGCATATAGTTAAATGACAATAAACTTGACTTGACTGATTCAGCCATGCACAGTCACAATGGGTAAAGGTGGAAGGGCACATCATTTAAGTGGCATTCTCTAACTTCTGAAGATAAGTGGTATACTTGAAGCAGATTGCAGCTTTGCTCTAAGCCACACATATGCACAATACTGTCTTCAAGAGTATTATCAGTTCCAAAGTTACAAAGGCCAACTGTTTCCAATCTGAGCGACTATACAATATGGCTTCAGGTTATGTTACACTATAGCATAATTCATTTCAGAATAACGCATTCAAACACCTTTAATTACTTATTCACCTGTCATACATTTGTAACTTTTCATCTATTTTTAAATACTGTAAATACCGTAATTCAGCCACATCACATCTGCTACATGTGTACTACCAGTGACAAGACAAAAAAATCACAGGTGCATATTTGTGGCCTCAAATGCATTGACTGCCGCACTGTTAAGGGCATTGGCTGAAATATGCAGAATAGGCTGATCCAGTAGTGCTATTTGACACTGGAACTGCAAATTGGAGCTCAGCATTGCAGCGAAAGCCTCCAACAACTGAACATATCCTCAGCAATAGGAAGAAAATCTCACTAGTGTTAGATAGAAAGCATTTCTAACAACCTGGAGGTTAGTTTTTATTAGATTTTAAATGGCGAATGGGTGCGATTGTACAAAGAAGCAGTCTTTCCTTCAAGACTTCCACATGATTGCATTAATAGGCATTTTTCTTGGGCTGTTGCATGACTGGTAGAAAGAGCAGAGGCTGCTTCAGCAGGATAAACTGTGGGGGCTATCTAATTTAGCCTATGATATCCCCATCAACAATTTACGAACTGAGAAATAAAGCTTCAAAATGTATAAGGAGTGGTAAATGCCTAAAACTTTATTGAGACATAATGTCTTTTAGATCAGAAGGTAAAGCAATTTTCAATCAACTTTTATTTTCATGCTCAATATCACTCTCCTTTTCTGGCCTTGGATGTTGCTTCTACCAAATGATAGGTTGTGCTTCTGACAGGACTTCAGTTTTGAAAATTTCATAATGATCATGAACCTCTGCAAAATGGCACTATTGGAGAAACACAAGCAATGGAGAAAGTTATGATTTTGCAGTGGTGAAAATAAGCAATAAACTTGGTGGCCACTTTATTAGTTACATCTGTATATCTGTTTTGAATGAATGAATGAAATTTATTTTGGTCAGTACAAACATAACAAAAAGCATCATTTTCAACAATGATTTCATAAGACAAAAATACAACAAAAAAAATAGATATTCTTTAAAACAGACCAAAAGGGTGTAGGCTGAAGTTACAGCTTATTACGCCTACCTCTCTTATTTATACAACAACATATTTGGTGTCAATCATCACATCAAAACAAAAATTTCCTAATCTTTCAACACAAAATCCACTTTCAAGTATTATTTATTTACATTACTCCCATTTATTTTAAATCATGTATTTTATATTTGTTCATTAAATTATTTTAAAATAATATTTAAACTTGTTAAGTGTGGTGCACGTTTTAATGCAACTATCTAATCAGCCAATCACGTGACAGCAACTCAATCATAAAAGCATGTAGACATGGTCAAGATATTCAAGTGTTATTCAGACCAAACATCTGAAAGGGGAAGGAATGTGATCGAAATTACTTTGACTGTAAAGTAATTATTGGTGTTATTTAGGGTGGTATGAACACCTCAGAAACTGATGTGGGGGTAGGAGGGTGGGTTGGCAAGTTTGCAGACGACACAAAGGTTGATGGTGTTGTGGATAGTGTCGAGGATTGTCGAAGATTACAGACAGACATTGATAGGATGCAGAAGTGGGCTGAGAAGTGGCAGATGGAGTTCAACCCGGAGAAGTGTGAGGTGGTACACTTTGGAAGGACAAACTCCAAGGCAGAGAACAAAGTAAATGGCAGGATACTTGGTAGTGTGGAGGAGCAGAGGAATCTGGGAGTACATGTTCACAGGTCCCAGAAAATTGCCTCACAGGTAGATAGGGTAGTTAAGAAAGCTTATGGGGTGTTAGCTTTCATAAGTTCAGGGATAGAGTTTAAGAGTCGTGATGTAATGATGCAGCTCTATAAAACTCTGATTAGGCCACACTTGGAGTACTGTGTCCAATTCTGGTCGCCTCACTATAGGAAGGATGTGGGAGCATTGGAAAGGATACAGAGGAGATTTACCAGGATGCAGCCTGCTTTAGAGAGTATGCATTATGATCAGATACTAACGGAGCTAGGGCTTTACTCTTTGGAGAGAAGGAGGATGAGAGGAGACATGATAGAGGTATACAAGATATTAAGAGGAACAGATAGAGTGGACAGCCAGTGCCTCTTCCCCATGGCATCACTGCTCAGTACAAGAGGACATGGCTTTAAGGTAAGGGTGGAAAGTTCAAGGAGGATATTAGAGGAAGGTTTTTTACTCAGAAAGTGGTTGGTGCATAGAATGCACTGCCTGAGTGAGTGGTGGAGGCAGATACACTAGTGAAATCTAAGAGACTACCTGACAGGTCTATGGAGGAATTTAAGGTGGGGGTGAGATGGGAGGCATGGTTTAAGGGTCGGCACAACATTGTGGGCCGAAGGGCCTGTACTGTGCTGTACTATTCTATGATGATCTCCTGGGATTTTCATGCACAACAGTCTCTAGAGTTCACAGAGAGTGGTGCAAAAACAAAAAAAAAAATCAGTGAGTGGCAGATCTATGGGTGAAAATGCTTTGTTAATGAGATAGGTCAGAGGAGAATGTCAAACAGGTTCAAGCTAACAAGAAGGCAATAGTAACCCAGATTAGGTACAGGAGGTACCTAATAAAGTGGTCACTGGGTATTTTTGCTTAGCTTTCCAGTATACCCCATTCTTCATTACTATTGAGTAAACTGAGAGAAAATTTCTACAATTTTGAACTACAGAATGACAGAGTTCACATTCCTATGGTATTTTTAAGTTTTGACACGTTTTAATGTACTTTGACAATAGCAGATGCGTAAGTTATTTTCTTCAGGATTAGGTTGAGAATAAGGGGATTTCTCAGAGTATTCGACTGTCATTCCTGGACGTATAATTTTAGTGGCTCACCTACCTCCAAAGTTCAGGAATAAACCTGACCGAGACATTTCATTCCCTGATCCCCGCCACCACACCAACCAAATGGTTGACAGTGATGTCTCTACATGCTAGCTATTTTATTCCATCTTACAACAGCACCATAACTTTAACAGTGCTGTTCAGAGCTAAATACCCCCAGGAGTTCTTTTAAGGACTTAAGTTACTAACTAATGTAAACATTCTACTGGATTTCTGAATGTTTCCATGGTAAAAAAAAGTAAATTCTGTTCTAAAGGCATACATTTAATTTTTCTAAGATTAAACACAATTACAAGCTCTAAATAGATGGAGAATAACTATAATTTCTATTTGCCTCATTGCTCACCTGAAATATGGTTATTGTAGTTTTCATCTGTCCAGCAGATACAAGATACAGGTCACTCACACAATCAACTATTAAATAAAAAGCACTAAGAAATAATGAATTTATCTAAATCATTTTCAGCACTTGAATTTACTGAATTTTAAAATCCACAGCAGAACTAAGATTTGCTCAATGGTCTCATCATTAAAGTCTCATGACCAGTGATCTTCAATTGTTGCCCTATCATTTTTCAAACCCCTGCTGCTTCAATCAATACACAGTTTTATTTACATGACCAGGATAATACAAGCCCATCAGTTCATGTACAGAGCAGCTCTATTTTGCAGATCATTTTACAAAGGTGTGATTGTTAGTGATGCATTAAGGCTGACTACGCCTGAAGCTGATCAAAAGCAGTTTGAACACCAGCTTGATCAGACATGCCTCTGATTGCAGTAAATTAACTCCAAGCATTTATCACCACTGCCTTGGGGCACTTTGAAACAAAACATGACCTTGAATTGTTAGGTTTTGCAAACCTGTGTGACAGGAACATTAAAAATCACACCTAAAGTGTGCATTACAACTAAGAACCTTTTGCATTTGGCAATCAGTAGAATTAATTGAGAATAAATATTAAGCCATAACTTCAGATGAGTGCAGATCAATATTCAAATAAGAAAATGCAAACGTTGTTTTCAGTAGAAAGGTTCTACCCTGCGCTTTGCTGTCATGCCATGTGACTCATTATTCAACTACGCAGAATAGTATTAAGTTCCTTTGCTTGTTCGTGCATACAAAGTAAATCAGACACAGGATGTAAGGGCTTGTCCATTTTAATTTAAGAATATCTTTAACAACAAGATTATTTTTAATTACTGCATTGAAATTAACTATTACAAGTACAATGTCCCATTTTTTCATTGAATAGTCATACAAAATATATAAATCCAAAGGAGACATTGGCCATTGTATTAATTCCAGTCGAAGAAGAACTACCTAACCCTGTCCCACTGCCCACCACCTGGTAGACTTGGAAATGAAGGCTCTTGGGACATGTCAGAATAGCTATTAAATATATATCATTTATTACTCACCACCTTTTCAGGCAGTAAGTCCCTTCCATCCCATCTTTAAAAATATTTCCCTCATTTTCCTTTTAAGTCTATTCTACCTCATTTTTGACTCTGTGTTAAAGGAAATGGATTCTTCCTATTTTGTATGTCTGGGCCTTTCATAATTTTATACATCTTAATTAATGGTTTCCACGACTCTGCCCATCCCAATAAAAACAAACAAGCACACCCAGTCTTCCTTAAAGCTAAAATCTTGCCATTTTGGCAACATTCTTGTAAATCCACAACAAAACTGATGTTCAGGCATCTCAGTGCAATCACATCTTATTGCCTCTTAAACAATATTGAAGAACATTAAGGTGGATAATTCCTCAGTGCCTGATGGGATATACCCTTGGTTCCTGAGAGAGGCAAGAGATGAGATAGCTGGGGCCTTGACTAATATGTTTGCTTCCTCTCTAGCCACAAGTGTGGTATCAGAGGACTGTCGAGTAGCAAATCTTGTTCCATTATTCAAGAAAGTAAACAGGGATAATCCTGGAAACTAGACTGGTGAGTCTCATGTCAATGAGAGAAGTACTGGTGAGGATTCCTAGGAATAGGATTTATGAGCAATTGGAAATCCATGACCTAATTGGCAACAGTCAGTATTGCTGTGTGTGAAGCAAATCATGCCTTACTAACTTAATTGAGTTTTTCAAGGACATGATGAAGATAATTAAGGTAGAGCTGTGGGTGTTATCTACATGGATTGTAAGGCATTGGCAATGCCCTATATGGGAGGCTCATCCAGTGATCCACAGTGAAAAGGCCATTTAAAATCAGAACTGGTTTACCCATAGAAGAAAGAGGATAGTGGTTGATGGGGCTTATTCCGGCTGGAGGTCTGTGACTTGTGGTGTTCCACAATGACCCATACCTGGACCTCTGCAGGTGATATATACAGACATCCCACCCTGCAAAAACTCCTTTCAGGGAAGTAGCACCATCAATTTGTGGGAGACTTCCGGGAGAGGTGGGATGTCTGCAATAGAGTAGCTCCTTAGCAGCTGGCCAGCTAGTTTAAATAACGTTAGCTATGCTAATGAATGAATGACACCTGTTAAACTCACCTCAACATATCTTTTACAGTCTTAACCCACCATGGGCAACAGAAAAGTCACTGCTGCAAACAGTGCAGCGAGCAACACTGTCATTATTTTGACCCCTATTAGGGGTACATTTTAGTGTAGTCTGGGGTGACGTACGTTTTATATATTTTTTGGAACACTCTGCCATAGCGCGCTCTCGCTCTCTCTCTCTCTCTCTCGTGGTCGCTCGTGCGCTCTCAAGCACTCTCACTCGCTTTCTCCCTCTCTCGCTCTCTCTCGCTTTCTCGCTCACACGTTTTCCCTTGCTTTCTCTCTCGCTCCCTCTTTCACACGCACTCTCTCTCGTGATCGCTCTCGCGCTCTCTCTTGCTTTTCTCTTGCTCACTCTCAAAAAAATTGATCTCCGTGATATTGTATATAATTTGCAGGCATCAGGGAGCCACTATTAATATGCGGGAGGCTCCCGGAAGTTCTGGGAGAGGTGGGATGTCTGTATATATAAATGACCTGGATGAAAACATAGACGGTGGTATAGTAAGTTTGCACATGATACAATAATTGGCGGTGTTGTGGATAGCATAGAAGACTGGCAAAATACACAGTGTGATACAAATCTATTTCAGATATAGGTAGAGAAATGGCAGGTGGACTTCAAAATGGGAAGTATTGCAATAAGGAGATCAAATATAATGAGACAGAACACTGTAATGGCAAAACCTTTTAAAGGTGTTGTTCAGCAAAGGAATCTTAAGGTCCAAGTTTCCTGAAAGTGGCGACACTGGCTTATAGAGTGGTAAAGAAGGCATACAGCATGCTTGCCATTATTGATCAATGAACTGAGTTAAGGAGTTGGGAAGTTATGTTACAGCTTTATAAACTCTAGTTAAGCCACATCTGGAGTATTGCATTCATTTCTGGCCACCCATTATATGAATGATACGAAAGCTTTGAAGACAGTCAATAAAGGTAGTAGGGATACTGCCGATAATTATAGACCAGTGAGCCTTACGACTGTGGTGGGAAAGCTATTGGAAAAGATTCTTAGAGATAGGATCTATGGGCATTCAGAGAATCATGGTCTGATCAGGGACAGTCAGCATGGCTTTGTGAAGAGAAGATCGTGTCTAACAAGCCTGATATGTTCTTTGAGGAGGTCACCAGGTATATAGATGAGGGTAGTGCAGTGGATGTGATCTACATGGATTTGAGTAAGGTATTTGACAAGGTTCCACACGGCAGGCTTATTCAGAAAGTCAGAAGGCATGGGATCCAGGGAAGTTTGGCCAGGTGGATTCGGAATTGGCTTGTCTGCAGAAAGCAGAGGGCCGTGGTGGATGGACTACATTCGGATTGGAGAGTTGTGACTAGTGACGTCCCACAAGGATCAGTTTTGGGACCTCTACTTTTCGTGATTTTTATTAACGACCTGGATGTGGGCGTAGAAGGGTGGGTTGGCAAGTTTGCAGACGACACAAAGGTTGGTGTGTTGTAGATAGTGTAGAGGATTGTGGAAGATTGCAGAAAGACATTGATAGGATGTAGAAGTGGGCTGAGAAGTGGCAAATGGAGTTCAACCAGGAGAAGTGTGAGGTGGTATACTTTGGAAGGACAAACTCCAAGGCAGAGTACAAAGTAAATAGCATGGTAGTGTAGAGGAGCAGAGGGATCTGGGGGTACATGTCCACAGATCTCTGAAAGTTGCCTCACAGCTAGATTGGGTAGTTAAGAAAGCTTCTGGGGTGTTAGCTTTCATAAGTGAAGGGATAGAGTTTAAGAGTCGTGGGGTAATGATACAGCTCTATAAAACTCTGGTTAGGCCTCTGTGTCCAGTTCTGGTCACCTCACTATAGGAAGGATGTGAAAGCATTGGAAAGAGTACAGAGGAGATTTACCAGGATGCTGCCTGGTTTAGAGAGTATGCATTATAATCAGAGATTAAGGGAGCTAGGGCTTTACTCTCTGGAGAGAAGGAGGATGAGGGGAGAAGTGATAGAGGTATACAAGACATTAAGAGGAATAGATAGAGTGGACAGCCAGTGCCTCTTCCCCAGGGCACCACTGCTCAATACAAAAGGACATGGCTTTAAGGTAAGGGGTGGGAAGTTCAAGGGGGATATTAGAGGAAGGTTTTTAACTCAGAGAGTGGTTGGTGCATGGAATGCACTGCCTGAGTCAGTGGTGGACGCAGATACACTAGTGAAATTTAAGAGACTACTAGACAAGTATATGGAGGAATTTAAGGTGGGGGGTTATATGGGAAGCAGGGTTTAAGGGTCGGCACAACATTGTGGGCCGAAGGGCCTGTACTGTGCTGTACTATTCTATGTTCTAGAGTTCAGAAGAAGTATACCTGGATTAGAGGGCATGTGCTGTAAGGAGACAATGGACAAACTTGGGTAGTGTTCTCTGGAGCAGCAGAGGATGATGGGAGATCTGATAGAGGTTATGAGAAGCACAGACAGAGTAGACAGCCAGTAGATTTGTCCCAGTGTTCAAATGTCTAATACCAGAGGGCACGCATTTGGGGTGGGCAGGGATAAATTCAAAGGAGGTGTGCGGAGCAACTGCTTTACACAAAATGGTGAATGGCTGGAATGCACTGCCTGGGGTGGTGATGGAGGTTAATACTATAGGGGTGTTCAGAGGTTCTTAGGTATGCACATAAATGTGTAGGAATGAAAGATATGGGCATTGTGTAGGTAGAAGGGATTAGATTACTCGGGCACTTGATTACTAATTTATTTAGTTTGGCGCAACATTGTTGATTGAAAAGTCTGTTCCTATGCTGTATTGGTCTATGTACATTTTGTCATGCAATATGTTGACTAGAAACTTCTCGAGCTTTGGTTTAGCTGGTGTTGTATGAAATCCCTGCATAAATTTAATCATCACTGGATATTTTTAACTATCAGATTGAAATTGGTATCCTCCTATAATCGTAATAGAGCTTGGCAAACATCTGAATTGAGGAATCTGTCACTGAGAAACTCAGTGGCCCCTTTAAGGTCCAAACCACATTTGAAACTGAATCAATGACGAAAACCCTCTCCCCTCAGGTTCCACTGTCGCAAAGAAACTAAAGTCAGTCCAAGTCTTTGATTAGGGGAAGGCAGGTCAGAGAAGATAAGGAGCAAGGGGGAATGTCAGGGATCAGAAGGAATGAGGGAAGAGAGTGATTGGTGGCAACTGGTAAGAACAGGAGTTTGCTGTGGGACAGTAGCTAGAGAGCATGACGGGTTGGAGTGCAGAGATGCCTATTGTGGAATGTGACTGGTAAATGGGCATTTTCATTTGAGGTTGAGAAGGTGGACGCGGTCAGTTCAGGTCAAAAGTTCACAGGATGGACTGGAGGGATATTTGAGCAAGGCACGCAAAATTGTGGATTGAGAAGCTGTTGAAGAAAGGGATCAGAGACAGCAAGAGAAATAACTTATTTAAAGGGGTAACTAGATGCATGTCAATGTTATTCTTTGCAACAGTGTTCAGATGCATGGAGGTCTAGAAAGAGAACTGTGGATTTTGCAATGCAGCGGCAATTCAACTATATATTCTGTATTTCAAAAAAATAAATACCTTAGGGAAGTAAAAGAACATGATACTACATAATTCAAATCTTCAAAACTATGTCTTAAAAGCTTTCCCTATTTTTTCTTCTCTCTTCGTACATTCTTTCTCTTCTTTATATTCCTCTTTCTACCTGATTTTGCATTGAATTCACTTTTATATTCTTAACTTCCTGGTTCTGAAAATGCATTGTTTATTTTCAGAATACTTTACTCTGATTTGTTAAAAAGGTACTCATTTGTTGCCTCTGATACAAAATGTGTTTAGGAGGGCAGGTCTAAGGATTCAGAGTCTTCAAGATAATATAGACAGGCTAAGTAAATGGACAAAAGATATGGTGGATGGTATATATAATAAGGATAAATGTGAGGTCATTTACTTAGATAGCAAAATAGAAAAGCAGAGGTTTTTTTAAATTGTGAGAGACTTAAAGGTGTTGGTGTTCAGAGAGACATGGAATTCCTTGTACACAAATCATGCAATAACATTTAGGCACTGCAAGAATTAGGAAGCCAAATGAAGTGCTTAGTGCAAATGGACCTGGGTGTAAGAACAAAAATATCTTGCTAAAATTACATAAGACCCACTTGAGACCTCAGCTGGATTAGGTCTGATCTCCCTATATGGGAAGGCCACATAGAGCACAACCTCAATGATACACCATCCACGATACAGGAGGCCATCTGTTTCCAATCTGATTCATTGTAATGTTTGCTACACTCCTTTTTCACTCACTGAGGTTCCAGTTCCCACAATGCCTTTCCACTCATCAAGGCCCTAACCTCCCGGCTCCCTTCCACTCACTGGGACCTTGGTTCCGGCACTCTCCTCCCACTCACTCCAGCACCAGTTCCTACTCTCCCCTCCCACTCACTCCAGCACGACTTTCTACTCTCCCCTCCCACTCACTCCAGCACGACTTTCTACTCTCCCCTCCCACTCACTCCAGCACCACTTTCTACTCTCCCCTCCCACTCACTCCAGCACCACTTTCTACTCTCCCCTCCCACTCACTCCAGCACCACTTTCTACTCTCCCCTCCCACTCACTGCAGCACAAGTTTCTACTCTCCCCTCCCACTCACTGGGACCTTGGTTCCTACTCCCCCCTCCAACTCACTCCAGCACGACTTTCTACTCTCCCCTCCCACTCACTCCAGCACCAGTTCCTACACTTCCTTTCCACTCACTCCAGCACCACTTTCTACTCTCCCCTCCCACTCACTCCAGCACCACTTTCTACTCTCCCCTCCCACTCACTGCAGCACAAGTTTCTACTCTCCCCTCCCACTCACTGCAGCACAAGTTTCTACTCTCCCCTCCCACTCACTGGGACCTTGGTTCCGACTCTCCCCTCCCACTCACTCCAGCACGACTTTCTACTCCCCCCTCCAACTCACTGCAGCACAAGTTTCTACTCTCCCCTCCCACTCACTGGGACCTTGGTTCCGACTCCCCCTTTCCACTCACTCCAGCACCAGTTCCTACACTCCCTTTCCACTCACCAGGACCTCAGCCTTTGCACTCCCTTTTCAGTCATTGTGGTCCAATTCCTACACTGCCTTTCCAATCACCAGGATCCCTGTTACTGTGCAACTTCTGAGGTACCCGGCCTGCAGTTCCTACATTCCCTTTTATCTCACCCGGTTCACTCTTTATTATGTTGTGTAACATCGAAAAAGTAAGCAAGTTAAAAGTTAGTAGTATTATGAGAAATAACATCCAATTGTCTAGAAAATCTGCCAGTCCAGCAGCAGTAAAAGTTTCCAAATTGCTGGATTATCATGGCTTTACTGAAATAACTGTGGTACAGTAAATAAAAGAAAGGTTCATCGGTTTGATTCCTGGGTTGGCCAATTGTTCTATGAGAAGAAATTGAAAATACTTACCTACACTCTCTGGAGCAGCCTTTCTTAATTCTTCTGCCTTGGAGGAATCCTTGAAATAATCTTCAGAGAATCCCTGCATAAATATTATTATATCTACAGCTCCTGGTATGTTAGTGTGACTAGTAAGTTGTACATATAACAATCCAAAAATAATTGTCAATGCTCTTTTGAGTAGAAAATGATCTTTTAGCCAATTTTTTAGGAAAAAAAAGATGGTTAAACTTAGCTTAACTTTCTTGAAATTAATCTCTTCCTTTCCCTTTCATAAATTTTGAAAACTCATTAGGTAAACATAATAAATTTCTCAATCTGGGTTGAACTTGAGATAAACCCACACAGATTTCACCTTCAACTGAAATGAGATGATTTCTATCTTTGCTCTTGATGCTGGTTAAACAAGAAAAAGCTTGCTCACAAAGTTAAGAAGTCAAAAATTGCAGCAAAATGTCCATTGCTTTCCTATGAATCGCAGGATACCCTCCTTTCTCAGAAATCTAGAACTTGCCCAGGGGCAGGTCAGTAAAACTCAACTTGAGTGCATAATCAAAGTGCAGCTCACAAAGTTCTCCCTCTTCTTTTAAAGTCAAGTTATCAAGCTGAGCAGAAGATTCAGAGAAAGGATCCCTCATCCAGTCATACATTTGTGTTGAAAGGGAGAAAAAAATACTGTTAAGTTTTGTTCTGAAGTTCTTCCAGGTGGTTTTCAATAAGACTTGAGACTTTCTGATATCCTTCCTCACTCTCAAGCCCAAGCAGCAGTGGAAGCATTTCAAGATTTCCATTTGCAACATGATTTTTCCAAAGATTCAGTTTCCTTTTAAATCCAAGGAAGTCAAAACATTTTCTCCAGGGCCTTACAGAGACTTGTTCAACGGTTCATATGATGAAAAATGTCTGTTAAGTAGTCTAGTTTCTGCAGCCACTCTTCATCTTTAAAGCACTCAGCAAAATTTGACCTTACTATTTTCTTGAAAGTCCTCCTGCAATTCACCTTTCAGCTTGAGGACCCTGTTGAGAACTCTTCCTCTGCTAAGCCACTGGATTTCTGTATGGAGCAGGAGATTGGTATGCTCTTTGTCCAGGTTTTCACTCAGTCTTTTAAACATTCTCGGGTGAACTGGTCTTAAAACTACGAAATAACTTGCTTCCTGATCCCCTATACTGACTGTGACCTTATTTTCAAAAGCTTTAAGCTGTTTGCTCTGAGGTTCCAACAGACTTTTAAAAAATCAGCACTTTTACATGTTATATTGCTGTGCTTTGTTGTTAAGTGTCTTTTCAATATTGCTGGAGCCAATGCTACATTTGTAGGTTGTTTGCCACAGACTAGGCACAATAGAATAGGACAACTTGGATCACCAGTCCATGTAAAACCCATTGATAAGTAGCTTTCCTTGTAAAGACTGATATTTTTGGTCTGTTTTTGGACTAGTGCAGTGAAGTCTCAGAAGATTGTAATTCTTCATCATTACTCTTATCAGAATTGTCCGCAGGCCTATGGCCATCTCACACCTCCTCTTTAAAAATTGCCATACTGGACTGTCTTTAGAATGAGAAGTTCCATCCGATTTTCTACTACACTGGTAGTTTATTCTCTCCCATAAGTCAGTCAGCAGCGTGTAAGGGGAAGTTGGGGGAAGTAATTCGGGAGGGAGAGGCTGACATCACAGCCGAAGTTGGGCAAGTCCATTCAGTGCTTGGAAAAAACACTTCAGGCTCCTCAACAGCTCCGTGCAATACAGCTCTCACTAATTGTCAGCCTACCATCCAACCCTCTGTGTAATACAGCACTCAGCGATTATCAGCCTACCATCCAACCCTCCGTGCAATACAGCACTCACCGATTATCAGCCTACCATCCAACCCTCCATACAATACAGCACTCACCGATTATCAGCCTACCATCCAACCCTCCGTGCAATACAGCACTCACCGATTATCAGCCTACCATCCAACCCTCCGTGCAATACAACACTCACCGATTATCAGCCTACCATCCAACCCTCTGTGTAATACAGCACTCACCAATTATCAGCCTACCATCCAACCCTCCGTGCAATACAGCACTCATCGATTATCAGCCTACCATCCAACCCTCCAAGCAATACAGCAGTCACCAATTATCAGCCTATGATCCAACCCTCTGTGCAGTACAGCGCTCACCACTATCAGCCTACTGTCCAACCCACTGTGGAATACAGCACTCACCACTATCAGCCTACTGTCCAACCCAATGTGGAATACAGCACTCACCAACTATCAACGGCTACCCCTATCTCACATCAAAAACTGAGAATGGACTCAACCAAGTCAACACGGTCCTACTGCGCATTGCCATACTGGGCAGAGACCACTAACAGGGCTACTCGGTCATTGTCCACCACTGCGAGCACTAGCATCGCGCATTGTGCTATGTTTAAATAAAACAATGTTTTTTTAAATCACAATCTCTCACGGAACCTAGGGTTCTGCGGCCCCCAGTTGAGAAACCCTGCTGTAGAGTTTGGAACAGTGAGGGTTGATTATATTTGCTTCACTTCTAATTTTCACTCTTTTCAGCAGTAGCTGTTGTATATTTGGCGCAGTAAGTTACACCTAGTTGGTAAACAGGGAAAGAGTGTACGGAGCTGACAGAGCACATACCCACAAAAACATACATTTTCACTTGGAAGCTCAGTTTATCTGCTCCTAACTTTCTAAATTAAATTCTAGAAGACTTAATTGAGAGTAGCTTCATGAATCACCAGTACTTATCAATTAACAAACCACCTCACAATTCCCAAAATAGTATTCACTAATCATTAAATGAAAACAATACAATTAAAGTAGTCTTGGCAAACTGTTAAGAAAGGTAAGCATCAGTTGTAGCTGCTTTTTGCCACCTATACATTTTCAAACTTTTGTATACTGTATTATAAAATTAAATTTATATATTAGCTAAGTGTATAGTACATAGTCAAATTTTGAATTTACAATACATTAATTTACTTGTTAGAAAAATTGCTTGTGGTTAGCTGATTAAATATTTGAATGATAAACTATTGCATAAATACCTTCATTCTATTTTGGTGAACACAGATGGTCAATCATTAACTCGCGAGATATGCCGCAGTGGAGTGATGCCGCAGCAACAACCTGGCACTCAACGTCAGTAAGACGAAAGAGCTGACTGTGGACTTCAGGAACTTGAAACTACTCACTCTTCAGGAAAGGGTAAGACAAAGGAACACACACCAATCCTCATAGAGGGATCAGGAGACAGTGAGCAGTTTCAAGTTCCTGTGTGTCAAGATCTCTGAGGATCTCACCTGGTCCCAACATATCAATGCAGTTATAAAGAAGGCAAGACAGTGGCTATACTTCATTAGGAGTTTGAAGAGATTTGGTATGTCAACAAATACATTCAAAAACTCCTATACATGTACCATGGACAGCATTCTGACAGGCTGCATCACTGTCTGGTATGGGAGGTGGGGGGTCTACTGCACAGGACTGAAAGAAGGTACAGAGGGTTGTAAATTTAGTCGGCTCTATCTTGAGTACTAGCCTACAAAGTACACAGGACATCTTCAAGGAGTGGTGCCTCAGAAAGGCAGCATTCAATATTAAGGACCTCCAGCACCCAGGGCATGTCCTTTTCTCACTGTTACCATCAGGTGGGAGGTACAGAAGCCTGAAGGCACACATTCAGCGATTCAGGAACAATTTCTTCCCCTCCGCCATCTGATTGCTAAATGGACATTGAACAGTTGAACACTGCCTCACTTTTAAAATATATATTATTTCGGGTTTTGCACAACTTTTAATCTATTCAAGACAAGTATACTCTAATTTATTTATTTATTTTCCCTCTGTATTACAGTGTTCTGCACTCAATGTCAGATGTGGGAAGCCCTGGAGTCTCCCAGCCTCCTGGATAGCCATACCTGCACCCAGTGTGTTGAGCTGCAGCTCCTAAGGGACCGTGTTAAGGAACTGGAGTTGCTGCTTGATGACCTTCATCTGGTCAGGGGGAGTGAGGAGGTGATAGAAAGGAGTTATAGGCAGGTGGTCACACTGGGACCATGGGAGACAGACCAGTGGGAGGCAGACCAGTGGGTGACAGACCAGTGGGTAACAGTCAGGAGAGGGAAGGGAAGAGTCAGGTACTAGAGAGTACCCCTGTGGCTGCCCCCTGAACAATAAGTACTCCTGTTTGAATACTGTTGGGGGAAGCAACAATGGCCATGCCTCTGGCACAGAGTATGGCCCTGTGGCTCAGAAGGGTAGGGAAAAGAAGAGAAAGGCAGTAGTAATAGGGGACACTATAGTTAGGGGGTCAGACAGGCGATTCTGTGGACGCAGAAAAAAAACTCGGATGGTAGTTTGCCTCCCAGGTGCCAGGGTCCTGGATGCTTCAGATCGCGTCCATGATATTCTGCAGTGGGAGGGAGAACAGCCAGAGGACTTGGTACATATTGGTACCAATGACATAGGTAGGAAAAGGGAAGAGATCCTGAAAACAGACTACAGGGAGTTAGGAAGGAAGTTGAGAAGCAGGACCACAAAG
Organism: Mobula birostris; assembly: GCF_030028105.1. NCBI lineage: Eukaryota > Metazoa > Chordata > Chondrichthyes > Myliobatiformes > Myliobatidae > Mobula > Mobula birostris. The sequence continues at coordinate 53,509,623 of NC_092381.1, forward strand.
GTAGTAATCTCAGGATTACTGCCTGTGCCACGTGACAGTGAATATAGGAATAGAATGAGGTGCAGGATAAATGCATAGCAGTGGGATTGGAGCAGGGGGCAGAGATTCATATTTCTGGATCATTGGGACCTCTTTTAGGGCAGGTGTGACTTGTACAAAAAGAACAGGTTGCACCTGAATCCCAGGGGGACCAATGTCCTGGCAGGGAGGTTTGCTAAGGCTACTGGGGAAAGTTTAAACTAGAATTGTTGGAGGGTGGGAACTGAATTGAAGAGACTGGGGAAGAGGTCGATAGCTCACAAACAGAGAAAGCTTGGAGACAGTGTGTGAGGGAGGATAGGCAGGTGATAGAGAAGGGACGCGCTCAGACCGACGGTTTCAGATGTGTCTATTTTAACTCAAGGAGTATTGTGAACAAAGCGGATGAGCTTAGAGCACGAGTCAGTACTTGGAGGTATGATGTGGTGGCCATTACAGAGACTTGGATGGCTCAGGGACTGGAATGGTTACTTCAAGTGCTGGGTTATAGATGTTTCAGAAAGGACAGGGAGGGACGCAAATGACGTGGGGGCATGGCACTGTTGATCAGAGATAGTGTCATGGCTACAGAAAAGGTGGACGTCATGGAGGGATTGTCTACAGAGTCTCTGTGGATGGAGGTTAGGAACAAGAAGGGATCAATAACTCAACTGGATGTTTTTTATAGGCCACCCAATAGTAACAGGGATATCGAGGAGCAGATAGGGAAACAGATCCTGGAAAGGTGTAATAATAACAGAGTTGTCATGGTGGGAGATTTTTATTTCCCAAATATCAATTTGCATCTCCCTGGAGCAAGGGGTTTAGATGGGGTGGAGCTTGTTAGGTGTGTTTCGGAAGGTTTCTTGACACAATATGTAGATAAGAGGAGAAACTGCACTTGATTTGGTACTGGGAAATGAACCTAGTCAGGTGTCAGATCTCTCAGTGGGAGAGCATTTTGTTGATAGTGATCATAATCCTATCTCATATACAATAGCATTAGAGAGAGATAGGAACAGACAAGTTAGAAAAGCATTTAATTGGAATTATGAGGCTATCAGGCAGGACCTTGGAAGCTTAAATTGGGAAAAGATATTCTCAGGGAAAGGTACAGAAGAAATGTGGCAAATGTTCAGGGGATAGTTGTGTAGAGTTCTGCATAGGTACGTTCCAATGAGACAGGGAAGTGATGGTAGGGTACAGGAACTGTGGTGTACAAAGGCTGTAGTAAATCTAGTGAAGAAGAAAAGAAAAGCTTATGAAAGGTTCAGAGAGCTAGGTAATGTTAGAGATCTAGAAGATTATAAGGCTAACAGGAAGGAGCTTAAGAAGGAAATTAGGAGAGCCAGAAGGGGCCATGAGAAGGCCTTGGCGGGCAGGATTAAGGAAAACCCCAAGGCATTCTACAAGTATGTGAAGAGCAAGAGGATAAGATGTGAAACAATAGGACTTATCAAGTGTGACAGTGGGAAATTGTGTATGGAACCGGAGGAAATAGCAGAGGTACTTAATGAATATCTTATTTCAGTATTCACTATGGAAAAGGATCTTGGTGATTGTAGTGATGACTTGCAGCAGACTGAAAAGCTTGAGCATGTAGATATTAAGAAAGAGGATGTGTTGGAGCTTTTGGAAAGCATCAAGTTGGGTAAGTCATCAGGACTGAACGAGATGTACCCCAGGCTACTGTGGGAGGCGAGGGAGCCTCTGGCGATGATCTTTGCATCATCACTGGGGACAGGAGAGGTTCCAGAGGATTGGAGGGTTGCGGATGCTGTTCCCTTATTAAAGAAAGGGAGTAGAGATAGCTCAGGAAATTATAGACCAGTAAGTCTTACTTCAGTGGTTGGTAAGTTGATGGAAAAGATTCTGAGAGGCAGGAGTTATGAACATTTGGAGAGATATAATATGATTAGGAATAGTCAGCATGGCTCTGTCATGGCAGGTCGTGCCTTACGAGCCTGATTGAATTTTTTGAGTGTGTGACTAAACACATTGATGAAGGAAGAGTAGTAGATGTAGTGTACATGGATTTCAGCAAGGCATTTGATAAAGCACCCCATGCAAGGCTTATTGAGAAAGTAAGCAGGCGTGGGATCCAAGGGGACATTGTTTTGTGGATCCAGAACTGGCTTGCCCACAGAAGGCAAAGAGTGGTTGTAGACGGGTCATATTCTGCATGGAGGTCGGTCACCAGTGGAGTGACTCAGGGATCTGCTCTGAGACCCGACCCTTACTCTTCGTGATTTTTATAAATGACCTGGATGAGGAACTGGAAGGACGGGTTAGTAAGTTTGCTTATGACATAAAGGTTAGGGGTGTTGTGGATAGTGTGGAGGGCTGTCAGAGGTTACAGTGGGACATTAATAGGATGCAAAACTGGGCTGAGAAGTGGCAGATGGAGTTCAACCCAGATAAGTGTGAAGTGGTTCATTTTGGCAGGTCAAATATGATGGAAGAATATAGCATTAATGGTAAGATTTTTGGCAGTGTGGAGGATCAGAGGGATCTTGGGGTCCGAGTCCATTGGACGCTTAAAGCAGCTGCGCAGGTTGACTCTGTGGTTAAGAAGGCATACGGTGTATTGGCCTTCATCAATCATGGAAATAAATTTAGGAGCTGAGAGGCAATGTTGCAGCTATATAGGACCCTGGTCAGACCCCACTTGGAGTACTGTGCTCACTTCTGGTTGCCTCGCTACAGGAAGGATGTGGAAGCTATAGAAAGGGTGCAGAGGAGATTTACAAGGATGTTGCCTGGATTGGGGAGCATGCCTTATGAAAACAGGTTGAGTGAACTCGGCCTTTTCTCCTTGGAGCGACGGCGGATGAGAGGTGACCTGATAGAGGTGCATAAGATGATGACAGACATTGATCATGTGGATAGTCAGAGGCTTTTTTCCCAGGGCTGAAATGACAGCCACAAGAAGGCATAGTTTTTAGGTGCTGGGGACTAGCTAGAGAGGAGATGTCAGGGGTAAGTTTTTTACGCAGAGAGTGCTGAGTGCGTGGTATGAGCTGCCGGCAATGGTGGTGGAGGCAGATACAATAGGGTCTTTTAAGAGACTTTTGGATAGGTACATTGTGCTGAGAAAAATAGAGAGCTGTGGGTAACCCTAGTAATTTCTAAGGTAGGGACGCGTTCGGCACAACTTTGTGGGCCGAAGGGCCTGTATTGTGCTGTAGGTTTTCTATGTTTGTATGTTTTATTTACTTATTGCATTGAATTGCTGCTGCTAAGTTAACAAATTTCATGATTCAGATTCTGATTCTGATATTAGATTTAGTTTTTCATCACTATAAAATTCCTTACCGCCATGTGACAGGAGGATGTTCCACAGATGAGAGCAAGCCTTGAAGTTATTGGCTTGTTCTCACAAGGCAAGTTGGAATCTCTTACATCTGCTCCAATCACACCTATGGATACAAAACACATTACCCAAAAAACAGATAATTAACTGATAAAATTTTGTTGAAATATATACACTCATACAACACAGAAGCAGACCATTTGGCCCCACCATATCAACGCTGAACATTATATTTCTACACCAACCCTACTTTTTTGATTTTGGACAACTTTTATTCCACTAACATCTTTCACAGTAATCTAGAGTTACAACACAAAAGAATGGTACAATAAGGGCATTTCACCAGAAACATAAGTAGACAAAAGGGCAAAATAAACTCGAGTAGCAATGGTGTCAACATCCCAAAATAATCTCAATGCTCCAAGTATAATTTGCCTGAATATCTTAGTACGCATATTAAATATATAAGTCAAACAATAAAGGATATTTTTCAAGACAAATGCGAGCTTTGATGAAGGTTCTTGGACCGAAAGGTCGACTGTTTATTTACTTTCATAGCTGCTGCCTGACGTACTGATTTCCTCCAGAATTTTGTGTGTATTGCTCTGGATTTCTTGGATCTGCAAGATCTCCTGTATTTTTAATGAGTAATATTCTGGTTTATCAACTGCAAGTAGGTAACATTGGATATACCTATATAAACAATGGATAGGAAATATTTTCCCTGAAAATATGCGGTATTTTATTTATTAGTCATATCATTCAAGTTGTCTTATAATTCAATTTTTTGACTGTCAAACTTTCATTTTGTAATACAGTTTACTCTCCTTAATTGAATCTCTCATTGCAAAAAACACTTTGAATTTGCAGAAGCCATGTTGTGAAATATGATATAAGAAAAACCAAAAGATCCTGAAAACTGTAAGGGAGAAATAAATATCTCCCACAGTGAAAGCTGATGCAAAAAAATGTGAGATGCTCAATGGCAATGTCAAAAATCCTTGCTCTTTGTTGTAAAGTAATGGGTTAAATTCTCCATCCGTTCCAAATGAATAGCAAACCCATTTTATCTTTTTTGACCCAGAAAAAGGCCATTCATCCCTCTGTATCTATGCCTGCAATCCAAATAACCCCCATTCCCTGATAAATTTCCTTTGTAATCTATTTTCTCTCAGATGTTCATTGACTTCCCTCTGATTCTCCTATTCTCAACATCCTCTTTCCCCAGTCAACAAAGGGATAATTTACAGGATGTAATTTACACCAAAGAACACAAATTTGAGGTAAGAGAGGAAACTGGAGCACCTAGGGAAACCACACGTACAACTATGAAAAGTTACAAAAATCATGCAAAAGTAGATGTGAGGATTGAACCCTTGTCACATATACTGCTAGGAAGTAGCACTATTTGCTACGCTACTGTGCTCACATTGTGCTTGATTCTCAAAGGACTTTTCAGGACATTGCCGGTTTGTGATTACTATTAGATGTTCTTTTGTATATAGCAAACGTAAAGGGTGTTTGTGTTGGCAGTCTTGTCATGGGATATATGAAGAATGCTGTGTCACAGATAGCCCACTGACATGAAGAGTTCAAGTCTGATATTATGATTATGAATGCATTAAGCTTAGAGACTTGTGGACAGTATTTGAATAACATATTTCAAAAAACTTCAGCCAATTTCTCATAACCGAGAAAGTTTGGAAGACATTGGTACCTGAGCTTTGTAATTAAATTATTAAAATCAGATATCATGGCCAATATTTATCCTTCAATAAATAAAACATATTATCTGGTCATTATCAACAGTGCTCTTTTGTGGGAGTTTGTTGGGCACATTCCAATAATGACAATACTTTTTGCATAGATATTATATAGTTTTGTACAATATATTGTATTCTTCATTGGCTGCAAAGAGATTAGAAATGTTCTGAGTTTATGAAGGCACTATATACAGTGCCTCGAAAATGTATTCGGCTCCTGCAACTACTTTCACATTTTACTGTCTTTTCTGAATTTAAAATATATTGAAGTAGGATCTTTTGAGCTAACCTACAAAATATTGTGTATCATGTCATATCAAAGGAAAAATTCTAAAACCTGTTAACAACTTACTAAAAAATTAAAAACCAAAATTCTGAAGCTGAAGTGTATTCATTCCCTTCATAATTACTATGCCAACTTTCCTCTAGTGCAATACTGTATATTACCTTACCAACTCACCTAATTTTTTGATGTAGAAAACTGGAAGATCATATAACTTCCCATTCATTTTTGCTACCTTATATGCCCTTTCCTTGGCTTCAAGCAGTTCTTAACTTTCCTTGTCAGCCACAGTTGCCTACCCCTGCTGTTTGAGAACTTTTTCTTCCGTGGGACATATCTATCCTGCACCTTGTGGACTATTTCCAGAAACTTCAGCAATCTCTGCTCTGCTGTCATCCCTGCCAGTGTCCTTCTCCAATCCACCTGGGCAAGCTCCTCTCTCGTGCCTCTGTAATTGCTTTACTCCATTGTGATACTGATACATGTGACTTGTGCTTTTCCCTCTCAAATTGTAGTATGAATTCAAGCATATTATGATCACTGCCTCCTAAGGGTTCCTTTACATGTCCCTTGTTACCAGGGTTCCCACACCTATCTTTGGAACACCTCTCAAAATCTTGCATATTTCAATGGGATCATTTCTCAATTTGCCAAACCTGGGGTTCTGCATAACTTTGTCACATCTTTTGTTCACATTTCTGATTATGTTGTTTAATCACATTTTAATGAATCCTCCAAAGATTTATGTACCTGTAACACCAGATCTCACTGATCCTGTTTCTACTTTAGAACTCTTCTCTTTACATTATATTGCCAATCCTTTTTTACCAAAAGTAATCAATTGTATATAACTAAATAACTATGTTAAATATCAGTTATAACAGGCTTGCCCATTCCATCAGGAAATCTGCATCCTCTCGAAGCCTATCAATATTCTGCTAATTCCGGTCAAGATGGTGCCTGTGTACAATGCTCATTTGGTCGACATCTTCTACATAGATCATGAAACCATCTTTTTTGTACTTCTTTTATGTCTTTTATGTTTGTTTCTCACTTTGAATGTGATTCTGGAACTACTAAAGCCAGTATTTTGCTGTTTGGAGATCATTTGGGTGTTTCAGTGCTCTGTAGTCTCAAAGAGGATTCCAGGAGGCATAGGCAGCATGAGCGAACCTCGTGGCGAGAAGGCTGTAGGATGGTGCGAGCCGATGTTTGACCCCATTTCATCAATTATAGCTTCCATTGTTCACTGACTAAAGCCACGAAGTTGGTTGAAACATTAAGTCGAGGGCAGAAGTTTGGAGATCATTTGGGTGTTCTAGCACTCTGCAGCCTCCGAGAGGATTCTGGGAAGCAGAGGCAGCCTGCACGAACCTCGCAGCGGGCAGGCTGCAGGACAAGGCAAAAGCCAATGTTTGGCTCCATTTCACCAATTATAGCTTCCATTATTCACCGATTAAAGCAATGAGGGAGACAGAAGCATCAAATCGAGTGTAGAGGGTCAGCACAGCCTGCTTGTCTTTTGATCATTTGCTCTGGACTGGAGAAGGGACAGCCTGCTTCTGCATCCAGAGAGCTTTGCCCAGGTTCTTTTCTGCATTTTCGGTGTGTACTTTGACTACAGACTCTTTTTTTCAGTCTTATAGTTTTAATATTGTTTTTTTGCCTGATCTTCTTGTTTTATATTTGTGCAGGAGGAGGAATTTGGGGTTGATGCTCCTGATTAATTTTGTTTGTTTATTTGGGTGGGAGGAAGGATTGGGGATTGATGTGCCTGATCCATTTTGTTTGTAGTTTTGTGCGGAAGGAGGGATTTGAGAGTCGACGTTCCTGTTCCCTTTCGCTCATTTTTTGTGTGGGAGGAGAGATTTGAGGGTTGATGTGCCTGTTCCATTGAAGAATTTCAGAGTTGTATACTTTGATGATAAAAGAACCTTTGAGCCTTTGAAACTAATTACTCATTATACTTCCATGTTTTGTTTCTTTGAAAATTTTGAAATTATCCATATATATCCAAATCCAGGTTATTAATGTTTATTCAGGGACGTACTCAGCCCCTGGGAGTTCCATAATAAATAAGAGAATAGTAGGCGACACATATCTGTGAACTTGACGTTCATTAAAATTTTGGTTGGTCATTTTCCAGCTTTACTCCCATCTTGCTTAGTTGCTATAGTATCTCAAAACCTAACAATATGAATGAAGATAATGACTGAGTCTCACAACCCTCTGTGGTAGAGAATTCCCTTCAAGTGAAAAAAAACATTCTCTTCATCTCCTAATGGTCTATTTTCATGCTATAAGACCATAAGACCAAAAGATATAGGAGCAGAAGTAGGCCATTTGGGCCATCCAGTCTGCTCTGCCATTCTTTCATGACTGATCCAATTCATTCCAGTCATCCCCACTCCCCTGCTTTCACCCCATACCCTTTGATGCCCTGGCTAATCAAGAACCTATCTATCTCTGCCTTAAATACACCCAATGACTTGGCCTCCACAGCCGCTCGTGGCAACAAATTCCACAGATTTACCACCCACTGACTAAAGTAATTTCTCCGCATCTCATTTCTAAAAGGATGTCCTTCAATCCTGAAGTCGTGTCATCTTCTCTTAGAATCCCCTACCATGGGAAATAACTATGCCATACCTAATCTTTTCAGGTCTTTTAAGATTCAGAATGTTTCTATGAGATTCCCCCCTCATTCTCCTGAACTCCAGGGAATACAGCCCAAGAGCTGCCAGATGTTCCTATACTACATTCCCTGATCCTAGCCTACAGCCAGAGAAATTAGGAATCCTTCCTCTATCTAGCCTGTCAAATCCTTTGACAATTTGACATGCCCTATGAGATATCCGACCATTCTTCTGAACTAATGAGAATACTGACTCAGCCTGCTTAACTGCTCATACAACAAACCCAGGATCCGAGGAACTGGTCGGGTAGATCTCCACTGTACTCCCTCCATGGCAAATAAGACCTTAAGGTAAATAAACCAAAACTACACATAATACTCCAAGTGCAGTTTCACCAATTTTCTGAGCAATTGCAAAACAGCTTTACTTACTCTGGCACTTGAATCATTCCATGATAACGGCTAACATATCATTTGCACTTTTAACCAAGCATTGCACCTGCATTCTGGCTCATGTACAAGCACTTATCACTCAACAAATCCTATGCTTACCTGGTTTAGCGTAACCTCACACTTTTCCATTCTATATCCCATCAGCTTTGCTGTTGCTAACTTACTGTGTCCTCATCCTCTTGAAATCTTTTTACTTTCTATTCTATACTCACAAAATTTCTTAATTTAAATAATTTTGTCTGAAAATCAACTATTCAAGTTGATTTTCCCTTCTCACTCCATAAGAGAACTGCTTTTACATGTTGCCTTTTATCCCACGGCATTTCATCAAAAACTTTCTGGAAGCCTATTAATACTACATCAATTTCACAGGCTTCATCAACATTCTCTTTCTTGAATTATTTCCTTGTGAATTGAATGTTTGGGTGGGGGTTCTTCATTGTAAGTAAATTTGCAAATTTACCTAAATACACAAAAAAGCTCACAATCATGTAGTTGCCATTTAAGTCAACAAAAACCTATCTGTGGACAACTGCGGTAATAGCAATATTACTATTACCCCTATTTCATATATAACAAGTGTTGCAGGAAAATTTTTCTTTTCATTTCATAAACAGCATACATTTATTCATGACATGTAAGAGAACTGTTTGCTGACCCACTTCCTTCTATTCCACCCATCACACCAAAGCTTTAGCAACCACGCAATACACACCCTCCCACTTTAGAACGAACAAAAAATGCTCTACAGTAGCTTGGGATTTTCACTTGGCTTTCTGCTGGTAGATGTTCAACCCTGTTAAATCCAAAATTATTGGAAGGATAAGTATGCCGACAGCAGTATTCGCTACCAAGGAAAATTCCAAATTAATAATTGTACTCAGTTGTTTCTGTTGAACAAGACAAGTCATTCAAATGCCTGACATCCAACAGCCAAAACTGATATTTCATTCTGACCTCTATCGAAGGAGGAGATTCCCAGGCAGACAGAGAAAAAGAATAAAGTATATTCTCAAAGTCTCCATTGAGAAATGCAACATCACACTAACTCCTGAGAGTCTCTGATCCACAACCACTTAAAGTGAAGAAGCAGCTTTCTGTGTGGTACTTTGAACTACAAGTCCTTGCATTGCAAGCACACAGAAGGCCTGCGTGAGCAGTGGAAGGAGAACACCTCAAAGGCTATCCACCTGTCCCCCCATTGGGTACTTCCTGCCCTATCTGTGGAAGTCAGCTGTTCCAACATTGACATCATCAACCAAATGTGCGGACATAAAATTAAAATCAAAGCAAGCCAGCCTCAATTCCTAGGGACTGCCTATGAAGAAGAAGAAAAGTCTTAGAATTCCCTTAAGAATTTGTTTCAAACCGAATTTTCTACTCAGATAGTAAATTACCTAATTTTGATGGGCTTTCTAGCTGGAGTAGGTGCATTGACTAGGTACCGAGTACTACATCGAAATACTTATTTATGAGCTCAAATTTCAATCTCACAATAAGTAACCAGGTACCTAGGACTGAGGTGGGGAAAGATACGATATGTTCACTTGAAGTATAATCAAACCTTTGGAATATTCTGCTCCTATCAGCTGTGGCTGTCCAGTTACTGATTATATTCCATATGATGATTGTTCATCATCATCAGGTGCCGTGCCCAGTCTGAGCTTTGACTGCCATGGCCCACACACTCCTGTTTCGGGTCAAGTGGATCAATTCATTGGCGTTCATTTCCAGTTCTCTGGTTGCTGTCTCCATCAGCATTTGTCTTTGTCTTCCTCTTGCTATCTTCCCATCAATCTTTCCCATAATTACCAAGCATTCTAACTCCTCTTTCCTAATCACATGTCCAATGAAGTTACCTTGCCTTTTCATGATCTCATACATTATTTCTCTTTTTGTGTTTGCTCTGTTCATGACATCCTCGTTAGATATTCGTTTTTTCCATGATATTCTTTGCATCCTCTTCAAAAACCACAACTCTGCTGCTACAATTCATTTCCTCATGTTACTAGATATTGTTCAACATTCTGAGCCATTTAACATAACTGGATAAACGTAATACTTCAGTACTTTGAGGCAGGTTGTCATGTTTAGTTTAGTATTGGTCAGTATACTCTTCATTCTCGTAAAGGTGTTTTTTGCCATCCCTATTCTTCTCTTGATGTCCAAGTCGCACCTGCCATCTGATGTCACCCAGCTTCCTAAGCAGCAAAAGTTCTGTACTTGTTTTATGTCTTCCCCATTTATTCTCAGCCTGCAGATAGGATTCTCCTTCTTTTTGGATATCACCATACATTGTCTTTTTGCAGTTGACAGATAGACCCACTTTTGCACTTTCTTCAACAATTATATCAATTAAGTATTGTAGTTCTTTCTCCATACTTGCAATTAACACAGTGTCATCTGCATATCTGAAATTATTGATGTTTTCACTGCCAACATTGCTTCCCAAGATGTCTCTTATTTTTTGTAATATTGTTTCACTGTACACATTAAATAAATCAGGGGAGAGAACACACCCTTGTCTAACGCCTCTCTTGATTTTCGTAAACTGACTCACTTCTCCATCTATTCTTACAGCGGCAGTTTGTTCCCAGTATAGATTTCTGACCAGGCGGAGGTCTTTCGAATCTAGATCAAGAGTTTTCTGTAATATTTCAAATAACTTATTGCGCTTCACTTTATCAAATGCTTTTGTGTAGTCAATAAAACAAACACATCTTTTTGCACTTGAATAGCTCGTTCTGATAGTATCCTTAACATCAATATTGCATTTCTTGTACCTTTGTCTTTCACAAAACCGCATTGTTCTTTGCCTGTTTCAGCTTGTATCTTACTTTTAGCTCTTGTCATCAAAGTTCTTAGAAGTATCTTGGTGATATGACTCATTAAACTTATAGTCCTATGTAATTCACATTCTATTGGTCCAGGTTTCTTAGGAAGAGTGATAAATACTGATTTTTTTCATCTCTTCTGGTATTGAATTCCAGTCTCATAATCATGATGATTGTTAGGATTATTGAATACTGAGGTGGCTCAAATTTCTGAGCAGTCCATGAACCTACAAGTATTTTTTATTCCTTTTCTTCTCACTATTTATTTAATTCTATAACTTACAGATTCTTATACCTTTGCACTGTACTGCTGCCAGAAAACAATAAATTTTATGTCTTACGTCAATGATAACGTATCTGATTCTGATTCTAAGAACCTTATTAAATACCAGCAAAGGCTCGGCTCCTATTACACATGGTTTACGCATTTGATATCTACTACATATTCCTGACATCTGCAGTGTCATGCCATGAATCATTCTATCCTCAAGCAAATTCTCCCTCTTGGAGTTCGCAATTTCTCTCTCCTTTGAGGCTTCTCCTCCATCCACGGCACTGGGATTGATGTAATTATTCAATTTTAAAGCAAATTCACTTTAACAGAGATCAGACAAACCCTGTAAAATTTTCTCTTTCTCATCCAATAGGAGTCAAAACATTATGTTCTAATACCTACTTTTGAGTAAAAGGAAATAAAACTTGCAACTCAGTGCGGTATGAAACACTGTAAATGCTCCAAAGCAACAAAATATTGGCAAAAGAAAAGTTGATTCAACCCCTACTTTGGAAATTTTAATGTTTTTGTGCTCAGGAAGATTGAGTACAGCCTAATTGTTATGCCAAATAACAAACAAAAATTCCAAGTGCTGTCAGTATGCATTCCGGTCCCTGCACAATTTTTATTGCCTTGGCTCAGCAGTGCTGCTTGAACTTGGGGCAAAAAAAAAGCAATTTTAAGGATGCATTAAAAACAAAGAGAAACATGCAAAAATAAATAAAAAAGAATAGGTTGCACATGGGAGATTTTATAAACTATTATTAATAGACATTATTTAAAGCATGAAGCATGTAAATTAAGCAGGTTTTTTTCAAAGAAAGTCCCCTGAAATAATGTTCCATTCTTTGTAATCCCAGATGGTAGTACCAGTCCCTGCAGGCAGTTATCTGTGGTAATATTCTATGCCTCTGCATCCTGTCTGAGATATGCAGATAGGAAAGGGAGCTCTGTTCCTCAGTAACACAGACAGAGGGTGAGTCCCTCAAACAAGTGGTACTCTGTGAGTAATGTGTCTGTGGGTGAATCATTCTGGGACAGAAACCAAATCTTAGTCAGTAACCTTGATAACAGAACTCAGAAACATTAAGAACAATATAACCCAAGGCCAGTGGATAGCTTTGTTTCACATTACACTTGGTCACGTTATTTTGAACACTTAATACTTTTAAGTGATACAATACAGAATGAGACACAACTGAGATCAAATTCCAGCAATGAATAAACTCTCCACAATTTAGAACAAAACTAACAAGTATTATGATTCTGTGAAACGTTTCTATGATTATTGTCACTTAAAGAGTGTATAACATCCAGATGCACTGTTTAATCGTTCATTTTTACATGTCCAGGCACATGGAAATTTCTTGGCATTGCAATAAGTTTTTTTGTGAAAAAATATATTACTTTAATTTAATCTAAAAGAAAATCACTACACAGATTGTGCAGTTCATAAAATTTGTCAGGTTCTTTAATGCATTTGACATGGAGGTCCTTGGGCATGCATAAGAGGTCAATTATATTGAATGTATGTCCTAAAGAACAGCACCTTATATTCCACCAGAGTAATCTATAACTTGATGGCATGAATTGAGTTCTCCAATTTCAGATAACCTGCTCTTCACTTTCTTTATTGATCCAGGTCCTCTCATAATCTCCCTTTTTTCCAAAACCATCACCAGCCCCCTCTTACCTAGTTTCTTTCCCTTTCACCATTTATTCTATTTGCCCTTCACCCGTACCCTCCACCCACTGAATCCTCTATCCCAGTTCCCCCATTGATCACATCTGTCCAGCATTCCTCCCTTATTTGGTTTCACTCTTCACCCTCCTTTCATATCATATTCCATAACCTGCAGCCTTTTCTTGTTTTCACTTATCACCAACAAACTTTGTCTCTATCTTCAACATCTGCCCACCCCTCCTCACCAGACACCATCTGCCATTCATCCCTCTTCACATGGATCCACATATTGCTAGCCATCTCTTACCACCTCTAGAAACACAGAAACATAGAAAACCTACAGCACAATTCAGGCCCTTTGGCCCACAAAGCTGTGCCAAACATGTCCTTACCTTAGAAATTAACTAGGGTTATCCAAATCCCTCTATTTTTCTAAGCTCCATGTACCTATACAGAAGTCCCTTAAAAACCCCAATTGTATCTGCCTCCACCACCGTCACTGGCAGCCCATTCCACACACTCACCACTCTCTGCATAAAAAACTTACCCTTGACATCCCCTCTGTACCTACTTCCAAGCATCTTAAAACTGTGCCCTATCGTGCTAGCCATTTCAGCCCAGGGAAAAAGCCTCTGACTATCCACACGATCAATGCCTCTCATCATCTTATACACCTCTATCAGGTCACCCCTCATCCTCTGTCACTCCAAAGAGAAAAGGCATGCCACCCAATCCAGCCAACATCCTTGTAAATCTCCTCTGCACCCTTTGTATGGTTTCCACATCCTTCCTGTAGTGAGGCGACCAGAACTGAGCACAGTACTCTAAGTGGGGTCTGACCAGGGTCCTATATAGCTGCAACATTACCTCTCGGCTCCTAAACTCAATCCCATGATTAATGAAGGCCAATGCACCGTATGCCTTCTTAACCACAGTGACAACCTGTGCAGCAGCTTTGAGTGTCCTCTGGACTCGGACCCCAAGAACCCTCCGATTTTCCATACTGCCAAGAGTCTTACCATTAATACTATATTTTGCCATCATATTTGACCTACCAAAATGAACCACCACACACTTATCTGGGTTGAACTCATCTGCCACTTCTCACCCCAGTTTTGCATCCTATCAATGTCCCGCTGTATCCTTTGACAGCCTTCCACACTATCTACAACACCCCCAACATTTGTGTCATCAGCAAATTTACTAACCCATTCCTCCTCTTCCTCATCCAGGTCATTTATAAAAATCACTTAGAGTAGAGGTCCCAGAATAGATCCCTGAGGCACACCACTGGTCACTGACCTTCATGCAAAATATAACCCATCTACAATCACTCTTCGCCTTCTGTGGGCAAGCCAATTCTGATCCACAAAGCAATGTCACCTTGGATTCCATGTCTCCTTACTTTCTCAATAAGCCTTGCATGGGGTACCCTATCAAATGCCTTGCTAAAATCCATATCCACTATATCTACTGCTCTTCCTTCATCAACGTGTTTAATCCTATCCTCAGAAAATTCAATCAGGCTCGTAAGGCATGACCTGCCTTTGAGAAAGCCATGCTGACTATTCCTAATCATATTATGTCTCTCCAAATGTTCATAAATTCTGCCTCTCAGGATCTTCTCCATCAACTTACCAACCACTGAAGTAAGACTCACTGGTCTATAATTTCTTGGGCTATCTCCACTCTCATTCTTGAATAAGGGAACAACACCTGCAACACTCCAACCCTCTGGAACCTCTCCTATCCCCATTGATGATGCAAAGATCATAAGACCATAAGACAAAGGAGCCGAAGTCGGCCAATCGGCACATCGAGTCTGCTCCACCGTTTTATCATGAGCTGATCCATTCTCCCATTTAGTCCCACTCCCCCGCCTTCTCACCATAACCTTTGATGCCCTGGCTACTCAGATACCTGTCAATCTCTGCCTTAATGACTTGGCCTCCACTGCCACCTGTGGCAACAAATTCCATAGATTCACGACCCTCTGGCTAAAAAAATTTCTTCGCATTTCTGTTCTGAATGGACGTCCTTCAATCCTTAAGTCATGCCCTCTCGTACTAGACTCCCCCATCGTGGGAAACAACTTTGCCGCATCCACTCTGTCCATGCCTTTCAACATTCGAAATGTTTCTATGTGGTCTCCCCTCATTCTTCTAAACTCCAAGGAATACAGTCCAAGAGTGGACAAACGTTCCTCATATGTTAACCCTCTCATTCCCAGAATGATTCTAGTGAATCTTCTCTGTACCCTCTCCAACATCTGCACATCCTTTCTTAAATAAGGAGACCAAAACTGCCCACAGTACTCCAAGTGAGGTCTCAGCAGTGCCTTATAGAGCCTCAACATCACATCCCTGCTCCTATACTCCATTCCTCGAGAAATGGATGCCAACATTGCATTCGCCTTCTTCACCACTGACTCAACCTGGAGGTTAACCTTAAGGGTATCCTGCACGAGGACTCCCAAGTCCCGTTGCATCTCAGAACTTTGAATTCTCTCCCAATTTAAATAATAGTCTGCCCGTTTATTTCTTCTGCCAAAGTGCATAACCATACACTTTCCAACATTGTATTTCATTTGCCACTTCTTTGCCCATTCTTCCAATCTATCCAAGTCTCTCTGCAGACTCTCTGTTTCCTCAGCACTACCGGCCCCTCCACCTATCTTCGTATCATCAGCAAACTTAGCCACAAAGCCATCTATTCCATAATCCAAATCATTGATGTACAATGTAAAAAGAAGCGGCCCCAACACAGACCCCTGTGGAACACCACTGGTAACCGGCAGCCAACCAGAATGGGATCCCTTTATTCCCACTTTCTGTTTCCTGCAATCAGCCAATGCTCTATCCACGTATGTAAATTTCTCGTAATTCCATGGGCTCTTATCTTGTTAAGCAGCCTCATGTGTGGCACCTTGTCAAAAGCCTTCTGAAAATCCAAATATACAACATCCACTGTATCTCCCTTGTCTAGCCTACTTGTAATTTCCTCAAAAAATTGTAATAGGTTTGTCAGGCAGGATTTTCCTTTAAGGAATCCATGTTGAGTTCTCCCTATCTTGTCATATGCCTCCAGGTACTCTGTAACCTCATCCTTGACAATCGACTCCAACAACTTCCCAACCACCAATATCAAGCTAACAGGTCTATAATTTCCTTTTTGCTTCCTTGCTCTCTTCTTAAATAGCAGAGTGACATTTGCAATCTTCCAGTCCTGCGGAACCATGCCAGAATCTATCGACTTTTGAAAGATCATCGATAATGCCTCCGCAATCTCCATAGCTACTTCCTTCAGAACACGAGGGTGCATTCCATCTAGTCCGGGAGATTTATCTACCTTTAGACTATTCAGCTTCCTCAGTACTTTCTCTGTCGTAATTGTGACTGCACACTCATCTCTTCCTTGCCACCCTTGAGTGTTCGGTATACTGCTGATGTCTTCCTCAGTTAAGACTGATGCAAAATACTTGTTCAGTTCCTCCGCCATCTCCTTATCTCCCATTACAATTTCTCCAGCATCACTTTCTATCAGACCTATATCTACTCTCACCTGTCTTTTACTCTTTATATACTTGAAAAAGCTTTCAGTATCCTCTTTGATATTATTTGCTAGCTTCCCTTAATAGTTGATCTTTTCCTTCTTAATGACCTTCTTAGTTTCCTTTTGTAAGCTTTTAAAATTCCCAATCCTCTGTCTTCCCACTAAGTTTTGCTTCCTTGTATGCCCTCTCCTTTGCTTTAACGTTGGCTTTGACTTCTCTTGTCAGCCACGGTTGCATTCTTTTTCCATTCGAAAATTTCTTCTTTATCATGAGCTGATCCATTCTCCCATTTCGTCCCAGAGGCTCAGCAATTTCCTCCCTCGCCTCCCACAGTAGCCTGGGGTACATCTCGTTCGGTCCCGATGACCTTCCCAACTTGATGCTTTCCAAAAGCTCCAACACATCCCCTTTCTTAATATCTATATGTTCAAGATATTCAGTCTGCTTTAAGTCATTCATACATCCTTTTCTGCAGTGAATACTGAAGCAAAGTACTCATTAAGTACCCTTGCTATCTCCTCTGGTTCCATACGCACTTTTCCACTGTCACACTTGATTGGTCCTATTCTCTCACGCCTTATCCTCTTGCTCTTCACATACTTGTAGAATGCCTTGGGGTTTTCCTTAATCCTGTCCGCCAAGATCTTCTCATGGCCCCTTCTGGCTCTCCTAATTTCATTCTTAAGTTCCTTCCAGCTAGCCTTATAACCTTCTAGATCGCTATCATTTTCTAGTTTTTTGAACGATTTCTAAGCTTTTCTTTTCTTCTTGGCTAGATTTACAACAGCCTTTGTACACTACGGTTCCTGTACCATACCACCCTTACCTTGTCTCATTGGAATTTACCTATGCAGAACTCCACGCAAATATCCCCTGAACGTTTGCCACATTTCTTCCATACATTTCCCTGACAACATCTGTTCCCAATTTATGCTTCCCAGTTCCTGCCTGATAGCCTCATATTTCCCTTTACTCCAATTAAACACTTTCCTAACTTGTCTGTTCCTCTCCCTCTCCAATGCTATGGTAAAGGAGATAGAATTGTGATCACTGTCTCCAAAATACTCTCCCACTGAGAGATCTGACACCTGACCAGGTTCATTTCCAAATACTAGATCAAGTACAACCTCTCCTCTTGTAGGCTTATCTATATATTGTGTCAAGAAACCTTCCTGAACACAGCTAACAAACTCCACCCCATCTAAATCCCTTGCTCTAGGGAAATGCCAATCAATATTTGGGAAATTAAGATCTCCCACCACAACAACCCTGTTATTATTACACCTTTCCAGAATCTGTCTCCCTATCTGCTCCGCGATGTCTCTGTTACTATTGGGAGGTCTATAAAAAACACCCAGTAGAGTTATTGACCCCTTCCTGTCCCTGAGCCATCCAAGTCTCTGTAATGGTGACAACATCATAGCTCCAAGTACTGATCCTGTCATAAGGGGGCGTTGGGAGCATACCCAAATGCAAGACACAGACACTGAAATACTAGGAACAGGCCAAGGTTTATCAAGAAAGCAAGGGGAGTCAGGAAGAAAAGACGCTGGACATGGACACAGGCCCTGGACGAGACAAGGACACTGGGCCTGGGCTAGGACTAAGACTAGGAAAGCGGGACCAGGACAAGGAACTTGGAACTGGGAGCCTGGGCTAGGACTCTGGGCCAGAGACTGGACAGGGTTCCAGAACCTGGGTCTTGACTCAGGCTTGGATCCCAGATTCAGGTGAGGACAAGACGTGGCTAGGCTACAGGACTGGACGTGCACAGGACGAGGCACATGCACAGGACGAGAACACAAATCCTTGACTTGGACAGGACAAGGTTCTTGGACTAGGCTTGGACCAGACGAGGTACTTGGACTAGACGAGGGATTCCTGGACTGGACGAGAGAACTCCAGCACAGGACGAGGGAACTCCAGCACCGGACTGGGCCAGGTACTCCAGCACAGGACATGGTTCTTGGACTAGGTTTGGCTCGGTTCTTGGACTCGGCTTGATTAGGCTCTTGGGTACGGAGCAGGGACCCTCCTAGGACGCAGGGCCGGGACCCTTTCTTGGATGCAGGGCCAGGATGACTGCCGAGGAAACCTCTGAGGAAACTGTCAGGGAATCAGATGGGGAGGGGAAGGAAACAGTCCAGCAGGGAATCCTTGGTTTGCAGAGGTATTTATGTGCCAGCCCAAAACAAGAATCAGGTGCCTCAATTAAGACAGCCAATGGAACAAGGGAAAACAGGAAAACCCGGAATAAGTTCGATGAACCGGACCATGAACTGGAATGTGGATTTCATGGACCAGACCATGATAGATCCACGCTTTAAGCTCATCCACTTTGTTCATGATACTCCTTGCATTAAAATAGACACATCTCAAACCATCAGTCTGAGAGCGTCCCTTCTCTATCACCTGCTTATCCTCCCTCTCGTACTGTCTCCATGCTTTCTCGATTTGTGAGCCAACCATCTCCTCTTCCGTCTCTTCAGTTTGGTTCCCACTCCCCAGCAATTCTAGTTTAAACTCTCCCCAATAGCTTTAGCAAACCTCTCTGTCAGGATATTTTTTGTACAGGTCACACCTGCCCCAAAAGAGGTCCCAATGATCCAGAAATCTGAATCCCTGCCCCCTGCTCCAATCTCTCTGCCACATATTTATCTTCCACCTCATTCTATTCCTATACTCACTGTCACGTGGCACAGGCAGTAATCCCAAGATTACTACCTTTGAGGTCCTGCTTCTCAACTTCCTTCCTAACTCCCAGTAGTCTGTCTTCAAGACCTCCTCCCTTTTCCTACCTACGTCGTTGGTACCAATATGTACTACGACCTCTGGCTGTTCTCCTTCCCACTTCAGGATATCATGGACGCGATTAGACACATCCTGGACCCTGGCACCTGAGAGACAAATTGCCATTCATGTTTCTTTCCTGTTCCCACAGAATCGCTTGTCTGACCCCCTAACTATAGAGTCCCCTATCAGTGCTGCCATCCTCTTCCTTTCCCTATCCTTCTGAGCCACAGGGCCAGACTCTGTGCCAGACATGCAGCCACTGTTGCTTCTGCCAGGTAGGCTGTCCCACTAACAATACTCAAACAGGAGTAATTGTTAAGGAGAACAGCCACAAGGGTACTCTCTAGCATCTGACTCCAGCCCTTCCCTCTCTTGACTGTTACCCACTTATCTGTCTCCCAAGTCCCCGGTGTGACTACCTGCCTATATCTCCTTTCTATCACCTCCTCACTCTCCCTGACTAGATGAAGGTCATCAAGCTGCATCTCCAGTTCCCTAACGCGGTCCCTAAGGAGCTGCAGCTCGATATACCTGGCACAGATGTGGCCATCTGGGAGGCTGGGAGTCTCCAGAACTTCCAACATCTAAGACGGAGCACAGAACACCGGCCTCACACATACTTCCTGTCTGGATTCTACACAGGCAACCTCACCTCTTTATACTGACTATCTCCCTGCTACTCTTTCGGTCCAGACGGCAGGTTTTGTCTCAAAATGCCAATTATCCATTCCCCTCCACAATTGCCATCTCACCTGTTGAATTCTTCCAACAGTTTATTGTTTGCTATTAATTCTACTTAACTCCTTTTACTCTGTCTGCTGCTGTAATGTCCTTGAACATTACAGTTTCTCTCATATCAAAACTCATTCTCCCCAAACTTATTTTCTGTTCCATGTTAGCTTAAATATAGTGCAATAAAACATATTTTGGAGAAAAATTGCAACCCCTCACAATTCCAAATCAATTTTCACATCTTTGAATTCGCTCAGTCCATGTTAATCTTATGTTCACACTCTGTTGTGTACCTTGAGTCTCATCTTTCTCACCATGTTCTCAATTATCTTTGAATCAATAAATATTAACTGTGTGTAGCTTGTGTGGACAATTTCAGATAAATAAAAAATGTCACTGCAAAACATCACTATGGTGCACTAACAATGGACATCACTGTGTCTGCTATTCTGTGAGGGGTAGGGGGTTCAAACTGAATCAAGAACCCAGGCTACAAAAAAATAGTACTGGTCTACCAGTAATCATTCTCTGAGAATTGTTAAAGATGTCAGGCCTTGTGAATTACTGACAAATTAAAAAAAAATCATGGATTTTCCTTATAACATACATTGACATGCACAAAAATTCTAATGTATTAACAAGTGGAGCACTGTCTTTGATTTATGCATTGGAGTTATAGTACGCAGCTTTGAAAGCTGCTTCTGTTCTATATATAATAGTCTGAATGAACTTGTAAAGTCTGCCAGGCAATGAATATTCTGTACCCTTTCGAGTTAATATCATCTTTCTACTGGGAAAGTTTGAAGGTGTTTTCCTGTATTCAAGGCATCAGTCACTTGCTTTATACAGAAATGATCTGCTGTCTGGACTACCTGGCAAATTTCCCTGGTGGTGCCTGGGAAAGATCTGATTACAGAGAAACATATTGCAGTGGTGACCTAGAAATTATGGGAAAAGCTATCCAAGTCTTTGTAGTTGTCAGATGCTGAAGATGACAGAAAGTACATGAGGACAGCTCTTTTTAGACATAAAAGATTTCAATGCAAATACATGTTACTAAGCAGTGTCAAAGCAAATAAATATATTGAAGATATCTGTAACTGATTTTTTGATTGCAGCAAAAATGGAAAAGATACTCAAAGTATATATTGCCTGTATTGATGGCTCAGTGAAAGCACATATAATGTTATTTGATTAATAACAGATATATAAACATGTACGAAGCAATTTAAAAGCTTAAGTTCTTCCAGAGCTGTGGACCACACATAAGTTCACACGTCTGCATATGTGCTTCAATTTCATCAAGATTATGAGGAACATCAATCCATTCTCGAACCTTCATTCAGAACCTATAATCTCTCCATTATGGCAACAAAGTGTTTACTAAATGCATCTGTTTTTGCTGTCATTCCTCTTAGCCTATAGCATATGATTACAGCAACATTGATCTTGAAAGGGATAAATAACTGAACATCTAATAACATTTGGAAAGTATGGTTCCATTATACTTCCCAGATTTTCCATGATTTTAATTCTGTTATATAACACTTTCAGCTTTCATTCTTTTCTTAATATTGCGCCATCATTAAAAAGAACAATTTCCTTAAAATCAATGAAAAATATAGCTGATGAAATGATCCAATAAAATAATGTTCCTAAAAATAATATTAAAATCTTTCACTAATTAGCTCGCATCTGCTACTTTTAAGAGTACCTAAACCTCCAGCATGGGCATCGATCAAAGACACTGCCACAGCAGTTCCCTTGGGTAATCCCAGTTCTTGAGCAGCAACTGATGTCAGGCCATTTCCGACTCGGCTTCCAGGAGACAACACATGATTCCCTGGATCAGACAGAAAAAGAAATTTGTGGGTAGCAGAACAAACATCATACTCATGTAGACCAGAGACAGGTGCATTTAGACAAGTTGTTAAAACTTACTGATGTCAACATTTTTGAAATGCATAAGCTGGATATTCGCACCTGCTTCTCATGCAAAACCTCCCTTAACCTTTGAATTCCTGAAGTGTTTTGCAACAAAATAATGCCTAGATTACTGGAAACATAATTATTAGTTCCACTTTAAATACAGGACATGCAAACCCTATATCCAAATAATATAATATTATATTAGTCGAAGAAAAATCATGCAGGCTGTGAAGCAGAGACACTAACCTCCTCAACTCAATTTATAATGTATAGCAGTCACTTGTCATTTTACCCACCATTATCTTTATTTTTTCAAAAGGTCACCTGTTGTCTGAAGTATTTATTTCTCATTAGGGCATGGTTTCATATTTTCAGCAGCACCTGGTTCCTTCACAATTGGCGTTGTTCATTTGAAATTAGATAATGATAACCCACAAAGTATTCATCCCCTCAATGCATCAAAATCAATCTTCAGGGAGACAGAAGAGATTCTACGAATGCTGGAAATGTTGAGCAACACACACAAAATGTTTTGGCTTGAAATGCCAATTGCTCATTTCCCTCCATAGATGCTGCCTGACCTGCCGAGTAACTCCAACATTTTGTGTGCATTGCTCAAAACTGAGCTTCATTCTGTCTTCACCAAGCATGGGTGTGCACTTTCCATCAGAAATCGTTGGCAGCTACAGACCTCAAACAGTATACTGAAATTTCTTAAATCCACTATCTTGGCCAAGTTATAGCTTACCCATCACTCGACAATATATTTTTCATGAACCTATTTTGTTTTATTTTGGCTGCTGTAATATTGCCCACTTATTCTTCAGCAAAATCCGACACAGATGATATTCTTTGTTACAAAACACCTAGCTAAATGCCAGAAATTATCTAACATTATCTAAAGGAATTACTTCCTTAAAAATTTAGAAACTCCTTGTAATATTAGCAGTGTATGCGGTGTCATGAAAATGGCACTAGATTGGTAATCCAAAGAGACGAGTTCAAATCTCACACAACACACACAAAATGCTGGAGAAACTCAGCAAGACAGCATCTATGAAGGGGAATAAACAGTCAACAGTTCAAAGTAAAACCCTTCATCAGGACTTCAAATCCCACCATGCTACTTTTTTTAAATTCCAATCAATAGGATGTGCGGGCTACCAGCAAATACAAAATTTATTTTTTGTACATTGTAATGAGCATTTTTTATTGAAGAAGTGATGCATAACAACAGTTTGATGTGTCCAACATCAATGGTGGGAAAGTTCCTGAAGGAGATTCTGAGGGATAAGATATACCAGCACTTAGAAAGACAAGAACGGATAAAAGATAATCAGCAAGGTTTTATGATTGGGAAATGATATCTCACCAATTTGACTGAAATTTTTTTTAGAGATAAGGTAGAAATTTGGCTAGGGTGGGGCTGTAGACATTGTCTTAACGGACATCTTTAATATCTCTCTAAAAGAGCCCAATGGCCCTCAGGCTTCAAAGCAGCCACTATCATTCTGGTGACAAAGAGAACTACGGTAACTGACCTAAATGATTGCTGCCCAGTGGTGCTGACTTCAACAATCCTGAAGTGCTTTGAGTGGCTGGTAACAGATCATATAAGGTCCCACTTTCTAGCTACAATGGACCATTTCCGGTTTGCCTACTGCTCAAACCAGTCCACTGATGATGCCATAGCCTTGGTCCACCACTCTATCCTGTCCCACCTAGAAAACAATGCCTCATACACCAGGATGTTGTTCATTTATTTCAGCATGGCATTTAACACAATCATCCTTCAGAGGCTGGTGGGTAAGTTGTCCTTGTTGGGACTTAACTCCCCTCTCTAATTGGATCTTGGACTTCTTGATTGAAGGACCGCAGTCAATCCAAGTTGGCAGCAACACCTTGAGTTCCATCATGCTGAACACTGGTGCCCCCAGGGTTGAGTGCTCAGTACTCTGCTATTCATGATACTGATTCATGATTGCACTACCCGATTCAGCTCAAATCACATCATTAAGTTTGCTGATGATGCTACAGTGGCTGGTCTCATTGGTAACAATGATGACTCAGCATACAGAGAGGAGGTAGAGAGGCTTGTTAAACGGAGTGAAAACAACAACCTTAGTCTCAGTGTGGACAAGACAAAACAGATGATTTTGGACCAGGAAGGCACAGGTGGACCACTCTCCATTGCATACCAATGGCTCTGCCATGGACAGAGTGAAGAGCTCAAAATACACAGTCTAAGCTGGACCAACAATACCCTCACTAGTCAAGAAGACATAGCAGCATTTATACTTTCTGAAGAGATTTAGGTGTGCAAGGCTCCCTCCCCCAATCTAACAACTTTCTACAGAAGCACCATTGAGAGTGTTGTGTCTGGCTGCATCACTGTATGGTATGGAAGCTGCAAGGCATTGGACCACAAGACCCTCAAAACAGTAAAAAACCATCAAGAAGATCATCAGGGTCTCCCTCCCCACTATTTGTAACATTTACCAGGAGCGTTGTATCCAAAGGGCCCGAAGCATTTTTGAGGATCCCTACCACCCATCCCATAATCTCTTTGAGCCATCCCCATCAGGAAGGAGGTACAGAAGCATCAGGCCTAGGGTTGCTAAACTAGGTAACAGCTTCTTCCCTCAGGCTGCGAGACTAATGAATACCTTGCCTCCAGCAAGGTCTCGTCACTAAGACAGCAAGATGTTTACTGTACTGTTTACTGTTTTCCTGTGCTGTGCTTTACTACATGTATTTTAATTATATTTTATTAACTTAATTATAGTATAATATTTTGCTTTATGTATTATGTGTGATATATGATGTAGGGGTGTACCATTCCAGAGGAATGTTGTTTTATTTGGTGGTGTATATTACAGTCAGATGACAAGAAACTTGGACTTTGTCTACACAGACCATAGCAAGGCCTCTAACAAAGGACATTTCCAGTATCTGGAAGGTTAGATCATGTAAGATCCAGAGTAAGCCAGCTAAATGGATACAAAGTTGACTCGGTGGAAAAAGACACTGTTATGTGTTGTAACTCCAAAACACTGAACTAATTCAAAGGAAAACAGTGAGAGATGCGAGTCTAACTTTGTTCTCTACTTTGAGCGAGGTGTACACATATCATGTGGTGATGACATATGCAATTCGTATTTATTCATATAACCCGTAATAATTTAAACGAACAAGAATGCTTAATCAACCAATATATTAAATACACAACACGCTCTCTGCTTAGCTAAAGACTCAGACTCAATAGAGAACGCATCTCAACTATACACACAGTATGCTATTATATAACTACTTTATACAGATATCCACAGCATAGTAAATATTAAATTGTCAGGCCTAAAGATTTAATCGCTGTGCAGGCTTTCTTACTCTTGTGTGATACTATCTTTCCTTACACAAGAAGTCACTCTGCTTGGCTGTGAAACAACCTCAGGTTCTGGGGCCTCCTCTGTGATGGTTATAGGAATTGACCGAGATTGCAGGAAGTAGTTCTTATAGCTCTGGACACCTTTCTACTCCTTTTCTCGGTTTTTCATTTTGGATCTATTTTCAGTGCTGGGTTTATGGTGACTTTAAAATCACCACAGATCCCGGCAGACCCATTCTTCTTGGTTACTGGGACCACAGGCATTGCCAGTGGGCTCCATTCAACCTTGGAAAGACTTCCTTCAGCCTCCATGTGATCTACCTTACTGGCTACCTTATCATGGATGGTATAAGGAACAGGACAGGCTTTGCAAAACCTGGATGCAGCATTTTCATTTCACACTATTTTATCCCTGATATGTTTGAGTTTTCCAAAACCATCCTTGAACATTGCTGTGGCACCATCCAGTATCTTTCTTAATTCTCTTTTGTATGGCTTCATTGCTGGTGATGTGTCACGCAAATGGTGGATGGATCTTAAATCAAGTTGTAGTTGTCTCAGTCACTCACACCCCCACAACACAGTTCCTCCTGTTTTTACCACATACAAGCTCAATGTGCTTTGTTGGTTGCTGTATTTCATTGTCATGAATGTCATTTCCACAGGAGTTATCTTTTCTCCAGTATAGGTTCATAGTTGGATATTTGCAGCCATAATTTTTAGTATATTTAGTATATTTAGCCATAATTTTTAGCATATTTGAAATGCCACTCAAACTCATTTGCGGAGTGACTGAAACAGCCAAACCAGTATCCAATTCCATTTTAATTAAATTGTCATTCACTTCTGGTATATGCTGTACTGCTTATCTATATTTAGTTTTCACATAGTAAATCTCAAGGCTAACCAGTCCTGTATCACTCTCATTATTAATATCAGGTTTTTCATCAACAGCATGCAGATTAGTGCTCTTTTTGCAAGTGCAACTTGATCTTGATCTTTTTGTCTTCTCTGTGCAGTCCACTTATTTTGTCTGCCCATCATATTCTTTGAATGTGTCCTACTTTGTTGCATTTTCTGCAAGTTTTGCCTTTAAAACCTGCATTAGTCTTGTGTATGTGAGCCCCTGCCACAGTGGTAACGCAATTTGTTTGGCCAATTCTGTTTCTGTTTAAACGTTGCAATTTTATTCCTGACTGCAACTCAATTGCATCTCTGGTTGTTCTTTCCATTGATATAGCTATTTCAACTGTTCTTTTAAATGTAAGCTGTGCTTTAGATAGCAGCCCTTTTTTAATGCTTTCTTGTAAGATTACACAGACTAAGTAATCTCTCAGTACATCATTAAATCCATCATTGAACTTAGAATGCTCAGACAATTTCTTCAATTCAGCAGCATACGCTGAAATGGACTCCCTTTCCTTTTGATTCCACTTAAGAAACCTAATGAATTTTGCAATCAACAATGGATTTGGTTCTAGTTTTGAAACTTGCATGAAGATCTGATCACATTTTAGGTCATATTACGCAAAATTAGAGAAAATTCTACAGGGTTCACAAACTTTCTAGCACCACTGTACATATAACACGTAATGAATTGTTTAAACAAACAAGAATGCTTAATCAAACTATCTATCTATATATATACACCCGTTTGTATATACAAGATTACTCAAATATTACTGAAATATTAAATACACAACAGAGACCGAGACCTAGGGGAAAGGTACATAGTTCCCTGAAAGTGGCAACAAGACAGGTGGTGAAGAAGGCATTTGATGCACTTGGCTTCATCGGTCAAATTGGTGAGACCGCTTTTAGAGTATTGTAAGCATTTCTAGTCATCCAGCTCTTGGAAGGATGTCATTAAGTGGGAAAGCGTATAGAAAATGTTCACAAGGATGTTACCAGGACTTAAGGGCTTGAGATTTAAAGAGAATCTGGATAGGCTGGAACATTTATCTTGGAGTGTAGGAGCCTGAGAGGTGACTTTATATATTCTGAATCATGAAACAGGTGCTCACAGTCTTTCTCCCAAAGTAGAGGAGTCTAAAACTAGGATACATAGTATTAAGGTGAGGGGGCAAAGTCTTAAAATGGATCTGAGAGCAACCTTTTCACGCAGAGAGTGGTGGGTATACGAAACAATTTCCAGAGGAAGCTGTAGACCTGGGTAAAATTACAACACCGAAAGGACATTTGGACAGGTACGTGGATAGAAAGAGATAAGAGGATCATGGGCAAATTATAAGCAAATGGACTAGCTGAGGTAGATATCTTCTTTGACATGGATAAGATGGGCTGAAGGTCCTGTTTCCAGGCTATATAAATCTATGAACTGTTGAGTCCATGTGTAAAGGTTCAATGAATTTGACCCACTTAAATAAAGTAGCTATTGTGACGACAAACCAAGTTATTAGACGATTGATGCTAATGAGAGAGATAAGGGAGAAAATGGAGGAACATTCAAAATGTTAATGAGAGAGGAGAGAGAGATAACGGAAAAGAAACACATTTCAGAATATTGACAGACCGGTTGCTTTGAACCTGAACTGTTTGAAGTTTGATGGACAGGTGATATCCCAGCAGGAGGATGAAAAGAACAGGTTCGCTAAGGCACGACACACACCATGAGATCACGAGATAATGAGACCCCTGGAAAGAGCGGTGTGCCCCCACAAGTGCTGAGAGTTTGGAGGTCCGGTTCGCAGGAACCGACCATAGGCTCACAGGGTGTAAAGGTACGATTGGTGGGAACCTGGTGTGTGTGTCCGTACTTGCCTGGTTGCCGGGTTCACCGCAGAAGAACGGTCGTATTCGGAATGGAGGGGTCACAGTCAGTGACCACAGAGGGATAGAAGACATAAAAGGGTCTGTCCGAAACCACCTGTGGACATCAAAGGTCTGCCTGAATCAAATTTGCATCTATCTATCTATCTATCTCTCTCTCTCTCTCTCTCTCTCTCTCTCTCTCTCTCTCTCTCTCCCCCCCCCCCCCAACGGCAGAACAGAGATTACTGCGAACTGCACTAAGCTGAACTGAACTCTACGTCACTTAAGACTGATCATTTTACCCCTAGACTGCGATAGAGCTTGGTTGATTCCTATTACCCTAGTTCTGTGTACACGTGTGTTTTATCATTGCTAACTTGTTGCATTTATATCCTTACGATTAGAGTACTGTGTTACTTATTTCTTTAATATAACTTCATTAGTTTCCAGTAAACCAGACTCCAACTAGTGGTCCATTTCTGCTCGCTTGGCAACCCAGTTACGGGGTACGTAACATAAGTGGGGATCTCGTCCGCGATCTTGAACGTCAAATTTGGGACTGGCTAAATTGACTGGGTTAAAATTCCCCGAAAGAAAGGGCAAACAGCAGAAATGGAGATTGAGGAATTTCTAAAGGCGCCAACCTTGGAGGCATTAGAGGATGCCAGGAAATCAGAATTGGCAACTGTGGCCAAACGGTTGAATCTTTTTAAGGGGAAGTCGACAATGAGGAAAGCAGAGATGCACAGAGCTATCATTGAGCATTATGTATCTAAAGGTATGTTTCCCCAAGGGGAGCTGGAGGTGGTATCTATGGGCAAACCTGGTGAAGAAGCAGTACAGCTGCAGATGGAAAAATTGAGACTCGAGCACGAGTTCCGGGTAAAACAGCTGGAACGAGAAGAGAGGGACAGGCAGTTAAAATGAGAAGAGAGAATAAAGCAGCTGGAACGAGAAGCGAGAGACAGGCAGTTAGAACGAGAAGAGAGAGAGAAGCAGAGGGAAAGGGAATTTGAGCTGGAGAAGTTAAGGATGACGCTAGCGCAGGGGCCCATGCCGAACCAGGAGGTTAGGCTGGTTCCCCCATTTGAGGAGGCCGATGTTGATCAGTACTTTCTACATTTTGAAAAAGTCGCTGCAAGTCAGGACTGGCCAAGGGATAAGTAGGCTGTTTGCTTCAGAGCATACTTAAAGGAAAAGCTCAGCGAGCGTACTCGGCATCGTCCGCAGAAGATGCCCAGAGGTATGATGTGGTGAAAGAGGCGATACTCAGGATTTATGAGTTGGTCCCGGAGGCATACCGGCAGAGGTTCCAGAATGTGAGGAAGCAGTGGGGCCGCACATATTTAGAGTTTGCCCGTGAGATGCAGATGTATTGTGAGCATTGGTGCGTCTCGAAAGGGGTCAGTGGGGATTATGACAGACTGCTACAGCTAATACTGATTGAACAGTTTAAAAGTTGTGTCCCTGAAGGTATGAGGCCCTATCTAGATGAGAAAGAGGCAGAAACCTTAGCCGCAACTGCTAAGTTAGCGGATGAGTACACGTTAACACACAAGTGAAGTTTACCCTGAGTAAAAGCTACCATAAGGGTAGTCGAGAGGGCAGAAAGAGTCTGCCGGAAAAGCCAGAAAGTAGGCCGGGGACTAGTGAGAAGGATAAGGTAGACCGGGAGCAGTTTAGTAGGAAGTCTCCCGGGGTTGTATGCTATAATTGTGGGAAAGCCGGTCACTTTGTGTCCAGGTGCTTTGCCCCAAAGAAGGAGACGGGGAAAGGAAAAATGACAATTCCAACTGGCTGTATTGAGCTGGCAGACAAACCGCTAGGGGAGAAGAGCTCTGATAAAGTTCAGGAAGGGGGCAAGAAGTTTATTTCGGCCGGATTGGTGTCGGTGAAGGAGGAGTCAAACCCAGTTCCAGTACAGATCTGGAGAGACACTGGAACTTGTCAGTCATTGATCTTAAAGAGTGTGTTAGACTTTAGTTCAGAGACCGAGACTGGGGAGGTCAGTGTGATAAAAGGCATTGGGAAAGGGACTGAAGCAGTACCTTTGCACCAGATACACCTAAAAAGCGACTTGGTCTCCGGACCAGTCATGATAGGGGTGAGGCCCGAATTACCGATGGAAGCCGTGGAGGCCTTACTCGGTAATGACCTTGCAGGCGGAAATGTGTACTCAGCAGTAAAACTGACAAGCACTGAAGCCCCACCCATGGACTCACAGGTTTATCCCGTTTGCGCAGTGACTCGGCGCATATCCAGAAAGGCTGCCGAAGCAAATATAGATTTAGCTGAGACATTTTTACCAGCCTTGTACCAGGAGGGGTTAGAAAGTGAGGAGGAGGAGCATAGTGAAGCAGAAGGAAGTGAGGGAGTTGAGGTAGACTTATCATTAGCAAGGAAGGAATTTATACAGGCACAGGAACGAGACGAGGAGCTAATGGTTTTGACAGAGACAGCTCTCTCCGAAGCAGAATTAAAAAGGGAGCCAGTGGGCTATTATGTGAAGGAGGGAGTACTGCTGAGGAAGTGGAGACCAAGTACCGTGCCCGCAGATGAGGACTGGGGGGTGGTACACCAGGTGGTAGTGCCAAAAATTTATAGGAACGAGATTTTTAACCTGGCTCACAAGATACCCCTCAGTGGACATTTTGGGGTAAGGGAGACAGTCGATAGAATTATGAAAGAGCTTTACTGGCCGAGCATGAGGGAGGATATTATTGAGTATTGTAGACGTGAGCCGACACAGCCTATTGATATGTTAACAGCTTGCCACGATAAGCGAGCAGACCTAGTCGGTGTTATCATGAAAAGTAATGAGGCTAGGGTGCCACCTGATAAGGGGAAAACCCATTTTGAAAAGATAAGTATGGTGCCGACCAGATGGGAGAACTCTATTGTTTTGGCCAACTTTGCTGGTAAGTTCTCTCACTTAGCCCCCGAACAGAGTGAGCTGCTGATGAAATTAACTAACCGGCATGCAGACGTATGTTCGGATGTCCCAGGGCGATGCAAAGAGACGGTACATGGTGTTGTGGTCACATCAGGTCAGCCTAGTAAGCAACACCCCTATAGGATGATTAATTCAGTGACAAAAGGACTAAAGAACATAGAAGCGTATGTTGACGATTTAGTGATCTGGAGTGACACGTGGAAGGAGCACATTGTGGCAGTAGAAAAACTGTTTAAACGGCTGTTTGAAGCCAGCCTGACAGTGAACCTCGCAAAAAGTGAATTTGGCCACGCGAAGGTCACTTATATGGATTTGTGGTAGGACAGGGGCAGCTGGCTCTGATGCAGGTTAAGGTGCAGGCTATCTCTGAAGTCCCCACCCCGACAGACAAGAGAGCCCTGAGAAGGTTCTTGGGGATGGTGGGGTACTATCGGAAGTTTTGCAAAAACTTTGCGGATGTTACCCTCCCTCTTACTAAGCTCTTGCCAAAGAATGCGAAGTTTGAGTGGGACGATCTTTGTTATATTTGTCCGGCATGGAAACCACTGATAATTTACACTGATCACAACCCATTAGTGTTTTTGGCCACTATGAAGGATAAAAACAAAAGG
Source organism: Mobula birostris (assembly GCF_030028105.1). Taxonomy (NCBI): domain Eukaryota; kingdom Metazoa; phylum Chordata; class Chondrichthyes; order Myliobatiformes; family Myliobatidae; genus Mobula; species Mobula birostris. The sequence goes on from NC_092381.1 coordinate 53,541,608, forward strand.
TTGCTAAGTTGGAGCCTGGTCTTACAGGAATTGGGTATTAAAATAACACATATAAAAGGAACGGACAATGTGATTGCTGACTGTCTGTCAAGGTGTTGAAAACTTAAAGTTCTCTGTATTAGCCGAATAGCTGATGACCCTGTATATTAGTGTGTATCTAATAATGTATTCATGCCCATAATTTTTACCCCAGTAGAAATCCTTTGAAGGGTAGAGATGTGACGACAAACCAAGTTATCAGACGATTGATGCTAATGAGAGAGATAAGGGAGACAATGGAGGAACGTTCAAAATGTTAATGAGAGAGGAGAGAGAGATAACAGAAAAGAAACACATTTCAGAATATTGACAGACCGGTTGCTTTGAACCTGAACTGTTTGAAGTTTGATGGACAGGCGATACCCCAGCAGGGGGTTAAAAAGAACAGGTTCGCTAAGGCACGACACACACCACGAGATCAAGAGATAACGAGACCCCTGGAAAGAGCAGTGTGCCCCCACAAGTGCTGAGAGTTTGGAGGTCTGGTTCGCGGGAACCAACCATAGGCTCACAGGGTGTAAAGGTACGATCGGTGGGAACCTGGTATGTCTGTCCGCCCTTGCCTGGGTGCCGGGTTCACCGTGGAAGAACGGTCGTATTGGGAATGGAGGGGTCACAGTCAGTGACCACAAAGGGATAGAAGACATAAAAGGGTCCGCCCGAAACCACCTGTGAACATCAAAGGTCTGCCTGAATCAAATTTGCATCTCTCTCTCGCTCTCTCTCTCTCCAACGGCACAACAGCAATTACTGCTAACTGCACTAAACTGAACTGAACTCTGCGTCACTTAAGACCGATCATTTTACCCCTAGACTGCAATAGAGCTTGGTTGATTCCTATTACCCTAGTTCTGTGTACATATGTGTTTTATCATTGCTAACCTGTTGCATTTATATCCTTACGATTAGAGTACTGTGTTACTTATTTCTTTAATAAAACTTTATTAGTTTTTAGTAAACCAGACTCCAACTAGTGGGTCCATTTCTGCTGGTTTAGCAACCCAGTTACGGGGTACATAACACTATGATATATTTCCAAGTCAAGTTAGTGTATGAATTACAGATGGTCATATTCCCATGCAATTATTCTCCTTGTCATCCCAAATGGTTGAAGTCAAGGATTGATGAAATGGTGTCAAAGAAGCCTTGGCAAGTTGTCATTGTGAACCTTGTGGAGGATATAGATGGCAAATATGATGTGCTGATGGTGGAGTGAGAAAATAGTTAAGACAGGGAATGAGGTGCCGAATAGGTGTGAAGTATGTTTTTGAAAATATATAGATCTTCTTGTGTGTATTTGAGTGTCACTCACCCAAGTCATCGTAGAATTTGATTGCATATTTCTAAGTAATTAGTAACTCTGGATTACTAATCTAGTAACATAATTTTGATGCCACCATTTGAGAATCTTCATTCTATTTTTTAAAATATCTCAAAATAAAAGTGCCACTATCCATCAACTGAAGCTGTCAAATTCTTCTAAAAACCCAGTGACTTCATTAGTAATCTCTGAGGAAGGAAGTCCTTCCTGTTATTAACCCAGATTGGCCTATATACAATTCCAGTTCCATACCATTTTGGTTGTCTTTTAAGTGGCTTAACAGTGTACTCAGCTGTTTCCAACCACAACACCTCATGGTTTGCCGTGGTTCAATATGAAGCCCTTTTGCTATCCTCAGGGGAAAACAAGGGATGGAAAATAACTGCTCAATTTGCCAGAGACAACCACCTCCCAAGAACAAATTAAAGAAATGTTCTTGGCAATAGGCATTAGTCTGAGGTTGAGACTACTCATCAGAGTCAACTGGATGGGTTTTAATGTCACTCAGAATATTTGTTTTACGAACTGGAAAAGCGCTCAGTCTGTCTGGCTGGATAAATCAATTTAGGATGGAATTTTTTTCAGTTAACTGATCAAAGGGATTTTTATTTCCATTTAAGGAGTAATGTCAGATCTGTGAGAATATTCCCTCCCCTTTCCAATGGTTGTGTTTAAACATTTCCCTTCTGAATTCCTTTAATGTTCTATACACACCTTTTACATTTTCTTTTTCACCACCCCCCCCGGCCACCAATTGCAGATGTAAGGTATATTATCCTTGCTTATGTGTCACTAAATGGTTTTTGACAATGTATTGCAATAAAAAAATCTCTGCAGGTTAAGTACTTAGATCTTGCACACTTCGATGAAAATATCATTCCCTGATACTGCATACCCTTAGCAAGAAATTGTTTGATAAGTTGCAGGCATAGGTAAAAGATACGTCTGGATTTAGTTCCAATCATATTCACATTGGCACACAGGCAAAAATTGAATCGTTTGGTTAATGGAAGCATCCAGTGCATACAGAGCTATTTTTAGGAGTATAAAAACATGTTAGAATATAAAAGCAAGGAGATAATGCTGAGCCTTTTTTAAGACACTAGTCAGGCTGCACTTAAGAGTATCATCAACAGTTTTGGGCCCACATCTCCGAAAGGATGTGTTGTCATTGGAGAGAGTCCAGAGGAGGTTCAGGAGGATGATTCCAGGAATGAAGGGGTTAACATATGAGGAATGTTAGGCATCTTTGGGCCTGTACCCACTGGAATTCAGAAGAATGTGGGGGGGATCTCATTGAAACCTACCAAGTATTGAAAGGACTAGAGAGGGTGGATGTGGGAGGATGTTTCCTATGGTGGAGGTATCCAGAACTAGAAGATACAGCCTCAAAATTGAGTGGTGACCTGTTAGAACAGAGGTAAGGAGGTTTTTTTTAGTGAGAGAGTAGTAAATCTGTGGAATGCTCTGCCACAGACTGTGGTGAAGGCCAAGACCATACATATATGTAAGGTGGAAGTTGATTGTTTCCTGATCGGTCAGGGCATCAAAGGATATGGCGAGAAGGCAGGTGTATGGGGTTGAGTGGGATTCAAGATCGGACATGATGAAACGGCAGAGCAGACTCGATATGCTGACTGGCCTAATTCAGCTCGTATGTCTTATGTTTTGTAAGTGTAATCTACCTTCAACCAAGGGTCAGAAAACATACATGTCTTAGTTATTTTTAAAAGGAAAAACAGAGAAGATCCATATTAAAACTTTTTGTGGTTAACTTTCATTAATTGTAGATTCCCAGTCTAAGCCATAATACAGTCAAGCCTTCCAAAACTATTTTAGAAAAATGCCAGCAACGTTGTTACCCTCAATGAACACCCTACCATCAGTGTTCTGGAGTCAACATTGACTAGTGTCTCTTCTGTACCAGCCACATAAATATGGCCACAAGAATAGAGTCTGGGTAGCTTGTGGCATGTGGTTCTTGACACTCCAAAGCCTTTTCCACCATCTACAAGGCACAAGTCAGGAGCATGATGCAATACTCTCCACTTGCCTGGATAAGTGCAGTGGCAACAACTCCTAAGAAGCTTGACACCTTCCAAGAAAAGCAACCCACTGAACTGGCACCTCATCAACCACTCTAAACATTCATTCCCTCCAACAATGTACAGTGGCAGCAGTGTGTACTGTCCACAAAATAGAACACAGTTACTTTCCCATGCTATTCCGATAGCATGTCCTCAGAGACACTGGGCGCTCTGGTACTAAACTCACCCACAATAGGAAACATACTTTACACATCCACTCTATCTAGACCTTCCAATATTTGATAGGTTTCAATGAGAATTTCCCCCCTTTCTTCTTACCTCCAGTAAGTACAGGCCCACAGCCATCAAATACTCCTCATATGTTAACCCTTTCATTCCCATAATTACTTTTGAGAACCTCCTCTGGACCTCCTCCATCTTTTCTTAGATAAAAGGCCTAACACTGCTCATAATACTCTGTGTGGTTTCACCAATTCTTCATAAAGCATCAGCATTATATCCTTGCTCTTATATACTGTTCTCTTGAAACAAATGGTAACATTGCGTTTGCCATTCTTACCATGACTCAACCTGCAAGTTAACATTTAGGTAATTCTACACAAGGGTACCCAAGTCCCATTACATATCTGATTATTAATTTTTTTTCCTGTTTAGAATATACTGTATGCCTTTACTCCTTTGACCAAAGTACATGACCATATACTCCCCTACACTATATCCCATCTGCAACTTACTTGCCCATTCTCCCAATCTGTCTGAAGCCTTCTGAAGGCCTCCCGCTTCCTGAACACTACCTGCCCCTGCATCTATCTCTGTATCATCCACAAACTTAGAGCTTAGAAGGATGATAGCATCTAATGGCAACTCTTTTGCTTGCATCTTCGGAAACAGCTTTATTTCTATCTTTGATATCTCTTTTTTTCCCTTTCAAGGTGCTTTTGAAGACTCTGACCTGGAGTTGCATACTGACTTCAGTTCTTTGCGGAAATGGGACCCGCTCTCAGGGCCTCACGACCAGCCATTTTTTGATATGCCAAGGAGACAGTCTGGAAGACAAGCATGCCTTCAGGGCGCCAGATTTTTGTGGCTCTGGAGGTGGGTGGATTCAAGGCTGGTTTCACCACCTAATGTGTCGTGGGAGTACACGGAAGATTGAAAACAGTGAGCTGGCTGCTGGCTATATGCCCAGAGACCCGAGTTCTTTGGGCACAGAACTGGGAAAAAGCGACACAACAGACTTTTAACACCATAATTCAGCAAATTGTTTTGTTATGTCTCCCCTCACACTGTGAAATGGGGACATCTCTTTTCCCTTATTAGGGAGAGAGAGAGCTTGTGGTATGTTGAATATCGGGTGAACAAGTAGTCTTTGCAAGTTTGTGTCTTTATTGATGCTTTGCTGCACATTCAGTGCTCGGTGGGGGGTGGTGTTGCTTTGCTGTTGCTTATGTGTGGGAGGGGGAAGTTGGCAGGGGGCTTTTTTAACTGTCATTCATTCTTTGGGGTACTCCTCTGTTTTCATGGATGTTTGCAAGGAAAAAGAATTTCAGGATGTATATTGTATACATTTCTCTGACATTAAATGTACCTAGTGAAACCTATTGAAACTTAGTGAAACTTGGCCACAAAGCCATCAATTCCATCATACAGATAATTGACATATAACGTGAAGGAACCAGTCCCAACACCACCAACCATAGCGGCCAACTAGAAAAGACCCCTTTACTCCCACTCTTTGCCTCCTGCCAGTCATCTAATCTATCCATGTTACTATCTTTCCTGTAATATGATAGTCTCTTATCTTGTCAAGCAGTCTCATGTGCAGCACCTTGTCAAAGGCAATCTGAAAACCCAAGTAAACAACATTCAATGACCATCCTTTGTCTATCCTGTTATTTCTTAAAAGAATTCTAACAGATTTATCAGGCAAGATTTCCCTTTCAGGAAACAATGCTGACTTTGGCCTATTTTATCATGTACTCCAAGTACCCCCGAAATTTCATCCTTAATAATGGACTCCACCATCTCCCAAAGCACTGAAGTTAAGATAACTGGCTTATAATTTTCTTTCTTCTGCCTCTCTCCATTCTTAAAGAGTGAAGTGACATTTACAATTTTCCAGTCCTCTGGAATAATTTAAGAATGTAGTGATTTTTGAAGGGTCATTACCAATGCCTCTACTATCTCTTCAACTATCTCCTTCAGAACCCTGTGGTGTAGTCCATCCAGTCCAGGCGAATTATCTATATTCAGACCTTTCAGTTTCCCAAACACCTTTTCCTTAGTAATAACAATTACAATTCTGTCCCCTGACACTATCAAATTTCTAGCATACTGCTAGCACCTTCCACATGAAGACTGACACGAAATACTTTATTAAGATCGCCCATCGTTTTTTGTCCCCATTCCTACCTCTGCAGTGTCATTTTTCAGCTCTCCAATATCAACTTTCACTTCTCTTTTACTCTTTATATACCTGAAAACACTTCTGGTATCCTCTTTTATATAATTGGTCAGCTTATCTTCATATGTCATCTTTTCTCTCCTTATGGCTTTTTAGTTGGCATCAGTTGGTTTTTGAAAGGTTGCCAATCATTGGCACTTCACACTAATCATCCCTCAATGAGTTCCTCCGGTGCCTTTTGGTGTTGCTACAGGAAAAAATCAATGTTGATTGTCACGTAATTTTGCTTCTCAAAGGCTGTTACCAGTGCTGGATCCACAAGCCTCCATTCTCAGTCCTGACGAAGGGTCTCAGCGCAGAACATCAACTGTTTATTCTTTTCCACAGATGCTGCCTGGCTTGCTGAGTTCCTCCACCATTTTGTGTGTTTAAATGTGTGAGGGTTTCTGCCTTCAGCATCCTCCCAGGGAGTAAGTTCCTAACCATAATTTGCACTCACCAATCACACAAAATATATTTACCTAATGTGGAAAGCTTTCCTCCTATCTGCTGTGAGTAATTTCTGTATTGTTTACAAACATTTTATTATTTCTATGGATATAAAGTTAAGTCATTAAAATGTATGATTGGAAGGATGGAACTGAGAATGGAGCCTTAAGATAACAGCCTTCAAGAAGCAAAATTACTTGACAATCAACATTGTCTTCTTCCTGCAGCAAAACACAAAGGTACTGGAGGAACTCAATGAGTTAGATATCACCAACAGAGGGAATGCTCAGTTGGTGACTTAGGATGACCTTTCATCTGGCCTGTCCATTTTTCTCTGTAGGTACTGCTGTATCTGCTGAGTTCTTCCAGCAATCTCATGCATTGCTCCAGACTTGCAGCATCTGTAGTGGTCTCTTGTGTTGCCCTCTTCTTCCTGCCACTGAATAAACTTTGGTTTTCATTTGCCATCCTTTTTTTCCTATGCTTACTTACTTAAAACACGAGCAGGATTTGCCTTGTTAGATCCTGGAAGCTGTTTAATCATTCAATAAGATCATGGCCAATTCAATCTTGGCGTCAACACTTTACCTTAAGTGAACTTAAAGTAAAGGAATACTTAAGAGGCAGTGATCATAATATGATAGAATTCACCCTGCAGATTGAGAGGAGAAGATAAAGTTAAATACAGGTATATCAGTTTTACAGTGGAGTAAAGGGAATTACATAAGCATGAGAAAGAAGCTAGCCAAAGTTGATTGGAAGAGGACACTAGCAGGGATGATGGCAGAACAGTAGTGGCTAGAAATTTCTGGGGGCAATTCGGAAGTCACAGGCTAGATACATCATAAAGATGAAGAAGCATTCTAAAGGGAGGATGACACAACCATGTTTACTCTTTTCCATAGATGCTGCCTGACCTACTGAGTTCCTCCAGCATTTTATGTGTATTACTTTGATTTCCAGCACCTGCAGATCTTCTCTTGTTTACACTTAAAAAGTGCCTGGATTTGTAATGGAGGACCCATAATCTGCAGAGCTACAGCCCTATTTTGGTAGGCTAGATTGCATTCAATAGCTTTCTCATCAAGCATAAATACAATGGGACCAATGACTTAGAGTATTGCAAGCTTTCTGTGTTTTAAAATGGTGTCACAAGGGTGTCACAAATATCCTACAGTAAAAACTGACCAAAAATAGGTAGGCAGAAAAAAACTGAACATCAGAAGCAATATCTGTATTGTGATGGGTATCCCTGTAATATACACTATATTAAACCTTAAGCCTGAGCTAATGAGACTGCTAAACTGCAGATACCTCCAGGGCAGCCTAACATTGATTTAAGGACCACCAGATGCAATTTATAGTAAGTGTTGGGAGAGGTGACTGGAATTTCGGAAGTCATTTGTGTAAGTTGTTGGAGGTGACCAGAAGGAGCATGCTTGCTCAACTTAAAAGTCAACTATATATCTTTTATTCTGGCTGCAATTGGGAAATACACACATCACAGTTTTCTGAGTGGAACCTTACAGAAGAGATCTCAGACATACATTAGATTCCCATGTTGAATATGCAGGGTAGCCCAGTTCTTATTTCAGGCACAGCCTATTTTATTTCACAATTTTTTTTACCAATTGAGAACACAGCATATTTATATTTTTTAATGAACAAGGATACTCTCTCTAAAGTAATAGTAAAATAATAGTAAGGACTTATTTTTGGAAATCAGAATATACAAAATCTGTTCAAGCTTAGTTTAGTACAATGTCAAGTTGTAAGAGCTGTAAGAGCAAAACAACTGCATTAGAATGGCAAGCAGCCAGTTGAAGGTGCTTTACCTTCAAAGCTCCACCCTTTAAATAAAACAGTTGTGGTTTTTTTTCCATGGCAACAAAGATTTGTATCCATCACAAACAACATGCGATAACAAAATATCCTTAAACTTGTTTTGGAACCAGAACTGGGTGGAAAAGCTGAATGTGTGTTTCAAGGTTACAAAACTTAACAGTAAGTAAATACCAATTCAGATTAAGGGTTTGTATCCCACAATTAAACAAAGTCAGTACCAAAAAAATTTGTACTCTCATCTATGCTGGATTTAAATTCTGTTCTGTAAATCCAATCTCACCTCAATTTACCTAGGGGATATTTTATGCAAATGAATTTATAACTTCATTTTGGGTAGTAGATTATCTGAATTGCAGAGGTTTGTCCATTCAAGTGTATAACTGGAACCTGGCTGGTATTGGTAAGCTTTTATTCTTATTGGAAAGATCTTACTCTGCTTGACTCTTCACAAACATTTCTAGCATGGCTTCAATCACACTAAGTTCAATACTGGCAATGCATGTTCATAAAACTAGCCCTGAGACAGACAGAGTAATTAAGCTATTTTATCATTTCCTAGACATCAATGAACTTACACATCTTGGTTTAGTCTGTGTGTCCACTTTCTTATTTGAGGGAAGGCAATGAAGGAATCTCAAAATAAGAATGAAGAATAAAATATCAACTCATCTTCTCATTTTTTCCATCTCCAGCAGTCATTCAAGCAGTGTTTTAACTCTTTTACTAAACCCTGATAGAGGGTTTTTGATACTCTAATGGATAAACGGCATGCTTTGTTTAGTGATATTGAGTCTTTGGTGGGGTAGTAAGGTCAACACTGAACACTATATTTACTTTACCTATTTTGAATTAGGTATGGGAAGTTCTTTCTTTCTTTTTAAATCTTTTTATTGAATTAGTACACAAAAGGTAAACTATATAGGCACTGATACACTGTTGCAATATAACTTTACAAGAAATATTAATACACAAAAAGTTAGTACAAACAGTGCAGTTTAGATAACAAGGCAATATAATAGTATACTAATTTTCATACATGTCAATAAAGAAAAGGAAAAAAATACCCAAAAAAAAACCCCAAAAAAACCCACCGTGCAACTAATCTAAAAAGCAAAGCAAAGCAATAGGATAACTAGGTATCAAGTAGAGTTAAACAACTTAAAACAATCACGTCCTCAAACCCGACCTCCATTAAAAACAGTTAAAAAGCAAGAAGGGAATGTAAATATGGACAGAGAAAGAAAAAAAGTTACATTAAATGAAAATGTTGAATAGAATATCTCCAAGTCTGTTCAAATTTAACTGAAGAATCATAAAGATTACTAATTTTTTCCAAATTTAAACATAGAATCATCTGGGAAAACCAAAAGAACGTAGTTGGAGCATTAATCTCCTTCCAATGTCGTAAAATACATCTTTTCGCCATTAAAGTAAGAAATGCAATCTATCTACGGGCTGAAGGGGAAAGATTACTGGAAATTTTAGGTAATCCAAAGATAGCAGTAATAGGATGGGGAGAAATATCTAAATTCAATACCTTTGAAATAATATTAAAAATGTCTTTCCAAAAAGTTTCCAAAGTAGGACAGGCCCAAAACATATGAATTAAGGAAGTTCAATTAGGTATGGGAAGTTCAATTAGTGTTCCTATTATTGATTGACAGCCATAGCTAGGTTAGCCAACTTTGTTATTGAAAAACAGCTATTTGGGATTAATGAGCTGGTGAAAAGGGGTAAAGTGCTGTCTCACCTAAAATCGCTACAGGCCGATGTGATCTTCTTGCAGGAAACACATTTGAAGAATGAAGCTCATTGCAAAATTAGGGGCAAGTGGATAGGCCAAGTATATTCCTCAAAGTTTCCAATGAAATCTAGGGGTGTGGTAATAATAATTCGCAGAAATGTTCCATTTCGTCACCTAACAACAATAGTAGACAAGGATGGGAGATATGTTATAGTTACTGGGGAAATACAATCTATGCCAGTTATCTTACTGAATATCCACGGACCAAACTGGGATGACCCAGAATATTTTAGACTAGTTCTAGGATTGATACCAGAGGTCTCTAGCACTAACCTGATTATTGGAGTGGATTTTAATTTTGTTCTGGATACATATTTATACAGATTTTCCAATTAGAGGGCAGCATTACCATCAAAGGCAAGTAACCTGCTGAAATCATATATAGACAATATGAAACTGTGAGAGATATGGAGACTATTCAACCCAACAGGGAGAGAGTATTCGTTCCACTCTACAGTTCATAATGTATATACTAGGATTGAATATTTTCTCCTTGATGGCAAAATACTGCCACAAGTCAATAACGTAAAATATCATAATATTGTCAAATCAGACTACAGCCCTGTTACTTTTTCACTAGAGCTGGGTGAATTGACGCAAATGCATAGAAATTGGAGGTTTAATCTTTGGCTACTTACAAACCCAAATTTTTGTGAGTATTTAGAATCACAAATTTTATTGTTTTTTGAGGCAAATGATAATAGTGAAACACCCCCAGGACTACTATGGGAAACATTTAAAGCTTATGTTAGAAGATGTATAATTTCTTTTCCCTCTTCCCTAAAGAAACGTAGTAGAGCAGAACAAATAGAACTAGAAGAACAAATACGTAAACTAGACATGGAGAATGCACAACAACCATCCGCAGAAAAATACAACAGAATTTCAGCATTAAAATACAAACTTAACCAAATACTCTCAGAAAGGATATGCAGAGCCTTTCTGTTTACAAAACAGAATTTCTTTGAATTTGGTGAGAGACCGCACAACTTGCTGGCAAGACAGCTACGCAAATTGGAAAGTGATTGGGCCATTCATAAAATTAAATCAGACTCGGGCGCTCCGTTGATGTCACACAAATACATTAATCAAAGATTCCGTCAGTATTATGAAACATTATATGCATCTCAATCTAATGTACCGACGGCGAGCATGCATACATTTCTAGACACTTGTAGGCTACCTTCACTCGATCTGACGGAGTTTCAGGCTTTGGAAGCAGAGATTACAAATGACGAAGTAGTAAGAACAATAAGACCCCTGAAAAATGGCAAGAGTCCAGGTTCGGATGGAATAGGTAATAAGTTTTATAAGAAGTTTAGTGACCTATTAGCACCTTATATGGTAAGGATGTATAGAAAGTCATTCGAAACTGGCAGGTTACCCCAAACCCTGAACAAGACCATTATCACCCTTATTCCGAAGAAGGACAAAGACCCAGAGGAGATAGAATCTTATAGGCCGATTTAACTGCTAATTTGGATCAGAAAATTTTGGCTAAAACGCTGGCAAGGAGACTCAGTCATAAGAATTGCTGGTGAACATAGCAGGCCAGGCAGCATCTCTAGGAAGAGGTACAGTCGACGTTTCGGGCCAAGACCCTTCGTCAGGACTAACTGAAAGAAGAGCTAGTAAGAGATTTGAAAGTGGGAGGGGGAGGGGGAGGGGGAGGGGGAGATCTGAAATGATAGGAGAAGACAGGAGGTGGAGGGATGGAGCCAAGAGCTGGACAGTTGATTGGCAAAAGGGATCTGAGAAGATCATGGGACAGGAGGCCTAGGGTGAAAGAAAGGGGGGGGGAACCAGAGGATGGGCAAGGGGTATAGTGAGGGGGACAGAGGGAGAAAAAGGAGAGAGAGAAAAAGAATGTGTGTATATATAAATAAATAACGGATAAGGTACGAGGGGGAGGTGGGGCATTAGTGGAAGTTTGAGAAGTCAATGTTCATGCCATCAGGTTGGAGGCTACCCAGACGGAATATAAGGTGTTGTTCCTCCAACCTGAGTGTGGCTTCATCTTGACAGTAGAGGAGGCCGTGGATAGACTATCAGAATGGGAATGGGGACATGGAATTAAAATGTGTGGCCACTGGAAGACCCTGCTTTCTCTGGCGGACAGAGCGTAGGTGTTCAGCAAAGCGGTCTCCCAGTCTGCATCGGGTCTTGCCAATATATAAAAGGCCACATCGGGAGCACCAGACGCAGTATATCACCCCAGCCAACTCACAGGTAAAGTGTCGCCTCACCTGAAAGGACTGTCTGGGGCCCTGAATGGTGGTGAGGGAGAAAGTGTAAGGGCATGTGTAGCACTCATTCCGCTTACAAGGATAAGTGCCAGGAGGGAGATCAGTGGGGAGACGAATGGACAAGGGAGTAGCATAGGGAGCGATCCCTGCAGAAAGCGGGGGGGGGGAGGGAAAGATGTGCTTAGTGGTGGGATCCCATTGGAGGTGGCGGAAGTTAAGGAGAATTATATGTTGGACCCGGAGGCTGGTGCGGTGGTAGGTGAGGACAAGGGGAACCCTATTCCTAGTGGGGTGGCGGGAGGATGGAGTGAGAGCAGATGTGCGTGAAATGGGGGAGATGCGTTTGAGAGCAGAGTTGATGGTAGAGGAAGGGAAGCCCCTTTCTTTAAAAAAGGAGGACATCTCCTTCGTCCTGGAATGAAAAGCCTCATCCTGAGAGCAGATGTGGTGGAGACGGATGAATTGCAAGAAGGGGATGGCATTTTTGCAAGAGACAGGGTGAGAAGAGGAATAGTCCAGGTAGCTGTGAGAGTCAGTAGGCTTATAGTAGACATCAGTAGATAAGCTGGCTCCAGAGATAGAGACAGAAAGACCTAGAAAGGGGAGAGAGGTGTCGGAAATGGACCAGGTAAACTTGAGGGCAGGGTGAAAGTTGGAGGCAAAGTTAATAAAGTCAACGAGCTCAGCATGCATGCAGGAAGCAGCGCCAATGCAGTCGTCGATGTAGCGAAGGAAAAGTGGGGGACAGATACCAGAATAGGTTTGGAACATAGATTGTACTACAAAGCCAACAAAAAGGCAGGCATAGCTAGGACCCATACGGGTGCCCATGGCTACACCTTTAGTTTGGAGGAAGTGGGAGGAGCCAAAGGAGAAATTATTAAGAGTAAGGACTAATTCTGCTAGACGGAGCAGAGTGGTGGTAGAGGGGAACTGGTTAGGTCTGGAATCCAAAAAGAAGCGGAGAGCTTTGAGACCTTCCTGATGGGGGATGGAAGTATTTTGGGACTGGACATCCATGGTAAAAATAAAGCAGTGGGGGTCAGGGAACTTAAAATCATGAAAAAGTTTCAGAGCGTGAGAAGTGCCACGAACATTGGTAGGAAGGGATTGAACAAGGGGGGATAAAACAGTGTCGAGGTATGCAGAAATGAGTTCAGTGGGGCAGGAGCAAGCTGAGACAATAGGTCTACCAGGACAGGCAGATTTGTGGATCTTGGGTAGGAGGTACAAACGGAAAGTGCAGGGTGTGGGAACTATAAGGTTGGCAGCAGTGGATGGGAGATCCCCTGAGCAGATAAAGTCGGTGATGGTGTGGGAGACAATGGCCTGGTGCTCCTTAGTGGGGTCACGATTGAGGGGTAAATAAGAGGAGGTATCCGCGAGTTGTCACTGTGCCTCAGCAAGGTAGAGGTCAGTACGCCAGACTACAACAGCACACCCCTTATCGGCGGGTTTAATAGTAAGGTTACGATTAGTGTGGAGGGAGTGGGGAGCAGAGCGTTCCGAAGGAGTGAGGTTGGAATGGGGACAAGGTGCGGTGAAGTCGAGATGGTTGATGTCCTGTTGGCAGTTAGCGATAAAGAGATCCACAGCAGACAGAAGACCAGAGTGGCGTGTCCATGAAGAGGAGGAGGGTTGAAGACGGGAGAAAGGGTCATCGGTGGGGGTGGGAGAGTCTTTGCCGAAGAAATAGGCTCGAAGACGGAGCCGGTGGAAGAAGAGTTCCCCATCATGGCGAATGCGGAACTTGCCGAGGTGTGGGCGGAGGGGGACAAAAGTGAGGCCCTTACTGAGGACAGAGCGCTCTGCCTCAGAGAGTTGAAGGTCAGAGGGGATGGTAAAGACCCAGCATGGATGAGAAGTGGGATGAGGGGGGGGAGGGGGGAGGCTGGGGATGTCAGTGGAGAGGGGAGGATGGATGAGAGGAAGATGGAGCCTCTGAGGACCCAGGAGTTGACGGTGGGATCTGAGGGAGACAGGGTTGCAGAATGGTGGTGGGGGAAGGGGAGACGGGAGTCACAATAGCAGCACATAAAGACCCGGCCTGGAGCAGATAATTAAATTGGTACCCTCAGATCAAACCGGGTTTATCCCTGAAAGGAATTCTTTCCACAACATCAGGCGCCTTCTTAATATAATGCATTCCCCAAGACATCCTAAGGAAGAACTTACCCAAGACATCCTAAGGAAGACCTTATAATAGTAAGTTTAGATGCTGAGAAAACGTTCAACCAAGTGGAATGGCAATACCTCTACGAAGTTTTGAAAAAATTTGGAATGGGAGACAAATTTATAATTTGGATTAAGCTACTGTACAGTAACCCTAGTGCTAAAATACCAACTAATCAGACCCTCTCGGAACCATTCAGTTTGCACAGGGGCACAAGACAGGGGTGTACATTAAGTCCCTTATTGTTTGCGTTGGCTCTGGAACCACTGGCAGAGACTATATGTTCTCAGCCCGAAATTTATGGGTATAATACACAATATACTATCAACAAAATTTCCCTTTATGCGGACGGTGTTTCGTTGTTTATAACAAAACCATATATTACTCTTCCAGTTTTGCTGGAAATAGTCAATTTATTTGGCGCTTCCTCGAAATATAAGATTAATTGGGGAAAAAATGAATTATTCCCGGTCCAAGTAGAAGAACAGGAGGGGCTTAAACAATTTCCATTCAAAATAACCCTTGAGAAGTTTACTTACCTTGGAATTGTAATAACCAAAAAGTATAGTCTCTATCTGAAGCAAATTTTATCCCTCTAATTGAAAAGATTAAAAAGAAAATAGAATTTTGGAAGACACTCCCAATTTCTTTAGTGGGTAGAGTAAATTCAGTGAAGATGATCTTTCTTCCCTAACTGCTCTATTTATTTCAGAATCTGCCCCTCTATCTCACCAAAACCTTATTTAAAGGATTATATTTGATAATTCTACCTTTTATATGGAATTATAAAGTCCCTCGAATTAGGAAGGAACATCTCTGCAAGGATAAGACTAGTGGGGGACTGTCACTACCCAACTTTATTTTTTATTATTGGGCTGCTAACTTTAGCCATATAGCATACTGGATAGATGATACAGTTGTACTTCCCAGATGGTTGGAGATGGAGTATGAGGATTGCCTACCATATTCCATAAGGGCAATCATTATGTCCCCTATTCAGTTAAATAAAGCCTGTTATAGAGGCAATCCCATTATCCGTAGCACCATACAGATGTGGAGACAAATAGGGAAGCATTTGAAACTCAGAACATCATCTTTTCTTGTACCTATATCAGCAAACCCCTCTTTTATCCCCTTATGTATAGGTGGGGCCTTTGATGCATGGCGAGAATTAGGGATACGCAGCGTTGGAGACTTATACGTACGAGGGATTTTTGCGTCATTTCGGCAGCTCCAGGACAAATTCGGAATGCAAGAGAGTCATTTTTTCAGGTATTTCCAGCTAAGACACTATATAAGATTACACCTTTCTGGCTTTGAGACGGTAGAACCTGATAAATTAGATAATCATTTAAGATCATGTTTAGGGACAGAACACATCATCGCCTATCTGTATGATGCCATACAAAACAAGTTTCATACAACAATGGATAATATTAAAAAAGAGTGGGAAGAGGTGTTGGGTACAGAGATAGAGGAGATTATATGGAACGAGGCTTTGGAGTATGCTAACTCCTGTTCTATCAATGCCAGGCATTGTTTAATACAATTTAAAATCCTACATAGAGAACATTACTCAAAAGTAAGGACTCATAAAATATTCCCAGAGGTGTCCCCAATATATGAGAAATGCAAGTCCTCGGAGGCAAATTTGTTACATAGTTATGCTTTATGTCTCAGGATACAAGAGTATTGGAAGCAAATATTTGAGATCCTATTGAAGGTACTAAATATTCAGATAATACCAGACCCAATTTTAATAATTTTTGGAACTTCTGCGAGGTCATATAAATTCCAGGCTACCCAGCAACAACTCCTGATCTATGGCAGACTTAATGGAAAGAAACTCATACTGATGTTCTGGAAAAAGGAGGAAACTACATCACTTAGACAATAGCTGGCTGCATTAATGGATACTCTGCATCTAGAGAAGATAACATACATTATCAAGGACAGACTCAAAGAATTTGAAAAAATCTGGCAACCACTACTGTTGGATTTAGAAGAGACCGAAGACTGACAGCTGAACTAAGTGTGGGGGGGGGGGGGCAGTAAGGCTGGGAAGGGGAAAGGAGACGGTGTGGTAGGGTTTCCTTTGCTTTTTGCTTGTTTACTATACATACATTCATTTGACTTTCATTATGTTGTTATAAGAAAGAAAAGAAAAAAGAAGCATTGTACTTTAGGACATTGTCGGTTGTGGTTAAGCTGATGTTGCTTCACAATAAAAACATTTGAAAACAAAAACAGCTATTTGGAAAAATACAAATGGGAAAGCAACACTTGTGGAAACAGATCTTAGCATCATTTGCTGAGTAGCAATGATGAACAGTTAATTAAAAAGGTAACTTCCAATTCTGTCTAATATTTACACAATCAAACACAATTAGAGTGCATTTGTGCAGTTGAAAATATATGTTTAACCCATTTAAACAAAATAATTCATGTTATAACAAAAGTAGCATACAGTGAGGAATTTTGCATTGATGAATATCCAACATATAAATATAATTTCAAAGCCAATATTTACATCAAAATGAAAAATGAAATGCCAAGATACGATATATGGTGCAGGACTCTTAACCTGTCACTTCTTGTCAAGAATACCAATTAAGGTACAGAATTTCTACCTGTAAAAAGTACTCAATGCATCACAGATTTGTAAAGGTATTCAATGATACCAATCCAATGGACAGCAAACTTTATAATTTTGCCACCAAGCCGTGTAAAGCAGGGGTCCCCAACCTTTTCTGCACCGTGGACCGGTATAATATTGACAATATTCTTGTGGACCGGCCGACCGGGGGCGGGGGTGGGGAGTGGGGTGGGGTGGGTTGTTAATCACGACCGGAATATAGGTGATAAGTCAACTATAGGTCACATCAGTGGCTAATACACTCAGTTTTGTTTCTAGAAGGGGTTATCTAACGAATTTAATATTAAAAACAGAGCACATATTTTCCTCGCATGAATATAGTGATAAGTCAACTATAAGTCATAAGGGGGTCCTTTATGTCCAGTCTATTTCACAATTTAGTTTTCGTTGCATTCATTGCAGAAAACCCCGCTTTGTAGAGATATGATGTTGGAAATGGAAGCAACGTTTTCAGTGCTTTCATGGCTATCTCAGGATATTCAGCCTTGACTTTGATCCAGAATGCCGGCAGAGATGTTATGTCAAACCTACTTTTCAGCCCATCGTCCTAGCTAATGTTGGGAACATGTCAAATATACCCTGTCCACTCAGCGTCCCCACAGTTCCAGTTTGGCTGTGAAAGCAGACACTTTATCTGCCAACTTGAACACAGTTGTCATTCTCCCCTGAAGTGAGAAATTGAGTTCATTGAGCAGGTTGAAGATGTCACACAGATAAGCAAGTTTTGCTATCTACTCCTCCTCACTGAAGTGGTGACTTTTTTCCTGAAAGAAATCTCTGTAGCTGCTCTCTTAACTTAAAAACCCTGGCCAGGGCTCTCCCCCTTGATAGTCACCTGACTTCAGTGTGTAAGAGAAGGCATGTGTACTCTGCATCCATTTCCTCGCAAAGCTGCTCAAACAGACATGAGTTAAGGGCTTTTGCTTTGATGTGATTGATAACTTCAACATCACTCAATACGCTGTTAAGATCAGGTGACATTTTTCGGCTAGCCAGCATTTCCCTGTGTGTGACACTGTGTAGACTGGCATTCAGGAGCAACCTCTTTGACTTGGGTAGTGAAACCAGACTCGTTAAGCCGTTCCAACAGCTGTGCTTCAATGTCCTCCGCTATGTCATCGATTCTCCTTGAAACTGTGGTAGCTGAAAGAGAAACCTGTGCCATCTTGTTAGCTGCAGCTTCTCCCAACAGTTCACAGCACACGTCCTTGGCAGCAGGCAGGATTAATTTTTCACCAACAGTGAAAGGCTTCTTAGCCTTAGCAATACGGCTAGCTACTAAGTACGACGCTCTCAGAGCAGCAGCATTTATGGAGGTGGTGGCTCTCAGCACTTGCTTCTGTCCCGCTTGCTCACGTTTTTTCTGCTCAAAAAACTCAACATGTTTGTCTTTAGTGCAGGGTGCTTGGAATCAAGGTGCCAAAGCAGATTTGAGGGCTTCATTGCCTCATTAGACAGCTTGTCTCCACATATCACACACAGGGGGCTTGGAGCGTGCAAGTCACCGGTCGCAATAAAGCCATATTTTATGTACAACTCGCCGTATTTTCTGTTGAAGGAGCTTTCTTTTTTTTTGCAGTCTCGGCCTCAGCTGTCTCTGCATTATCATCATCGTTAGGGTTTTTATGTCCCCTTACATCTCTTCCAAAGAAACTCTCAAGTGACGTTTGTTTTTTATTCATCCAGTAGTTGTAGGTTAATGATCGACTGATGTCCTCACGTAGGTAACGACCTCGCGTGCGTTCAAGTTCAACAGTGCGTGACAGGGAATGAGGAAAGGTGCAGTTGACTCATATCGTTTCCTCGTGGACCGGTAGCACATGCTTTGCGGCCTGATGGTTGGGGACCACTAGTGTAAAGGATAATTCCTGCTGAATAACTGAACAGAGTTGGAAGGTAGTTTGTGCTGTGAATTTAGACGGTTTCAGAAAGCAGAAATGTCACTTGGGGGGGGGGCGGAGAGAGAAAAAAGATTTTTAAAGAAAAAAATGTCACTTGTGGCTTCAATAGCAGTCTGAGATAGTTTTATTCCATCTCGCTGGATTGGATAAAATCTTAAAGCATTTGAGACAATTCAGTGCTCCAAAGTAATACTTTTAAAAAATATATCAGGTTTTTCATAGCTCAGTGTTTCCCAGTTTACATAACTTCTAATCCAAGATGATAACTTCAGTATTTTTCATGATTGGGCTTTGGTTGAATACAAGACAAAAAATAAGAAATAATAAGAAAAATAATAAAGATAAGAAAGTACTGGCAAAAGAGACAAAAGGTAAATAAGTTTATTTTTTCTTAGTCTGGAACTTGCAGAATAAAATTAAATAAATTCACTCCAGCAGTAATGCAGGTGTTTTCCTGCTTCCCTACAAAGGTCTCCAGCAATGATATGGACCTAAAATTGGCAATGATATCTTCCACCCTGCCCTGGCCTGCTAGTTGCTTCTCTGCTGGACCAATGGTGTCCTACAGGGCCCATCACAGACTTCCCAAATGACAGACTTGCAATCTGCCCACTCAACCCATGATAGGCTAAACCTGATGAAAGACATATTCAAATTAATGGGAGACATCTACTGCTAGGGGAAAGAGAAGCAGAGCTTGTTTGTTTGTTTATTTATTTATTTAATTTTATTGAGATACAGTGCAGAATATGCCTTTTCAGCCATTTGATCTGCGTTGCCCAGCAATCCCCCAATTTAACCCTAGCCTAATTACAGAACAATTTACAATGACCAATTAACCTACCAGCTGTACATCTTTGGAATGTAGAAGGAAAACAGAGTACAGGTTTCCCCCGCCATCCGAAGATAGAGCGTTCCTATGAAACGGTTCGTAAGCCAGAATGTCGTAAAGCGAAGAAGCAATCACCATTAATTTCTATGGGAAAACTTCCTGAGTGTTTGCAGACCCAAAAATAACCTACCAAATCATGCCAAATAACACATAAAACCTAAACTAACAGTAACATATAGTAAAAGCAGGAATGATACGATGAATACACAGCCTATATAAAGTAGAAATACTTTTCCACAATCATTGCCGCACTGTCCTCCATAGCGAAAATCTCACGCAAGCGCCGTCGGCAAAAACACGGTGCAAGCGCTCTCTAGTAACCTTTAAGCTATGAAGCTGCCAAATCATACCAAATAACACCTAAAAATACACAGCCTATATAAAGTCAAAATAATGTATGTACAGTGTAGTATCACTTATGGGAATCGGGAAGACATCGAGCACATTGATGATGGTGTGTTAGGCTGAGTCATCGGAGGTTGGGGTGGTGCAGTGGCCCCCACCCTCCAGGCAGCGACCTGATACCGATCCGTGAAGAATGCAGTGGTAGCCAGGAGGCACTCAGCACATCTTTAAGGCGCCTCTGACCTGGGCCGACATTTACATGCCGGGTGGCACCTAATTAATTAGCTTGTTTATTTCGGCTTTTTTTCTTAAAGATGTGCTGGGTGCCTCCCGGCTACCGCTGCATTCTCCGCAACCCGGCTACCGCTGCATTCTCCGCAACCCGGCTACCACTGCATTCTTCGTGAATCGGTATCTGTCCGCGGCCCGGGGGTTGGGGTGGTGGGACATTGGGGTGTCATCTGCTTCCATCAGGGCAGGCAGGTCACCTTCTCCTATGACTGCCTGCCTCAATGTCGAAGGTCAAGGTTCATTGTCTGCTGTGGCTGATGTGGAAGGCTTGCTTGACTGCTTAGCCTCACGCATTTTTCTATTATACAGTTCTTTGTAAGCACTTTAACCACCCTGCAAATATGCCCTAAACCAACGTACCCTTTCAAAATTAAAGTCGTACTTTATCATTGCAGTGAAAATCTCACGCAGTTGCTTCACGTTCAGTTCCTGGACGACTTCACTTTCGGTCCGTTCGCTACTGCGTTCAGTTTCAATTGTTATCCTTTCCTCTTCCAATTGCATCAGCTCTTCATCTATCAGTTCTTGGTCATGAGATGCCAAAACCTCTTCAACATCATCTTCGTCAACTTCCACAAGCCAAACTCACTTTGTCCTTATTTCATTCACCATGATCGAAACGCTTAATTATGACTAGTTTTACTCTAAGTGTAACACCCTTACGAGCTCTTTCAGGCTTTTCCGAGACCTTAGAACTCATCTTGCTAACGGCTGCTCACAGGCACGTGTTTAAGCAATGCCGTTCCGAATTCGGCGGAGAGCAGCTGCTCGGGGTGCGCGCTGCCTTTTATCATGCGCTGCTTTTTTCATAACAGTGAAAACACCTTCTGTTAGTGAAAACAGGGAACTAATGTAGGTCTTTCGTAACAGTGAGGTTTCGGAAAGCGAACGTTTGAAAACCAGGGGACACCTGTACCCGGAGGGAACCCACACGGTCACGGGGAGAACATACAAACTCCTTACAGGCAGCAGCAGGAATTCAACCTGGGTTGCTAGTACTGTAAAGCATTGTGTTAACCAGTACACTACCCTGTCACCCTTCAGATAGCCTCAAAGTTTACAATTGATTTTAGTGTGTGAGGGAAATAGTTTTAAAATGTTGTGTAAATTTATATATTTAAAAATACCCATGTAAAATATACATGTAAAATTCGTCAGTTGCATCATGGCTGCCAAGATATCCAACAATTCTTCAAAGAATCCATTATCAAGGATTCCCATCACCCAGGACATACTCCTTCCTCATTGTTACCATCACGAAAGGAGGTACAGAAACCAGAAGGCACACATTCAGTGATTCAGGAACAGCTTCTTCCCTTCTGCCATCCAAGTTTAGAATGGACATTGAACCTATGAACACTACCTCACTTTAATTTTTAATTTTGTTTTAGCACTATTTTTAATTTAATTATTTAATATACATATATATACTTACTGTAATCGATTTACTTCATTATTTTTTCTATATTATCATATATTGCAATGTACTGCTGCTGCTAATTTAACAAATTTCACGACATATGCTGGTGATACTAAACCTGATTCTGATTTTTAACTTTTAAATTTACAAATTGATCCAATGTGTTATTGGATACATTTGAAAGCCAACAACATTGACAAGCAATAACTGCTCCAATAATGGTTCCAACTTTGATAAGCAGTGAGCCATAGGAGTAAGGTCTCACCACATCTCAAAGCCATTTTGTGAATGCAGTGGGCTAAGCTGCAGTCAACCACATTGATGCACTGGGAACCAAGCTCTTACTAGAAGACATCTCACTCCTGAGGCAATCTCTGCATGAAAAAAAAACAATCGCAGAGACCCATCATGTCAGGTCTTTTCAGCATAAGCAAATACCCTAATAACGAGTTACAGGAAGCAGATGGGCATCCTGATTAGTACTCAAAGTTGCTTCAAAATGCTAGTATACATTTAGGGCTCAGGACATTTATGCATGTGAAAAGGACTCCAAAAGTTAAATATAACATAAAAAAGCTTCACTGCATTTAAAGTTTTTAACTTATGGGATAGACTTATCAACATGTGCAGAAAGTGCTGACACAGGGACTGCATTTCATTAGATATTAGATTTTGGGGAAGAAACCCATAGGCTTTGAGAAAGAGGAAGTTGGAAATAAGGCAGGATATTCTAAAATGAATAGCCAAATGAAGGAGAATTATATTTTTCTGCTATCATATTTGCATGTCTTCTCATTTACTTATCCAATTTCTACTGCCAGTTATAATAACAAAGCTGGAACTCTGGTGCAAGTGCACTGTAACTGTGGCAATATGAATGTGTGCTAAGCCTGAACCAGCTATTTCACATTAGATTGCTAATTTAAATATTAATATTGTGATTCAAACACACAGGAAATGACTCACTGTAAAATCACAAATATTACGAGATTGTAGCGGTGTGCTACACACAGCGCTAGAATAACCACACAGAGTCGGTGAGTTAGAGTTGTGATGGAAGAGATTTATTCAAACTTCGCAGCCTGCTTTTAAAGCCTTCCCATTCCCGCCCTCCTTGGGGCGGGATTGCTGTGGGGAATGCATATTCCCAGACCCTTTCCGCGCGCGGGATTTTCCCCCTGCTGGTGAAGATGGCCTGGCGCCCTTTCTGGTGCCGGCCCGCTGCCTACGCGTGCTGTTGTGAGCCGGTTCGTGTGCGCTAGAAAGTGGGTCGCCACATAACCCCCCCCCCCCCCCAGAACCGGCGATACCTCCCCCAATGTCCACCATCTGGATCGGCCTCTGTTTGGGAGGTCTGCCCCTGCGCCGCGGTGCCTGAGCCTGGACCGGCTGCGCCAAGTCCACATGGGCCGGTTTCAGTCGGTCCACCATGAAAACCTCCTCTCTCTCCCCAATGTCTAGCACGAACGTGGACCCGTTGTTCCTGATCACCTTAAACGGCCCCTCATAGGGCCGCTGTAGCGGTTCCCGGTGTCCGCCCCGTCGTACAAAAAAACTTACAGTTCTGCAGGTCTTTGGGTACGCAGCTCAGGCTCTGTCCGTGCTGTGAAGTGGGTATGGGGGCCAGGTTACCGAGCCTCTCCCATAGTCTGTCCAGGACTGCTGTGGGTTCTTCCTCTTGCCCCCTTGGGGCTGGTATGAACTCTCCTGGGACGACCAGGGGTGCGCCGTACACCAGCTCGGCCGACGAGGTGTGCAGATCCTCTTTGGGCGCCGTGCGGATTCCGAGCAGGACCCAGGGAAGTTCGTCCACCCAGTTAGGCCCCTCCGGGCGGGCCATGAGAGCCGACTTCAGGTGACGGTGGAAACGCTCCACTAGTCCGTTCGACTGTGGGTGGTAGGCAGTTGTGTGGTGTAGCTGCGATTCTAAAAGGTTGGCCATAGCCGACCACAGGCTGGAGGTGAACTGGGCGCCCCTGTCGGAGGTAATGTGGGCCGGTACCCCGAAGCGGGCTACCCAGGTTGCGATCAGTGCTCGTGCGCAGGATTTGGAGGCGGTGTCGGTGAGCGGGACTGCCTCTGGCCATCTGGTGAACCGGTCTATCATAGTTAGGAGATACCACGCTCCTCACGACACTGGCAGGGGCCCCACGATATCCACATGGATGTGGTCGAACCTCCGGCGGGTGGGTTCGAACTGCTGCGGCGGAGCCTTGGTGTGCCACTGCACCTTGGCCGTTTGGCACTGCATGCACGTTTTGGCCCATTCCCTGACCTGCTTACGAAGCCCATGCCACACGAACCTGTTAGTGACCAGCCGGACAGGTGTCCTGATGGAGGGGTGCGCTAAGTTGTGAATGGATTCGAAAACTTGCTGGCGCCAGGCTGCTGGGACGACGGGGCGGGGTTGGCCAGTAGCTACATCACATAGTAGGGTCCTCTCACCTGGGCCTACAGGGAGGTCTTGGAGCTGTAAACCGGAGACTGCAGTCCTGTAACTGGGGATCTCAGCATCTCCCTGCTGTGCCTCTGCCAGTGCTGCATAGTCCACCCCCTGGGATAGGGCCTGTATGGTAGGTCTGGATAGTGCGTCTGCCACAACGTTGTCCTTTCCAGAGACATGCCGGATGTCCTTCGTGTACTCGGAGATGTAGGACAGATGTCGCTGCTGGCAGGACGACCAGGGGTCGGACACCTTCGTGAACGCAAAGGTGAGCGGTTTGTGGTCTGTGAACGCGGTGAAGGGCCTACCTTCTAAGAAGTACCTGAAATGCCGGATTGCCAGGTATAGTGCCAATAGCTCCCGGTCGAAAGCACTGTATTTGAGTTCCGGTGGTCGTAGGTGTTTGCTGAACGCCGGGGTTGCCAGCGACCCTCAGTGAATTGTTCCAGCACTCCACCGACTGCTGTGTTGGATGCATCCACCGTGAGGGCAGTAGGAACGTCCGTTCTGGGGTGCACTAGCATCGCGGCGTTTGCCAAGGCTTCTTTGGTTTTAACGAAAGCGGTTGCGGCCTCTTCGTCCCAGGTAATGTCCTTGCCCTTACCCGACATTAGAGCGAACAGGGGGCGCATGGTTCGGGCTGCTGAGGGGAGGAAACGGTGGTAGAAATTCACCATACCCACGAATTCCTGCAAGCCTTTGATTGTGTTGGGTCGGGGGAAGTTGCGGACTGCGTCTACCTTGGCGGGCAGCGGGGTTGCCCCGTCTTTAGTAATCCTGTGGCCCAGGAAGTCGATGGTATCGAGTCCGAACTAGCATTTGGCTGGGTTGATTGTAAGGCCGAGTTCGCTCAGGCGGGTGTAGAGCTGGCGGAGGTGGGACAGATGCTCCTGCTGACTACTGCTGGCTATGAAGATGTCATCCAAATAGATGAATGCAAAGTCCAGGTCGCGTCCCACCGCGTCCATTAACCGCTGGAAAGTCTGTGCAGCATTCTTTAGACCAAACGGCATTCGGAGGAATTTGAAAAGTCCGAATGGGGTGATAAGTGCTGTTTTGGGGATGTCGTCCGGATGTACAGGGATTTGATGGTATCCCCGGACGAGGTCTACCTTGGAAAAGATCCTTGCGCCGTGTAGGTTTGCTGCAAAGTCTTGAATGTGTGGCACAGGGTAGCGGTCTGGCGTTGTAGCCTCATTCAGCCTGCGGTAGTCACCGCATGGTCTCCAGCCCCACGTTGCCTTGGGCACCATGTGCAGGGGGGAGGCCCATGGGCTGTCGGACCGTCGTATAATCCCCAATTCCTCCATTTTCTTGAATTCCTCCTTCGTCAGTCGGAGCTTGTCCGGGGGAAGCCTTCGAGCACGGGCGTGGAGGCGTGGTCCCTGGGTCGGGATGTGGTGCTGTACTCCGTGTCTTGGCATGGCTGCCATGAACTGCGGTGTCAGTACTGATGGGAAATCCGCCAGGACTCTGGTGAATTCATCGTTGGACAGTGTGATGGAGTCCAGGTGTGGGGCTGGCAACTTTGCTTCACCCAGGGAGAACGTTTGAAAAGTCTTGGCGTGGACGAGTCGCTTCCCTTGCAGGTCGACCAGCAGGCTGTGGGCTCGCAGAAAATCCGCCCCCAGGAGTGGTTGGGCCATGGTGGCCAGTGTGAAGTCCCACGTGAACCGGCTGGAGCTGAACTGTAGCTGCACCGTGCGGGTGCCGTAGGTTCGTATTGTGTTGCCATTTGCGGTCCTCAGGGTGGGTCCCGGTTCTCTGTTGCGGGTGTCGTAATTCGTTGGAGGTAAAACGCTGATCTCCGCTCCGGTGTCAACCAAAAATTGGCGTCCCGACTGCTTGTCCCAGACGTACAGGAGGCTGTCCTGATGGCCAGCTGCCGTAGTGATCGGCGGCGGCTGAGCCTTGGCGTTTCCCGGGAATTTGCAGGGTGGTCTACAGCGGCGGGCCTCTGTGCCCCACCGCTGGTGGTAGAAGCACCATTGTTCATTGGGCTCTGCTGCCGGGCCTGGTCTGCTGCCATTGGGCACACGGCTTGGTGATCTGTGCGACGGTTGCCCCTCTCTCCTTCTTGGCATTCCACAGCACATCTGCTCGGGCCGCCACCTCCCAGGGGTCGCTGAAATCCATGTTGGACAGCAGCAGGCTTATGTCCTCGGACAGTTGCTCTAGGAACGCCTGCTCAAACATGAGGCAGGGTTTGTGTCCCTCAGCCAGGGCCAGCATTTCGTTCACTAATGCCGATGGCGGCCTGTCTCCCAAACTTTCCAGGTGCATTAAGCAGGCAGCTCGTTCGCGCCGTGAGAGTCCAAAAGTCCTTATGAGCAGGGCTTTGAATGCTGTGTATTTGCCGTTCTCTTCAACTTGTGCAGCAGTCTCTTGGTCGAGAGAGCTCAGCACGTAGTAGTAACGAGTGGACTCCAAGGTTATCTGCCGAATGCAGAATTGTGCTTCTGCCTGTTCCAACCACAGACAGGGTTTCCGCGGCCAAAAGCCTGGCAGTTGTAACGAAACTGCGTGAACAGATGCGGCGTCGGTCATCTCTGGCCCAAATATCGTTTGGGCCATCGGGGTCACCAAATGCAGCGGTGTGCTACACACAGCGCTAGAATAACCACACAGAGTCGGTGAGTTAGAGTTGTAATGAAAGAGATTTATTCAAACTTCGCAGCCTGCTTTTAAAGCCTTCCCATTCCCGCCCTCCCTGGGGCGGGACTGCTGTGGGGAATGCATATTCCCAGACCCTTTCCGCGCACGGGATTTTCCCCCTGCTGGTGAAGATGGCCTGGCGCCCTTTCTGGTGCCGGCCCTCTGCCTACGCGCACTGTTGTGAGCCGGTTCGTGTGAGCTAGAAAGTGGGTCGCCACAAGATAACATTTTACAAACATCTTTTAAAGACTACAGTCCATTTTTGAAATTGTCCTCTTATTTTATTCTGCCTCAATCACAATCCAGTTTTTCCTTTTTCTCAGAATCTCACTGCCAAACTCTGTCACAATGTGATACACAGCTGAAGAACAGTCCAGTGGGGTGGGGTGGGGTGGGGGGGGGGGGACATGAAGGGCAGCCTCACAAAATGGCGGACTCAGAGAGAAATCATAGAGCTTGGAACTTTGGCATTTATTATTGAACACTGTTACAGGAGGAAACTGAAAAATTCAAGGTAATCAAACAAAGTCAATATGAGTTGAAAAAAGAGAAACTATATTTGACTGATTTATTGGAGTTCTTTGAAAAAGTACCACATGTTATGGATCAAGGGAATTGGTGAATATATTTAGTTTCCATAAGGTATTTAATAAGGGTGCTGTATTGTAAGCTTTACATGGAAACGATCATGATGTAGGCCATAACATACTGGCATGGACAGAAATTTGGCTGGCAAATAGGAAACTAAGTGTAGGCATAAATGGGTCTTGCTTTGGTGGGCAAAATATAATGTGTGATGTGCCACAGGGATCTGAGCTGGGCCTTAACTTTTTACAATTCATTAAAATGACATGGAAGAAGATGCCAATGATGAAGCTGTTAAATTTGCTCAACACAGAGAGATAGGTAAAAAAACAAAGTTTTAAGAAGACATAAAGAGGATATGCTCTGTTCTATTGTTACCATCAGGAAGGAGGTACAGAAGCATGAAGGCACACACTCAACAATTCAAGAATTGCTTCTTCCCCTCTGCCATCTAATTTCTGAATGGTCATTGAACCCACAAACACTACTTCACTACTTTTTTAAAATGTTTATTTTTGCACTACTTAATTAACTATTTAATATACACCCTATCCTCATCATATGCGGGGGATACGTTCCTCACAGTCGCCACATAATGTGAATAATTATTTAAATGGAGAAAATAGGGATGCGTTCCAGAGGGCTTCCTAAATAAGTTTTATCTGTAATTTATTCACACTTTCATACCAATACAACACAAAAGCAGTACCACAAGACAACATTTGTATTATATTTCATCAATTTAAGATAAAATTCTATGTAATAAATCACAGAAAGTTAACATCCGAGGGTGTACTTTACTCACCAACAGTGGCAGGTGTGTTCGCTCCAGGAGATGAGTGGTTGTTGTGGTGTCGGGCAGCTTTACATGGATAAGGTAGATGGTTGTGGTCGTCAGGATCATATCAAGCACAGCAAGGGATGAAGGAAGACTCACAGAACTCTTAGAACTGCCGGCAGCAGGAGATGACACCGATTTGAATGAAGTGGTGAGCGTTGTTTGCTTGGCAGCATTTTGTTTTTCAGCATAAATTTGCTTGTAGGGAAGAAGGGTTGATGGCAGGGAACGACTGAAATGCTGACTCCGTTCTAAACTAGGGTCCATGTCCATCGCCATTTGTGCCAAGTGTTACAACTTCCACCATTCCCTCACTGTTGGTAAACTCCTGGGATTTTCAAAATTGTCTGTTGCTTGCAACATTAGAGAGATAGTTCGCCATAAAGAAACACATACGCCTTGAATGTGGATCACACCTTGGTCGAGTGGTTGAATCAGCGATGTTGTGTTAGGCCGCAGGAAATGCACTGTTACGTTAGGATGAATGCTGTCCAAACGTTTAGGATGGGCTGGCGCATTGTCAAGCAACAAAAGAACTTTAAAGGCAAGATTCTGTTCCCGGCAGTAGCGTCCCAGAGCTGTGTTACCTTCAGCTGATGTTGCGCTGTTTATAATTTCCAACTTTTTTTCAAGTGTTAAAGCAGTTCTCCACCGCTCGGCTGATGGCCCAGGCCATGACATTGGACGCTTAGGAGGGATATTTAAATATTTCAAGCACAAAGTCACTGCACCATAGGTAAAACCAACAAAAGTTTAAGAGCACAAGATCACATATCCACATCTTGCCAAAGCCAATGCAAGACTGGATGGAGTGAAATTGTCAGGCGCGCGCACCTGACTTGTATTAGCGGAAAAGCAGTGCTTCTCGTCCCAACAGTGAGACTGTGAGGTGTTTGCACGTGACTTGTATTGGCGGGAAAGCAGTGCTCCTCACATAACTGTGAGTTTTGGACAAATATAAGGAGACGTTGGTAGAAATAAGTTTCTCTCATAACTGTGAATCCGCATTGTCTGAAGACACAAATAACGAGGATAGGGTGTGTACATATACTCACTGTAATTCTGTTTTTCTCTCTATTATTACTTATTGCTTTCTACTGCTGCCACAAAGACAACAAATTTCACGACATATGCCAGTGATATTAAACCTGATTCTGATTCTGATACAACTGCTAACATTAGGAGGAGGTACATGAAATATTGATCATTAGTTTTAAGGGACGAAATCACCTTTAAAAGTGTTTAAGTTATCATTCTAGATGAGATGTGTTGCAGGATATTAAAGAAAGAAGGGAGTAATTTGCCAAAGCTCTTTTTAAATATCCCTAACTACTGTATGAGTGGTGCTGAAGCTAATGTGCACTATTGTTTAAAAAGGAAGGAAAAATAATTATAAGCCAGTTACTGAAACTTCAGCGAACTCTGAAAATCCAGAGGGGGTGAGAAACTAGCGTTGTAGAGGAGGCTACACTGGGAGCACCTGACACCGTAGATGACCTTGACAGACTCACAGATGAACTGTTGCCTCACCTGGAAGGACTGTTTGGAGTCCTGAATAATGGTGAGTGAAGAGCTGTAGGGGTAGGTGTAGTACTTGTCTCCCCACAGCGATAAGTTCCAGGACGGAGATCAGCGGGGAGGAGGAAGTGGACAAAGGAGTTAACATTGGCGAGACTTGATTTAGATTGGGGGGACCGATTCATTGAGCATCTTTGCTCCATGTGCTGCAAAAGGCAGGATTTCCTGGTGGCCACCCACGTCAATTCCAAAATGTTGCTTCATGGCCTTCTCTACTGGCACAATGAGACCACTCTCAGGTTGGAAGAGCAACACCTCATATTCTGTCTGGATAGTCTTTTCCAGTACTGATGAAGTGTTATGGCCTAAAATGGCAACATAGATTCTACCTGATCTGCTGAGTTCCTCTAGTATTTTGGGTGTGTTCCTCTTTAATCCAGGCAACATCCTGGTGAATCTCTTTTGCATCCTCTGCAAACTCTTCACATTCTTTTTGCAGCAAACAACAATGCTCCCTACCGCAAGCTATGAGGATGAGTAGATCACATGCCCTCTTTACCATCCTATGCACTTGTGTTGCCACTTTCATGGAACTACAGAGTTGCACTCCAAGATCCCGCTGCACATCAACGCTCTTAAGGATCCTGCCATTTCATGGATGCTTTCCTTTTACATCTGACCTCTCAAAGAGGACACCTCGCACTTGTCCAGGTTAAACTCCATCTGCCATATTTCTCTGCCCACATTTCTAACTGGCTGATATCCTGGTGAATCCTTTTGACAAACATCCTCATTCTCCACCACTTTGCCACTTCTTGTGCCATGTGCCCACCTACATTTTCATTCAAATTATTTATATCATGAACAACAGAGGTCCCAGCATTGATCCTTGCACAAGACCTCCAGTCAGAATAAAACCCTCCACCACTACCCTCTGCCTTCTATAGCAAAAGCAATTC
Source organism: Mobula birostris (assembly GCF_030028105.1). Lineage (NCBI taxonomy): Eukaryota > Metazoa > Chordata > Chondrichthyes > Myliobatiformes > Myliobatidae > Mobula > Mobula birostris. Next base: position 53,572,480 of record NC_092381.1, read on the forward strand.
TAAACTGATTCTATCAAGTCACCATGGATCCGATATGCATTCATTTTCTGAGTCAGCCTACCATGAAGGACTTCATCAAAAGTTTTACCAAAGTCAATGTATACAACAACTACTACTCCCCCCTCATCAATTATCTTTGTCACCTCTTCAGAGACTCAAATATTTGTAAAACATGACTTACACCATACAAGTCCATGCTGGCTATTCCTATTAAGTCTATGTTTTTCCAGATGTGAGTAAAACCTATCCCTGGGAATCTCCACCAGTAATTTCCTTACCACTAATGTAAAGCTCACCAGCCTACAATTTCCCATTTTGTATCTATTGCCCTTCTTAAAGAGAGGAAGAACACTCTGGTTGTTCTCTAGCCCTCTAGGGCTTGCCTGTGGCTAAAGAGGATTTTGATATCCCTGTCAAGGCCCCAGCAATCTCCTCCCTTGATGTTCTCATTAACCTGGAATAGATTTCATCACGCCCTGGGGACTTTATCCGTTTAAATGTTTTAGAAGAGCTTAAATGTCTCATTTGTGACACCAACATGCCCTAGAATATTAGCATATCCACCACTGATCTCATTAACTATCATGTTTCTTCTCCTTGTAAATACCGATTTGAGGTACTCTTTGTGCTTTGCACACTTTCTCTTGCTCCAGGTTTAAATTCCCACCCTTAGTTTTGTACTTCAGTATAGTACTCATACAGTAATGTTTGAAAGCTTTTTAAAGAATGTTTCAGTGATATCATACACTTTTATGGCAAAATTACAACACGTGATGTCCTGAAGCTATAAAAGACCTTGTCAACAGGGGGTCACAAGATCACAAGATCACAAGACAAAAGAGCAGAAGTAGGCCATTCAGCCCATCAAGTCTGCTCCGCAGCTCCCCCATGAGCTAAACTATTCACCCATCTAGTTCCTATTTCCGGCTTTTTCCCCATATCCCTTGATACCCTGACTAATTAGATAGCTGTCAACCTCCTCCTTAAACACCCTCAATGATCGGGCCTCCACAGCTGTATGTGGCAACGAATTCCACAAATCCATGACCTTCTGGCTAAAAAAAATTCTCCTCATCTCTGTTTTAACTGGGTACCCTCTAATTCTAAGACTATGGCCTCTTGTCCTGGACTCACCCACCAAGGGAAACAACCTTTCCACATCTACTCTGTCCAACCCTTTCAACATTCGAAACGTTTCTATGAGATCCCCTCTCATTCTTCTATACCCTAATGAATACAGTCCAAGAGCCGACAAATGCTCCTCATATGTTAGCCCCTGCATTCCAGGAATCATCCTCGTAAATCTTCTCTGAACTCTCTCCAACATCAGTACATCCTTTCTAAGATAGGGGGCCCAAAACTGCACACAGTATTCCAAATGAGGTCTCACTAATGCCCCATAGAGCCTCATCAACACCTCCTCACTCTTATACACTATTCCTCTTGAAATGAATGCCAACATAGCATTCGCTTTCCTTACTGCCGATCCAACTTGGTGGTTAACATTTAGGGTATCCTGCACGAGGACCCCCAAGTCCCTTTGCACTTCCGATTTTTGAATTTTCTCTCCATCTAAATAATAATCTGCCCGAATATTGCTTCTTCCAAAATGTACAACCGTACATTTGTCAACGTTGTATCTCATCTGCCATTTCTTTGCCCACTCTCCTAAACTGACTAAGTCTCTCTGCAACCTTTCCGTTTCTTCAACATTTCCTGCTCCTCCACCTATCTTGGTGTCATCCGCAAACTTAGCCACAAAACCATAAAACCAACCTTTTTTATGTCACGGGCCCCTACCATTAACCAAAGGGTCTGTGGACCCGAAATTGGGAACTCCTGGTCTACAGTGATCCACTCAGTAAAATCTAGGCTTATATGAGCTATCATGAGAGGTTCTGCAAAACACCAAATGGAAATGATTCTCCCAGAAATCAAAAGTTATTTATGTAAATGAATTAGACACTTCTCTCATTACCTATATATATTGCAGATTCCTCTGCGATTAATTGCAAGATTTTACCCAATTTAATCTGTAAATTCTGATCTCTGTGGCTATTGTCTTACATCTTAAAAAAGACCATAAGGAGCAGAATTATGCCATTTGGCTCATTGAATCTGCTCTGCCATTTCATCAGGGCTGATCTATTTTCCCTGTCAGTCCCAATCTCTGGCCTTCTCCCTGTATTCCTTCATGCTCTAACAAATCAAGAATCTATCAACCTCTACCAATGACTTGGCCTCCACAGCTGCCTGTAGCAATAAATTCTATAGATTCACCATTATCTGGCTAAAGAAATTCATCTTCATCTCCATTATAAAAGGACACCCTCTATTTTGGAGCTGTATCTTCTAGCATAGACTCCCCCACCATAGGAAACATCCTCTCCGCATCCACTCTATTGAGGCCTTTCAGCATTCAATTGGTTTCCAAAGAGGTCACCCCTCATTCATCTGAATTCCAGTGGGTAGAGGCCCAGAGCCATCAAACACTCTTCACGTGACAAGCCTTTCAAACCCGGTATCATTTTTGTGAACCTTTGAACCCTCTCCAATGTCAATACGTCCTTTCTTGGATAAGGGGCTTAAAAGTGCTTACAATACTCTAAATGAAGCCTCATCAGTGCCTTATAAAGCCTCAGCATTACATCCTTGCTTTAATATCCTAGTCCGTTTGAAATGAATGGTAATATCATATTTGCTTTCTTCACCATTGACTCAACCTGCAGGTTAACCCTTAGGGAATCTTGCACAAGGATTCCCAAAACTCTTTGCACTTCAGATTTTTAAATTTACTCTCTACTTACAAAACAGTCTAACCTTTTATTTCATCAACCAAGTACATGACCATACACTTTTCAACACTGTATTCCATCTGCCACTTCTTCGCCCATTCTCCTAATCTGTCTAAGTCCTTCTGTAGCCTCTCTATTTCCTCAAAACTATCTGTCTCTCTACCTACCTTCATATTGTCCATAAATTTGGCAGTCCCAACACCACTAGTCCTGGCAGCCGACCAGAAAAGACTCCCTTTATTCCAACTCTTTGCCTCCTGCCAATCAGTCACTGCTTTATCCATGCTAGTACCTTTCCTGTGCTCTTAACCTGTTAAGCAGCCTCTTGTGTAGGACCTTGTTAAAGGCCTTCAGAAAATCCAAGTACACAACTTCCACCAATTCTCCTTTGTCTATTCTGCTAGTTATTTCTTCAAAGAATTCCAACAGATGGCCAGGCTAGATCATCCCTTAAGGAAAATATGCTGACTACAGCCTATTTTATCCTGTACTTCGAAATGATATTCTTAACAATCGACTCCAACATCTTACCGACCACTAAGGTCAGACTAACTGGCCTACAGTTTCCTTTCTTCTTCCTCTCTCTCTTCTTGAAGAGTGAAGTGACATTAGCAATTTTCCATTCCACTGGAAACATGACAGAATCAATTGATTCCTGAAAGATCAATACTAATGACTCCACAATCTCTTCAGTCACCTCTTTCAGAACTCTGGGGTGTACACCATCTCATCCAGTTAATTTACCTATCTTCAGACCCTTCAGTTTCCTAAGAACCTCCTCCTTAGTAATGGCGATTTCACTCACTTCTGCCCTGATACTGTCAAACTTCCGCCATATTGCTAGTGTCTTCCATAATGAACAGTGATGCAATACTGCTATCTCCTTGTCCCCCATTACTACCTCACCAGCATCATTTTCCAGTGGTCTGATATCCACTTTCGCTTCTCTTTAACACTTTATGTATCTGAAGAAACTTTTGATGACCTCTTTAATATTAGTGGCTAGCTTACCTTCGCTTTCTAGTTTTTCCATCTTAATTAATTTTTTAGTTGCCTTCTGTTGGGTTTTTTAAAAGCTTCCCAATCCTCTAACTTCCCACTATTCTTCGCTCTATTATATACCTTCTCTTTGGCTTTTATGTTGGCTTTGACTTTTCTTGTTAGCCACAGTTGTGTCATCTTGCCTACAGAATACTTCTTCCTCTTTGGGATGTATATATCTTGCACCTTATCAATTGCTTCCAGAAATTGCATCCATTGCTGCTCTGCTGTCATTCCTGCCAGTGTTCTTTTTGAGTCAGTTTTGGCCAGCTCCTCTCTCATGCCTCTATAATTCCCTTTACTCCAATGTAATACTGATATATTTGACTTTAGCTTCTCCTTCCTAAATTGCAGGGTGACTTTGATCTTAGAATCAGAATCAGCATCAGGTTTATTATCACCGGCAGGTGCTGCGAAATTTGCTAGCAGCAGTAGTTCAATGCAATACATAATATAGAAGAATGAATGAATAAATAAATAAATGAATTGCAGTATGCGTATATTGAATAGACTAAAAATCGTGCAAAAAACAGAATATATGTTAAAAAAGTGAGGTCCTGGGTACTTTGTAGGCTAGTACCCAAGATGGAGCCAACTAAATTTGCAACCCTCTGCAGCTTCTTTCAGTCCTGTGCAGTAGCTCCCCCATACCAGACAGTGATGCAGCCTGTCAGAATGCTCTCCACGGTACATTTATAGAAGTTTTTGAGTATATTTCTTGACATACCAAATCTCTTCAAACTCCTAATGAAGTATAGTCACTGTCTTACCTTCTTTATAGCTGCATCGATATGTTGGGATCAGATTAGGTCCTCAGAGATCTTGTCACCCAGAAACCTGAAACTGCTCACTGTCTACACTTCTGATCCCTCTATGAGGATTGGTATGTGTTCCTTTGTCTTACCCTTCCTGAAGTCCACAATCAGCTCTTTCGTCTTACTGATGTTGAGTGCCAGGTTGTTGCTGCGACACCACTCCACTAATTGGCATATTTCACTCCTGTACGCCCTCTCGTCACTATCTGAAATTCTACCAACGATGGTTGTATCATCAGCAAATTTATAGAAGGTACTTGAGCTATACAATACCTAGCCATACAGTCATGACTATAGGGAGAGAAGACCAGTGAGCTAATCAAACATCCCTGAGGTGCACCATTGTTGATCGTCAGTGAGGAGGAGATGTTATCACCAATGCACACAGATTGTGGTCTTCCGGTTAGGAAGTCGACATTATGATCACTTCTACTAAGGGTTCCCTTACTATAAGCCCTAATCAATTCCGGTTCATTGCATAGCACCCAATGCAGAATAGCTGATCTCCTAGTGGGCTCATCCACAAGTTGCTCTAAAATGCTATCTCATAGGCATTCTAAAATTACCCCTCTTGAAATCCAGCACCAACCTGATTTTCCCAATCTATCTGCATATTGAAGTCCTCTATGACTAATTGTAACATTGCCCTTTTGGCATGCATCTTCTATCTTCTGTTGTAATTTGTAGACTATATATATCTCTCCCATCAACGATTCAACACCTTCCAATCCTATGTCACCTCTTTCTCATGATTTGATTTCTCTTTTTTTACCAACAGAGCGACACCTGCCCCTCTGCATACCTGACTGTCTGTTTGATACAATGTGTATCCTTGGATGTGAAGTTTCCAGCTGTAATCTTCTTTCAGCCATGATTCAGTAATACCAATAATGTCAACTGGTAACTGTGCTACAAGTTCATCTACCTTATTCCATATACTACATGCATTCAAATATAACACCTTCAATTCTGTATTCACACTTTTACAATTTTGTTTGCCTTTTACATTACAACTTATCCTGCTGACTGCAATTTTGTCCTATCATCAAACTCTCCTTACTGTCAGTCTCACTACACAATGTCTGTTTTTGTAAACCAACAACCCCACCCTCAGCACTATCACTCTGGTTTCCACCCCCCTGCCAAATTATTTTAAAGCCTCCTGTCAACCCTTGCAAATCTGCCCACAAGGATATTAGTCCCAGTCAGGTTCTTGGGTAACCCACCCCTTGTGTTCAGTTTGTACCTTCCCCAGAAGAAATCTCAATGAGGCATTGATTGTGTGGATAGTCAGAGGGTCAGGCATTGATTGTGTGGATAGTCAGAGGATTTTCCCCAGGGCTGAAATGGTTGCCACAAGAGGGCACAGGTTTAAGGTGCTTGGGAGTAGGTACGAAGGAGATGTCAGGGTTAAGTTTCTTTTACGCAGAGAGTGGTGAGTGCGTGGAGTGGGCTGCCAGCAACGGTGGTGGAGGCGATACAATAAGGTCTCTTAAGAGACTTTTGGATAGGTACATGGAGCTTAGAAAAACAGAGGGCTATGGGTAACCCTAGTAATTTCTAAGGTAGGAACATGTTCAGCACAACGTTGTGGGCCGAAGGGCCTGTATTGTGCTGTAGGTTTTCTATGTTTCTAAATCTGAACCCCTGTCCCCTACACCAGTTCCTCAACCATGCATTCATCTTTCAAATCATCCTACTCTTACCCTTACGGGTATGTGGCACAGGCGGCAATCCAGACATTACTACCTTAGAGGTCCTGTTTTTCAGCTTTCTACCTAGCTCCCTAATATCTCTCTTCAGGACCTCCAACCTTCTCTACTTCTATCATTGGTGCTAATATGTACCAAGATGTCTGGCTACTCACCTTCCCCCTTTTGAATGCTGTAGACCCGATCAGAGATATCCCCGACCCTGGCACCTGGCAGGCAACATACCTTCCAGGTCTCTATTGTGCCCACAGAATCTCACCTCTGTTAAGCATTGCTCAAGAATCTTCTTCACTTAGTAAGTAGATTATTGGGAACAATTTAGCTTCTGCAATATTAGTCTATATAAAACTTAGTTGTTAATATCAGCAGTTGCCACAATTGGCTAGATTCTCTGTGACAATATATCATGTCGTTTTATTGAAAATTTGCAAGAGGGGTAAAAGTGCTTAAGACTGTCAAGAAACAAGTTTGTTAAATGGTACAAAAGTTGAAAATACGAGTGGACTAAGATGTTAACTGTCCTGTGCTATCACCAGTAGGATCATCAGTTGATCTGCCACCTGTCTTCAGGAGTTTCGGCCCACTTATGATCAAGATTCCCTTGAGGTGGAGGGCCAGCAGTGCTAAAGCACCACCTCCCACTGGTGAGCTTAAAAACTTGGCATCTGCCTCTATCAGAGTTGTTGGTCACTTCCTTCCATCAGATAGTCTGCTCTTCTATGCAACTACTGAAGGGATGCAAAAGATGTATACACTGTCTGACTAACAATCACTTTCATTCACTGAAACACTCTACCACCAAGTTTTTTTTAACAGCTTTGTTCTGTTGAAAGGATGTAACCCTATAATCTAAATTGTTCATTCGCCGCATTAAAAATGAATGGCTGCTAAGGAGATAAAAAGGTCTAAAGTGAATGGTACAACAACTTCCAATAAGTTAAATATTAAATACTGTGACGAGAATACACATAAATTAAGATGTTTGCTGGCCTGGGCTAGCATCAGTGGCATCAGCAGTTGCTCTGCCACCTGTCCTCAGGAGAGGGAGAGATAAGGAACACAATGGAGCAGCATTTGGAGATGTGTAATGAAGGGGAAGGAGAGCTGCCTAGAGCGGCTCCCCCTTTGAACCCTGAACTGTTTGGACAGGCGATGCCCCAGCAGGGGGATAAAAAGGGACAGGTTCGCTAAGGCAGGACACACGACACCACAAGTAACGAGACCCTGGAAGCGGTGCCCCCCCCCGCAAGTCGGCGGGAGTCGTTTTGGAAGGCTGGTTGCGGAACCAAGCCATAGACGCACAGGGTGGAAAGGTACGATCAGCGGGAACCTGGTGTGTGTCCACCCTTGCTTGGGTGCCAGGTTCACTGGAGAGGATCGACCGCATCTGGAGGAGGGGTCACAGTCGGTGACCTCAGGTGACATCACAAAGGACCCGCCCGAAAGCTGCTTGTGAGCAATATCGCAGGTCTGTATGTGGAAGCCGTTTTGAATGATCATTCGTTCTTGTTCTCTCTCTCCTTCCCCCAACATTGTCCATCGCCATGGCAACGATTACTGCAAACTGAACTAAATTGAACTGGACTTTGCGTCACTTTGAAATTGGTCATTTACCCCTAGACAACGATAGAGGTAAATTGATCCTGTTATCTTAATTCTGTGTACATGTGTGTTTATCATTGCTGAACTGTTGCATTTATTATCCTTTCAATTACTGTGTTGCTTGTTTCTTGAATAAAACTTTCTTAGATCTAGTAATCCAGACTCCAACTGAGTGATCCATTTCTGCTGGTTTGGCAACCCAGTTACGGGGTACGTAACAATACTAATTTTAAAAGTTTTGCTAGAAAAAAAGCACAGCTGTTAGTGAGCTTTCAAATTATTCCAATTTACAGCTGCCACAAAAAGACGGGCCACAGCACTCACACCTGGACATTTCAGTGGTAAAAGGAGATATTTGCAGATTAAACCGAATGCATTCTAAAATTGTAGATTCTGTGAAAAAAGCTGTATTTTTGATAGGTGTATTATATATATTCAAATGGTCAATTTGCTGGATTCAGACAGATAAATCCGATGCTAACTCATCAAAGGAAACACAAGAGACTGCAGATGCCAAAAGTTGAAGCAATTAACAAGACACTGGAGGAATTCAGTGATCAGGTAGAATCTGTGTAGCAAAATGGACAGTTGGCATTTTGGCCTGAGACCCTTTATCTGGGCTGGAAAAGGGCTACATACCTTTGTTCTTGGAAAATCTCAGGATTGCTACCCATGCCACGTGCTAGTGAGGCTAGAAATAGGAAAATAATGCAGCTAAGGAGTTGGTGCAGGAGGGAGGGCTTAACGTTTCTGGACAATTGGGCCTTGTTCCAGGGAAGGTGGGGCATTCCGATGGGACAGGTTGCACCTGAACTGGAGGGGGATGAACATCCTTGCGGGAAAGTTTGCTAGTGCTGCTCCGGGGGATTTAAACTAGATTTGCAGGGGGAGGGGAACTAGAGTGTTAGAGCAGATAGTGAGGTGGAGGAGGATAGAGGTCATGTGAGAACTGCAAGTATAGTGCATGGAGTAAAGCCAGATATAACATATAAAGAGGCTTTGAGGAAAGAGAAACAGAATAAAGGATGTAAAGGTAGTAAGGTAGAAGGACTAAAGTGCATGTACTTCAATGCAAGAAGCATCAGGAACAAAGGTGATGAACTGAGAGCTTGGATACATACATGGAATTATGATGTAGTGGCCATTACAGAGACTTGGCTGGCACCAGGGCAGGAATGGATTCTCAATATTCCTGGATTTCAGTGCTTTAAAAGGGATGGGGGGGAGGGGAGGAGGGGTGGAATTACTGGTCAGGCATACTATTACAGCTACAGAAAGGGTGGGTAATGTAGCAGGATCTTCTTTTGAGTCAGTATGGGTAGAAGTCAGGAACAGGAAGGGAGCAGTTACTCTATTAGGAGTATTCTATAGGCCCCCTGGTAGCAGCAGAGATACCGAGGAGCAGATGGGGAGGAAGATTTTGGAAAGGTGCAAAAATAACAGGGTTGTTATCATTAGTGACATTAACTTCCCTAATATTGATTGGCACCTGATTAGTTCCAATGGTTTAGATGGGGCAGAGTTTGTTAAGTGTGTCCAGGACAGATTCCTGTCACAGTGTGTTGACAGGCCGACTAGAGGGAATGCCATACTAGATCTAGTACTAGGTAATGAACTGGGTCAGGTCACAGATCTCTCAGTGGGTGGGCATCTGGGGGACAGTGACCACCACTCCCTGGCCTTTAACATTATCATGGAAAAGGATAGAATCAGAGAGGACAGGAAAATTTTTAATTGGGGAGGGTCAAATTATGAGGCTACAAGGCTAGAACTTATGGGTGTGGATTGGGATGATGTTTTTGCAGGGAAATGTACTATGGACATGTGGTTGATGTTTAGGGATCTCTTGCAGGATGTTAGGGATAAATTTGTCCCAGTGAGGAAGATAAAGAATGGTAGGGTGAAGGAACCATGGATGACAAGTGAGGTGGAGAATCTAGTCAGGTGGAAGAAAGCAGCATACATGAGGTTTAGGAAGCAAGGATCAGATGGATCCATTGAGGAATATAGGGTTGCAAGAAAGGAGCTTAAGAAGGGGCTGAGGAAAGCAAGAAGGGGGCATGAGAAGGCCTTGGTGAATAGGGTAAAGGAAAACCCCAAGGCATTCTTCAATTATGCAAAGAACAAAAGGATGACAGGAGTGAAGATAGGACCGATTAGAGATAAAGATGGGAAGATGTGCCTGGAGGCTGTGGAAGTGAGCGAGGTCCTCAATGAATACTTCTCTTTGGTATTCACCAATGAGAGGGAACTTGATGACAGTGAGGACAATATGAGTGAGGTTGATGTTCTGGAGCATGTTGATATTAAGCGAGGGGAGGTGTTGGAGTTGTTAAAATATATTGGGACGGCTAAGTCCCCGGGGCCTGAGGAATATTCCCCAGGCTGCTCCACGAGGCGAGGGAAGAAATTGCTGAGCCTCTGGCTAGGATCTTTATGTCCTCGTTGTCCACGGGAATGGTACCGGAGGATTGGAGGGAGGCAAATGTCCCTCTGTTCAAAAAAGGTAAGCGAGATAGTCCGGGTAATTATAGACCAGTGAGCCTTACATCTGTGGTGGGAAAGCTGTTGGAAAAGATTCTTAGAGATAGGATCCATGGGCATTTAGAGAATCATGGTCTGAACAAGGATAGTCAGCATGGCTCTGTGAAGGGAAGATCATGTCTAACAAGCCTGATAGAGTTCTTTGAGGAGGTGACCAGGCATATGACAAGGCATTTGACAAGGTTCCAAACTGTAGGCTTATTCAGAAAGTCAGAAGGCATGGGGTCCAGGGAAGTTTGGCCAGGTGGATTCAGAATTGGCTTGCCTGCAGAAAGCAGAGGGTCATGGTGGAGGGAGTACATTCGGATTGGAGAGTTGTGAATAGTGGTGTCCCACAAGGATCGGTTCTGGGACCTCTACTTTTCGTGATTTTTATTAACGACCTGAATGTGGAGGTAGAAGGGTGGGTTGGTAAGTTTGCAGACGAAACAAAGGTTGGTGGTGTTGTGGATAGTGTAGAGGATTGTCGAAGATTGCAGAAAGACATTGATAAGATGCAGAAGTGGGCTGAGAAGTGGCAGATGGAGTTCGACCCGGAGAAGCGTGAGGTGGTACACTTTGGAAAGACAAACTCCAAGGCAGAGTACAAAGTAAATGGTAGGATACTTGGAAGTGTGGAGGAGCTGAGGGATCTCAGGGTACATGTCCACAGATCCCTGAAAGTTGCCTCACAGGTAGTTAGGGTAGTTAAGAAAGCTTTCATAAGTCGAGGGATAGAGTTTAAGAGTTGCAGGGTAATGATGCAGCTCTATAAAACCCTGGTTAGGCCACACTTGGAGTACTGTGTCCAGTTCTGGTCGCCTCACTATAGGAAGGATGTGGAAGCATTGGAAAGGGTACAGAGGAGATTTACCAGGATGCTGCCTGGTGTAGAGAGTATGCATTATGATCAGAGATTAAGGGAGCTAGGGCTTTACGCTGGAGAGAAGGAGGATGAGAGGAGACATGATAGAGGTATACAAGATATTAAGAGGATTAAATAGAGAGGACAGCCAGCGCCTCTTCCCCAGGGCACCACTGCTCAGTACAAGAGGACATGGCTTTAAGGTAAGGGGTGGGAAGTTCAAGGGAGATACTAGAGGAAGGTTCTTTACTCAGAGAGTGGTTGGTGCGTGGAATGCACTGCCTGAGTCAGTGGTGGAGGCAGATACACTAGTGAAATTTAAGAGACTACTGGACAAGTATATGGAGGAAATAAGGTGGGGGGTTATATGGGAGGCAAGGTTTAAGGGTCAGCACAACATTGTGGGCTGAGGGGCCTGTACTATGCTGTACTGTTCTATGTTCCACGTTTAAAATAAGGCAAAAGTTGATTTGATTTTTCAGCTCTGAGCACTCAATAGATTTTCAGCCCTCTCAATATGATGCTGTTTGTTACAGCCAAAATACTACTGTGGAGTATTTAGAAGTGTAGAGGGTGTGGGTGCAGCAACTATTCCTTTTATCATTTTTTTATCCATTATCCAAAATCTGCAGTAGAATTACTAAGCACGCTTAATTGCAGCTGATTCCTTGCATCTATCATTTTGTTTATTTTATAGCATAGTCAGGAGATAGATAACGTGCACTTATTACTGCCAAAAAAATACCACTTAGAATTGAAGAAGTATTGTGGAATTTTACAAGATCAGGAGCAACCCTGTTTAAACCTGTTACTGCTCATTAAGCTGTCTGGCAACTTTAATTTACACTGGTGAGATTAAAAACAAAATTTATTGCTGACTCAAAGGAAATGACCAAGTTAATAAAATGTCAATGAAGAAAATATTGCACAAATATTATCGCACGAAGCAAAGACTTATACAATTTTTCTTAGTATAGCCTACAATTCAAACATTATGTCATTAATCATTGTAATCTTCATCAACACTTAAACTAAGCTAACAATAAGAATTCCAGTCTGCTTACTCCAGGAATGTTTCTTTTGGAATTATTAATTTTATAACATCTAGGACATGTTAAATATTTATCATCATCATCATTATGTGCCATGTCCTATGATGTAGGTGATCATGGTCTATCCATGACCATGATTGTTTTTGGCAATTTTTTCTGCACAAGTGGTTTGCCATTGCCTTCTTCTGGGCAGTGTCTTTACAAGACAGGTGACCCCAGCCATTATCAATACTCTTCAGAGATTGTCTGCCTGGTATCAGTGGTCACACAAGCAGGACTTGTGATATGTACCCACTGCTCATACGACTATCCACTCCAATGGCTTTGCATGACTCTGATCAGCGGGCTAAGCATGTATTACATCTTGCTCAAGGGTGACCTGCAGGCTAGCAGAGGAAAGGAACACCTTACACCTCCTTTGGTAGAGATATACCTCTACCCCACCACCTTAACGTAATTATAACAATTTATATTTCCAGTCCATTTATTGCTAATAATAAAGAGTTGGGACACCAACAATCCAATAATTATGATGATTGCAATGGAACAGAAGAGCCTTGGTCTTCACTGAAACACTCTACAAACAAGATTTTTTTTTACAGCTTTGTTCTGTTGGAAGGGTGGAACCCTACAATTTAAACAGCTCACCCATCACAATAAAAACGAACAGCTGCTAAGGAGAAAAAAACTCTAAAGTGTATGGTTGTCATCAAATTAGAAAATCAACAAACTTTGTAGAAAAGAAGAACTGCACGTATAGCAGTTTACAGTTAAAAGAATAAAAAGCTCTGGGGTGTTCAGCTCAGGATCCTGGGCAATATTTATCCCTCAGTTAATATCCCTGAAACAGATTAGCTGGTTATATTCATATTGCTGCTTGTGAAACCTCTATAAATACAAAATGGTTGCCACATCTCTAAAGGACATTGGCTTATGCAAGGAAATATACCAATGTAAGTCATTTTTTTAAAAGGAGAATACTGATAAATGTACATTTATCAGGGACATATCTATGGGCAAGGGATGGATACCCCAAGATCAAAACCTGTGTTTCGTGGATATGCAGTTGAGGTACTGTAGCTGTGAGGATGAAAGGTGCATTTATAAATTCAGCTGAAGTCCGCTAAGTTTCACCAGGAACTAGCATGGCCCAGAAGATTTTAGAACAACAAACGATTGTTGCAAGAAGTTGTAGCAGCATCTGCAGATATCAATAATAGAATACAGCGAAAATTACCTGTTGAGAATGGGGTATTAATTCCCTGGAATATGACCCTTTTTCCATAAATGACAATGACTGGAGTGTCTAATATCATAGTTCTTCAGGAATTCATATATTGTACAGATACCCTTGGACTAATTGACCCTGATCTTTCAAGACATTTAGTCCTCACAGCTACTAATTGTTTCCCAAACCAGGATATGTTTACTTTAATGTTTACTTTGTATATAAGGGACAGTGGATATCCATTGATGAATACAGGGCATCCATTTTGCTGCTTAACGTACATTTTGACACTCTGTTTTACTCTTTCCAACAACTTAAATGGCATTTCGATTTTAGGAAACACAACTGCAGCTGGGACCCAAAGTATATACAACCATCCAAATTGGGATCAGGTGCAAGCCTCTCAGTCTGCTCTACCATTCAAGAAGATCATACTGTATTTCTACCTACCTCATAATCATTCAACCCCTTTCTTGAATGTGCGCATGTGCCGGTCGTGCATGCAGCCTGGTACAGCAGTTCTGATCTATTCTTACTTTCTTCTTCTTACTTTTTAATTTACATTATTTTTTGTATTTTTTTTCTCACGGTAATACGTCGAAGCTGCACCCTCTCTAACATGCTGGTAGAGAGAGTTTTATTTGGGTTTTCTTTAGCGCTGGAAATGATTACATCCCGACACGCAGGACAGAAGCAAGGTCGCATTGTGTATTCCGCGGACCAGCAAAGACCGACCGGCTTAGCGAACAGAGCAGTGGACACCCCAGCTGAAATCCAGAGGAAAGCACTCAGAGGGGGATCACAAAGCCGAGGAAAGAGGACCGGGTCGAGACAACAGAGACTCTTGGAGAACAGGAGTTCGGTGGGTAATACCATTCCGGCTGACCGGAAGTGCACTGAGAGTGGTAAGTGTAAAGGAATTGGGTGCTTACTGTTCTGGTTAACAACGGATGGTGCAATCCGGGGTATATTACGATCGAGGAACGGGTTTGCAGACTGGATATTGAACTTTTTACTGTTGGACTTCGGCCACATTCCACCGTGATACAATACTTGGCGGCACGGGAGGTCGTTCCTGCCTGTGGCCATTGAACGTGCAGCTCCTCCCGTGGAGGGTCAGACACTCTCAGCCAGTAGACTGGTCCTGGACTTATGCGTTTGCATTTTTCTGTTTGATTGTTGGTGGTTTTTGTATTGCTATATTTACGCTCTATTCTTGGTTGGTGCGGCTGTAACAAAACCAGATTTCCCTCGGGATTAATAAAGTATATCTATCTATCTATCTATCTATCTTGTCTACTTCTGCCTTAAAATATTCATACTCTGCTTCCATTGTCCTTTGAAGAACAGTGTTCTGTTCCAAAGACCAATAATACTTAAAGAGGAAAAATAGTCCTGTTTTTCATCCTGTCAAGATCTTTCAGGACCTGATACCTTTCAGCTAAGATCCTTCTCACACTTTTAAGCTCCAGTGCTTATATGCTTTCCCCCCTCCCCCTTTCTTTCTCCCTGGGCCTCCCATCCCATGATCCTCTCATATCCCTTTTGCCAATCAACTGTCCAGCTCTTGGCTCCATCCCTCCCCCTCCTGTCTTCTCCTATCATTTTGGATCTCCCCTGCCCCTCCCACTTTCAAATCTCTTACCAGCTCTTCTTTCAGTTAGTCCTGACGAAGGGTCTTGGCCCAAAACGTCGACTGTACCTCTTCCTAGGGATGCTGCCTGGCCTGCTGCGTTCACCAGCAACTTTGATGTGTGTTGCTTGTATGCTTACCCTGCCCAATCTTTCTTCAAAAAAGGAAGCCATTCAAAAAGCATTAGCATGGGAAGTTTCATCATCAAAGCAGCTACAGCAGAGTCATAGAAACTATATAGAGTGAATGCCTAAATGCAGAATGGGAGAAAATACAGCCTTGTAAGTTTTTTAGCCATGGTTTTTCCTCTACTGTGGTTAACAGGGCCAGCAATCATGCTTGCTTCACTTCCTGCACTCCGTTCTCACCTATTCTCTCCTTATTTGCATTTAGCACATACAAATGTGACTGGGTGACCATCGGATCTTATTCAGTATCGTTAAAAGTGTACTTAGGCATCCATCCGGGTAATGCTAGAATAGTTGCCTGTGCCTTTAAGGGAGATGGTGATGTCATTATGCACGCATGGGATAGTGGGGAGACCATTTTGCTTTCTGCTGAAGACGTGGTTAGGTGTTGGAATCTGGGTTCCTCCCGAGGCTGGGCAGGGTGAGGAAAGATTTTCTCGAGTGAATGACTCAACGCTGGATCGCGTGGCTTGGGCAAAGTTCCTCACTATCCAAGTAGGATTGTCACTACCGTATTTGTACCGTATTAGTTCTGGTGTATTTTTATGCTGCATACACAATTCTGTCCATACACGAGGGTGTCGATCGAAAGGTAAACTGTGATTGTAACGGCAAGAACCGGCTGTAATTCGTTCGTTTTGTTTCGCGACCCTCTTCTGGCACTTAAACATCGAAAACCGATAAAGGAATTAAAACCCAAAAAAGTCTTTGTTGTCCTGAGCATGTACTTTCCCCAGGCTACGCAAACATTAAAAACGAAACAGGAGTAGGCCTTTTGGTCCTTTCAGCTTCTTCTGACATTGTGATCATGGTAGATTCTCTATCACAGAGATTCCTTTTGTTCCCTCTTTGCCTGCAACATTAAACATGATTGCTTTCTCACTTTTCCGATTCTGAAGAGAGGTCACTGAATTGAAATGCTAATTCCGTTTGTCTCTCCACAGATGCTGTCTGAACTGAGCTTTCTGATTTTATTTCAGATTTCATATAATCCTGCTGAATAATATTCACTAGTAAAAACTTATTGCTTCAGAATCCTACATAAGCAAAGTGTACAAAGGTTCAAGCTTCTCAGAAATGTTAAGTACATAAAATGAAAATTCATGCCTGCACTTTATAAAATAATTCAACTGGAGTCAAAACTGAATATGCATTTCATTGTCCCTACTGAATAATTCTCATACAAAATAACATGTCTGTTAACTGCAGGTCAGCTGAGTACTTACAGTTAAAAAAATGTACCAATCTAAAATTACACCATGGAATAGATATTCCAGCATGACCATTCCAGAATTCCTTGAAAGCAAAAAAAATCACAACTGTCAAAGTATAATATTTTACTGCAATATTTTCCCAATTGGAGAATATCAGTATTTGGGACAATGTGGGCTCTAGACTACCATGGATTTTATCTCAGCTAAATATCCATTATTAAGTTCTGAAATTAATTTTCCAAGTAGAAATGTAAATTTATGAATGTGAATATTCTTTTATACCAAAATTAAAACAAATGCGTACTAAATCATGATTCAGGGCAACAGCTATTTATTAAACTCTTAATTGAGATTAGTTGTATACACAGTAGTACTGTATAAAATTTAAAGCTTTACTGTCATTAGCCTATTTGCTTGATAAGAAAAAGACAATAGCAAGTCCTGCAAAATCTATAATTCTGGTGCATGAACTTGAAAAGGCAATGACTATCAAGGGTATAACAATACAGGTTGACCTTCACTAATCCGGCACCATTGGGACCTGAGGAGTGCTGGATTAGTGAAAATGTCAAATTACAGAAGGATCACATTAAGCATAATCAGTGCCGGTTTACTGAAGGAACCGGATTACAGGTAGTCGGATTAGTGAAGGTCAACTGTATAAGAATGTGAGGCCGAATGAAGCCTCACAGTCATTGAACTTGCACTGGTATATAATTATAAAATTATGACTTTCATTATTGACTCCAACTCCACTTTACTGGCTAATTCTCATTACACCTAATTTCTTTACAGTTCAAATGTCCACCTATCTTGACCTTGAATACATTCAAGGAATGAACATACATCCATATCTCTCGAGGATACATTATCTCAAATTTACAATGCCGTGAGAGAACAAATCCTTCTTTTCTCAATCTTAAATTTGATCCCTTAATCCTGAGATTTATCTAATTTTTGATTCCCTCAATTGAGACAATATCAAACAGCATCTGGCTGTTACGACACACATCTAACTTTGCCAGTCTGCAGGATTTAGATCTAACACTCTGGAATATGGATAGCAGACTCTGGCCGTTAATTGTTGGCCATGTTTTGGCACCAGGTTTTTAATATTTAATATAACCTGAAATGAGGTTCAGTGCTCAATCATCAGCTCAACTTTGGATTCTCGTCCACTGTCTAGTTTAGAAACTGGTCTTCATTTCAGTCTTGTATTGAGTCTCAATTCTGGTCTCGGACACGCCTGCACTTGGGTACTAACTATCCTCAGCTAGGTCTCTTGTCACCCAGAGATGATTTCCAAAATTCAAAGTTAGATAAAGTAGTCCAAGTGTGGTATAGCAGAAGTCCTCAGCAGTTTTAACAAGACTTTGCCCCATAGCTCTCTGCAATACAGGCCAATATTTTATTTATTTACCTAATTACTTGCTTTACCTGCATTCTATCTTTCAGTGTTCTTGGCTGAGGAATATGTGAAGAAAAAAAGGATCAAGTCCTCTGCAGTCAGAAACAGTGGAAATCATAATAAGGATGAAAAAAAAAGTGGTTAAAGATTTAAACATTTCACAAAAAAAGGATATAAATAGCTACCTAAATATATAAGGAAATCAGGGCTAGGTGACAGGGAGGAACTAAAATAAAAAGGAGAACTAAAGAAAAAGTGCTGGGAAAAACACTTGGATTTAAGGCTGACAGATCATCAGGCCTGATAATCTGTATCCAGCTGAACTATGAAGTGGATCTGGAAATAATACATGCAATTGTGGTCATCTTCCAAACATCTATGGAACAGTACTTGCAGACTGTAGAGTGGCAAAGGTAAAACTACTACTTAAAGCAAAGATAGTGTGCAGTCAGACTGTGAGAAAGGGCAGGCAGATGATAGGACAAAATTGCAGCCAGCAGGGTGAGTATCAGTGCATTAGGGATGCAGAATCAAAAAGGGCAGCCAATACACTGTCACTCAATGCACAGAATATAAGAAATAAGGTGGATGATCTTATTGCACTATTACAGATTGTCAGGTATGATACTGTGGCCATCACTGAATCATGGATGAAGGATGGTTGTAGTTGGGAGCTGAATGTCGAAAGTTACACATTGTATCGGAGGGATTGGAAGACAAGCAGAGGGTGTGGCATGGCTCTGCTGGTAAAGGATGGCATCAAATCAGCAGAAAGATGTGACATAGAATCAGAAGATATTGAATTCTTGTGGGTTGGGTTAAGAAACTGCAAGGGTAAAAGAGCCCTGATGGCAGTTATATACAGGCCTCCCTACAGTAGCTGGGATATGGACTACCGTCTACAATGGGAAACAGAAAATGCATTTCAAAAGGGCAATGTTATAATAGTCATGAGAGACTTCAAGGTGCAGGTCGATTGGGAAAATCAGGATGGTAATGGATCTCAAGAGAGTGAGCTTGTTGAATGCCTGCAAGATAGCATTTTAGAGCAGTTTGTCACTAAGCATACTCGGGGATCAACTATACTGGATTGGGTGTTATGTAATGAACCAGAGGTAATTAGGGAGTTTAAGGTAATAGAACCCTTAGGAGACAATAATCACATTATGATTGATTTCAGCATGAAATTTGATCGTAGAAAGTAAAGTCTGTCATGGTAGTAGTTCAGTGGAGTAAAGGAAATTACAGTGGTATGAGATCGGAGTCGACCAAAGTAAATTAGAAGGAGATGCTGGCAGGGATGACAGCAGAGAGTAGTGGTGTGAGTTTCTGAAAAAAATGAGGAAGGTACAGGATGGATGTATTACAAAAATAAAGAAATACTCAAATACAAAATAGTACAACCATGACGGACAAGGGAAGTCAAAGCTAATGTAAAAGCAAACGAGAGGGCATACAACAAAGCAAAAATTAGCAGGAAGATAGAGGATTGGGAAGCTTTTAAAAACCTACAGAGAGCAACTAAAAGAATCATTAGAAGGGAAAAGATGAAATAAGATATCAAAGTGGATAGTAAAACAATATCAAAGTGGATAGTAAAAGCTTTTTCAAGTATGTAAAAAATAAAAGAGAGATGAAAGTGGATATAGGGCTACTAGAAAATGAGGTCAGAGAAATAATAACAGGCGACAAGGAGAGGGCAGGTAAACCAAAAGAGTATCTTGCATCAGTCTTCACTGTGGGAGACACTAGCAGTGTGTCAGATGTTAAAGAGTGTGAGGGAAGAGAAGTGAATCCAGTTGCTATTACAAGGGAGAAGATGCTCAAATGACAGAGAACTCAAGGGGCCAAATGGCCAAATTCTGCTCCTACATCTTATGGTCTTAAAAAGGACTTGGTGAAGACCATGTTGCTGCCTGCTACAGAGAGGCGTCAGAATCATTGAGTGAAAGTGGTGTGCGAGTTGCTTAGTAATTTTTCTTGTGATCGCTGTAGGACATTGGTAACGTGGAATGCTGCAATCCGGTTCACTGGTTTCACTCAGTGGAAGTCAATCTGGATTACGTTCATATGCAGACTGCTGTGGGCTTGCTCTTGTTGACAACATTCATGAACTCAGAGACATGGTCTTTTTTTTTTGTGTGACACGATGTTTACTGCGATCTTATATGCACTATATGCGCCTTGTGCTGTGTATGTCTGTTGGTACTGTGTTTTGCACCTTGGCCCCAAAGAAACACTGTCTTGTTTGGCTGTATTCATGGGTATTCATGAGTGGTTGAATGATAATTGAACTTGAACATAAGTATGTGTTTATGGAAGATAAATTATTCTGAATAAATCTTCTGGAATGTTTTGAGGATTAAACTAATGGAATGGACACAAGAGAATGTAATGTATTTGGACTTCCAGAATGTTTCCAATAAGGCCCTACATTAGAAATTAATGTGGAAAATTAAAGATCATGGGATGGGATGAAAGGGAAGAGCTGTAGGAATCAGTGCCTGGACCACAGTTACTCACAGCAGCATCAACATATATCAGTGATCTGGATGAGGGAACTAAATGTATCATTTCTAGTTTTGCAAAGCTGGTAGCAGAGTGATGGGATGATATCTGAGGGTGATTAGAGTACAAAGAAGCTCTAATATGTGACAGGTAAGTTGACAGATGCAGAATAAAGTCACCAAGTGTGTGGTAGTCCACTTTGGTTATGAAAAGACAGATTATTATCTGAATAATGATAGATTGGGAAAGGAGGGGATACAGCAAGGACAAGGTGTCCTTATGCATCAGTCATTAAAAGGCAATGTCCAGGTGTAGTAAGCAGCTAAAAAGGCAAATGATACATTGCAAATGGGCACTGACGAGACCTCAAGTGGAGTTCTGAGTGACTTCCCTATCATGGAGAGATCACAAGCAATGATTAATTTCAGGAGATTTGGGACTGATAAAATAATAAGACATTGATTTGATTAGGCCCATACTAAGACCATAAGACATAAGAGCAGAATTAGGCCGTCTGGCCCATCGAGTCTGCCTTGCCACTCCATCCTGGTTGATCCTTTTTTTTTCTCCTCCTCAACCTCAGATCCCGGCCTTCTCGTCATAACCTTTAATGCCATGTCCAGTCAAGAAACTATCAACCTCTGTCTTAAATACACACAACAACCAGGCCTCCACAGCTGCACGTGGCAACAAATTCCACAAGTTCACCACCCTATGGTTAAAGAAATTTCTCTGCATCTCTATTTTGAAAAGGCACCCTTCTATCCTGAGGCTGTGTCTTCTTGTCCTAGACTCTCCCACCATTGGAAACATCCTTTCCACATCTACTCTATCTGGGCCTTTCAATATTCAAAAGATTTCAATGAGATCCCTCCTCATCCTTCTGAATTCCAGCGTGGACAGACCCAGAGCCATCAAACATTCCTTTCATTCCTGGAATCATCCTTGTGAACCTCCTCTGGACCCTCTCCAATGCCAGCACATCTTTTCTAAACTGAGAGGCCCAAACCTGTTCACAATACTCAAGCTGAGGCCTCACCAGTGTTTTATAAAGCCTCAGCATCACATCCTTGCTCTTGTATTCTAGACCTCTTGAAATGAATGCTAACATGGCATTTGCCTTCCTCACCACCGACTCAACCTGCAAGTTAACCTTTAGGGTATTCTGCACAAGGATTCCCAAGCCCCTTTGCATCTCAGATTTTTGGATTTTCTCCCCGTTTAGAAAATAGTCCGCACATTTATTTCTACTACCAAAGTGCATGACCATGCAATTTCAAACATTGTATTTCATTTGCCACTTTCTTGCCCATTCTCCTAATCTGTCTACGTCCTTCTGCAGCCTTCCTGTTTCGTCAACACTACCTGCTCCTCCACCAATCTTCATATCATCTGCAAACTTGGCAACAAAGCCATCTATTCCATCATCATCTATTCCTGGAAGTACAGAGGAATGAAAAGAGCCTTCAGAGAAATCTATATAATCTGGACTGATTATAGATGTAGGGAAGATGATCCTGGTGACTGGAAAATAGTACATCAGGAGCTACAACTTCAGGATATTGGTTATGCCATTAAAAAAAAGATTAGGGGAAAGTTCCTCATCTGAAGAGTGGTGAATCGGTACGAGTCTCCACTAAAAAAGACACTGGAAGTCAAGTCATTAAAGATGTTCAAAAGGAAGTGGTTAAATTTCTTAGTGCTGCAGGGGGGAAGGGAAGTGGAGAGAAAGCTGAACAGGGTTCTGATGTGGATGATCAGCCATGAGTCTACTGAAAGATGGAACTATTCTGTAGAACTCAGTTGTGTACTGTTCCTATTTACTGTGATATGTTTTAATGTAAAGATACATTCCTACATCCACTCTATGAATAACTTCCCTTAAAGGGCAAAGGGCAACAAAGAACAAAATGGTGAAGAATAGTAGGAGATGGTTGGAGTGGGTGTCGGGTGAGAAATAAACCCATAGAAGAAGAGACCTACAGGGAATTTGTGGTGAAAATAATTCTCTGACTCATACCCTATATCTCTGCTGCAAACTGACTCATACCCTATACCTCTGCTAAAATAACTTTTGATGTATTTTTCCCATTCCCTACATCAAGTGTACTTACTACCTCTTTAAATGATTTCTTCTTCAGAATTATAGACAATGAGCTGGAAAGATGTTAGTCAAGTTAATTTCACAACAGACCATCTTCAGCCAGCAAAAACAGAAGACGTTCATTCCATTAGTTGGTCTGGACTCAAATCCCACGCGTAAGAGGTGAGCATATAGTGTACTAGATTATTTTTTAATATGGCAAAGAATGTCTTGTTTTACTCTGAAGATTCCTATTTTAAGTTGTGCTTTTCATCTTGTGTATCCAAAAGTATATTGACAGTATTCCTGGTTTTGCTAGTATTAGTTACCTCAGATTTTTTGCCAAATATCCTAAAATTGAAGGGAAGCTCATTCCTCCATTTGGACAGGAAGCCAGATCATAAAAGGAATAATTTTAATTTAATTTCATATTTCTTTGCAATAACAGTCACTTCTTTAAAATTCACATTCTATCTTTAGATTAGCATCAGCATCAAATAGGAGTGGAAGGTAGCTGCAAGAGCAAATATGAAAGCAGTGTAAAATTATTCTTGTGAATGCTATATGGGTATCACAGTTATGATAAAAATAGCTGTAATTTTCTATTAGCTTTAGATATGAAGTAAAATCAAATGCAAAATTGTGGCTGATGTGTTAACCTTTGCTCTATCATATCACTTACACATTATTTTGATTAGAAAGGCATTATGTTTTAATTTTGGGTTTCCAGTTTGAAGCAAACTGAATATTTATTAAAGTCTTAGCCCAGATTTCAGCCAAAAGGTTAATCTTGATTTGTAGAAGTGCATTTGCATTTATTTCATTGGCAAGCTTAGATTACAGGACCAATAATGGATCCATAAGCTTCTAACCTTCTAAATAAAGCAAAACGTTCCCTGGGTCAGCCAGCTGGAGGGAACCTAAAACAATCTCACACAAATATATCAGAAAACCTCCTGTACTCAAGGCATTAGCCAGGGATTTTATTTCATTATAAGAACTATATATAGCAACAGTGCCAAACCACACATCTCTATTATATGATAAACAGCATGCCAGTACTAAATATTCCATTTAAAAATACCCAAATAAACACATTCATAACAACTATCATTGCAATGTACCTATTTTAGAATGATTATTGACTGTTAAATCTTCGAGTCCAATTTGCTTCCAGAAGCAGTCATCCCAGCCCGTTTGTGCAGAGTATGTCCATTTACAAACCAAGGTACAGAGAGATCTGGAAAACAAGGTAAAGGAAGCAGTGATAAGGTAAAGTATTTCCCACTGAGTCAGTATCATAAACAATTTTGATAAATGATTTACAAATTTACAAATGATAAACAGAAAATAGTGGAAAAAATCATCAAAGTCAGGCTGCATAAAGTCAGACCAGTATTCTTTATGTTTATTTGTGACAAACCAAATCACTTACAATATCTGATTATCAGGGGGAAAAAACTGCAAGATCAAACCTAAAACATCTGAGGAGCACAATACCTTGTAACAGTCTCCGTTTACCTTACAGGGTAGACAATTTCATTTTGAAAGAATTTTGAGGCTGCTGCTTGTTGATGAAAAAAAAAGCAGCTCAAACAGCTTCTTTTTTTTTCAGTTCCCCTCTGCCTTCAAGTGTGACTGCTAATGTGTTCTGATATACCTGTTGTCTCTCTCTTCCCATTAAAAAGAATTGCAAATGCTATTGCACATTAGAGGGCTCCAAGGTATAAGTACATCTACAGTGACAACAACAGCATTTAAGTCAGGATACTCAAGTATGATAGGGTAGGGTAGGGTACCAAGCATGGGAAATGGGGAAGAGTTAGTGATTTAAAGGGTTGACATGGTTGAAGATGACATATGATAAAAATGTAAGAACATATGCCACTTGTTTCTATATTTCTTAGTTTGACCAGGATCCTCTCAACCAGACATCCCACCCTGCAAAAGCTCATTTCAGGGAGGTAGCACCATCAATTCGCGGGAGACTCCCAGAACTTCCGGGAGAGGTGGAATGTCTGCAATAGAGTAGCTCCTTAGCAGCTAGCCAGCTAGTTTAAATAACATTAGCTATGCTAATGAATGAATGACACCTGTTAAACTCACCTCAACACATCTTTTACAGTCTTAACCCACCATGGGCAATAGAAAAGTCACTGTTGCAAACAGTGCAGCGAGCAACACTGTCATTATTTTGACCCCTATTAGGCAGGGGTACACTTTAGTGTAGTCTGGGGTGACATATGTTTTATATTTTCTTTTTTTGGAACACTCTGCCATGGTGTGCTCTCGCTGTCTCTCTCACACGCTCTCTCTCTCGTGTGGTTGCTCTCACTCGCTTTCTCTCTTGCTCTCTCGCTCGCGTGCTCTCGCTTGCCTGCTCTCGCTCTCTCTCACGCAAGCTCTCTCTCTCGTGGTCGCTCTCGCACTCTCTCTTGCTTTCTCTCGCTCGCTTGCTCTCAAAAAAATTGATTTCCGTGATATTGTATATAATTTGCAGGCATCAGGGAGCCACTATTAATATGCGGAAGACTCCCGGAACTTCCGGGAGAGGTGGGATGTCTGCTCTCAACCCTCTTCCCATTTTCCTGTTGTTCGGTTAATAAAGTCCAGAGTATCCTTCTTTATAAAATTAACATCCTACATATTTAACTGAATGTAATTCAGAGAGAATAGGCATGTTAGAAAGTCTAACTTTTGTTATTCAGCCCTGCACTGAACTGAGGCTGAGGCTGAGGCTGCGGCCTACTCCAGGTTCTGTGATGTCTACTCAGCTCTGCACTGAATTGAGGCTGAGGCTGTGGCCTGCTCCAGGCTCTGTGACATTTACTCGGCTCTGCACTGAACTGAGGCTGAGATTGTGGCCTGCTCCAGGCTCTGTGATGTCTACTTGGCTCTGCACTGAACTGAGGCTGAGGCTAGGGCCTGCTCCAGGCTCAGTGGCATTTACTCAGCTCTGCACTGAACTGAGGCTGAAGCTGTAGCCTGCTCCAGGCTCTGTGATGTCTACTCGGATCTGCAGTGAACTGAGGCTGAGGCTGAGGCTGGGGCCTGCTCCAGGCTCAGTGACATTTACTCAGCTCTGCACTGAACTGAGGCTGAGATTGTGGCCTGCTCCAGGCTCTGTGTCTGAGGGCTCAGTGACATTTACTCAGCTCTGCACTGAACCGAGGCTGAAGCTGTAGCCTGCTCCAACTGCGGCAGGCTTCATGTCTAAGGACTCACATTTGTTCTGAATGCTATTTGCTTACTTTTATTGTTTGCATTATTTGTTTTTTTTTCTCTCCTGCACACTGGGTATTTGACAGTCTACTTTTTTATTGGTTCTTTTGGGTTTCTTTGTTTTGTGGCCATCTATAAGGAGACAAATCTCAAGATTGTATAATGTATACATACTATGATAATAAATATACTTTAAACTTTGATATAGGGTAGAAAGTCAGCTAACATAGTTAAATTAAATCTATGAATCAAAGTACACTAGGCCTAATTATTAAGAACTGGGCATCCAAAAGTAGAATGAGAATCAAAACTGAATATTTCTTTGTACTCACATAAACTCCAATGATAAAATATTTATCTTAAATAAATGGGGGGAAAAGCCTGAAGATAGTATTTAGTCAATATCACTCGCTATGGGATGTGATAATATTGTCTTCTTCACTGGCAGTGAAATTCAAACTTTGTTCTAGTATTTCATTATACTCTCGATTTTTATCCATGTGAAAATCTATTGCTGATTGTTAAATTAACATCATTTACCATTATGACATAGCAAGTTAGTTGAATACATCACCATTTGATAACATTATTTCCTCTGGAACTATCAGATTATTGGTATCTTTCATGTATTTTACTTTCATAAATAAGAAGACAAGCACAGTGGGAACACTTCAAATGTAAAGGCTCACTCCGTAATAGCAGAAAAATTAATGCTGCATTTGTTGTTGAAATGTGTGAAGTAATACTGACAGGGATGACAACAGACTATGTCATTCATAGGATCAATATATTATTAAGAAGATTAAGAGAAGTTGTTTTCACTTTAAGAGCAAATGGCTGTTTCTCCAATTTTCTACTGATCTCTAAAGAGAAAACTACTCCTTTACGGCTCTATACAAATCAAGGAATGGGATTGTACATTAACTTTGGCTGTTTTTGCCAACTCTTCCACTTGCTGATCATTTTCCTTATCTAACTAGAGAGCTTTTCTCTCTGTAATTCTGGATGCTTTAAATAGCCGATCCAATTGATTTCTGATACAATGTTGGGCTTGTGCAGCAATTCTCCAACCGTCAAATCAGGATTGCAGACTTTGTTTCAGCATTCCTAATGTGTGTATCTCCAAAAATATTTTGCCTGTTAAAGGGTCCTCTGCTGGTATCAATAACCCTCACATCCTGGAATCCAGCCATTTCATTCGCCTGCTCCCTAAAATTGTAGCAACAAAGTGAGGGCTATAAAAATGAAGAGGCTGTAGACACTACTAAGATATCATATATTCACCTTTATTATTTCATTCTGTTTAGTCTACCATAGTTTGGACAAATGCCTGAGAGTTGTTTGATAGTAACATGAGTGTGAGGTCCTGCACTCTAGGGAAGCCCTGCCATCTGGTGCTGCATTCTCCTTTTCATTGGGGATTGAACATTTGACACTCTAAATATTGCAGTCATACTGTCAATAAACTGATAAACACTTTTTATAAATACCCAGGAACTGAAAGTTCAGTTCCAGAACAATTCATTGTTCTTAAAGGAAAACTAAAGGTGAACTATATTAGCTGAAAACCTGAGTCATTGACTGAATTCTCTTTCTGCAGATGTTGCCTGACTTGTTGAGTTTTTACAGCAGTTTCAGCATATAAGGCCTGTGGTAACTTCCACCTTAAAAAGGCACCTCAACAACTTCACGCCCAAAGAAACAACTTTATCTCGAACGTCAAAACCGTTACGTATATACAGAGGCTTTCACAACCCGTACGGCATGGCAGGAACACCATATAAAAAGCACACAGGAAGTAGAAAGAACGAAAGTAAAACCCCCCATAATCCTAATTAGTATTAACTTACTTTTAATAATGCTCACATTACAACACTTCTCCCCCTTTAAAATACAACATTTCCCAGATGTAAAAACTAGGAAATAAAAACAGTGGTGTTATTAACTAGCGTAAACTGAAAACTTATACTAGTATCTTAGCAACAGTTTATCAATACAAAACATCTGGAAAACATGACAGATTCAACATTCAATCTAACAGCAACACCTCATATACCGTCTAGGTAGTCTTCAGCCCCTTGGTATGAACATAGAGTTCTCCAACTTCTGGTAATTCCCTCCCCTCCCTTCCCCTATCCCTAAGTCACTCTGCCCCCTCCCCCAGCTGCCTATCACCTCCCTCATGGTTCCGCCTCCTTCTATTACCCATTGTGTTTTCCCCCACTCTTTCTTCACCTTTCCTGCCTATCACCTCCCTGCCTCCCCTCCCCCATCCCTTTATCTTTCCCCTTACTGGTTTTTCACCTGGAACCTACCAGCCTTCTCTTTCCCACTCTCCCCCCACCTTCTTTATAGGGCCTCTGCCCCTTCCCTCTACAGTCCTGACGAAGGGTTCTGGCCCGAAACATCGACCGATCTTTTCCACGGATGCTGCCCGACCTGCTGAGTTCCTCCAGCGTGTTGTGAGTGTTGTTGTAACAACAATAAAAAAACTGTCCCGTCAAAGATTCAGTCTGTCAGGAGGTTTACGAGTGCACTGTGATCTGCGCACTACCACCGGTGACCCAGCAGGCACTGCTGGTGATGGTGTTTTGGGTGGGTCTGGTGTTGGGGGCATGAGAGGGGTCTGTGTGTCTGCTTGAGAATGTCCATCCTCCTCAGGTGACCCCGACCCCTCTGCCAGCATCTCTCCCTCTGGCAAACTCACTGGCGGACATGCTTCCACAGTAGTCTGTCTCACAAATGGAACTCCATGAAATTGTCTGCCTCTGAGCCGGTATCATGACGCAGGTGCACATGGTCCAGATGTCTGCGGAAAACACGCCCATCAATCAGCTGAACAACATAGGAGACGGGACCACTCTGCTTAAGAATAACACCAGGTAGCCATTGCTGATTGTTTCTCACATAGACATTGTCATCTGGTTTTCACTGCCTCTCTCACACATGTTGATCATGTCCCTTCTTCTGCTTTTCCTGCTTTCTCTCCACTTTTCCCTTCATGTCCGGGCGCAGCAGGTCCAACCTTGACTTGGGCGTATGCCCCATCAGCATCTCTGCTGGAGTGTGGGCAGTCGTAGTCTGTGGCATGAGGTGGTATTTAAACAGGAAACGTGAAAGCCGCATGCTAAGAAGAGTCACCTGTCATCCGCTTCAGGCCTTACTTCAGCCCGCTCAGCCAAACCAGTGGAGGCTGGGTGGAAAGGGGCCGTCCAAATGTGGTGAATGCCATTCTGCTGCATGAACTCACTGAACAGCTCACTAGTGAACATCGGGCCATTATCAGTGACCAGAGTGTCAGGCAACCTATGGACTGCAAACACTTGCCTGAGTTTGTCTATGGTTGAGGGGGCTGTGATGTTGCTCATGACGTGAGCTTTGATCCATTCAGAATGCGCATCTACCATTACAAGAAACATCTGCCCCATAAAAGGGCCAAATCCAAATGTAGCCTAGACCTGGGGTGGTCTGGCCACTCCCATGGGTGCAAAGGAGCTGGCAGTGGCATATTCTGATTAGTCTGACATTGCGTGCATGATTTTACCTTGTTCTTCAGATCCTGATCAATTCTTGGCCACCAAACGTAGGCTCTTGCAAGGCTTTTCATTCGAGACACTCCTGGGTGAGCCTCATGAATTTCCTCCACAATCTGTGAACGGCCAGGGGGAGGCACGATGACCCTCCCTCCCCAGAAAATGCAGCCATCCTGCAGACTGAGTTCTGTCTTGCGTTTGACATAAGGCCTCAGTTCCTCTCCTTCCACGACTCTAGGCCAACCTTGTAAAAGAAAAGTCTTGACTTGGGACAGGACTGGGTCCCTATCAGATCCTGCTTGATCTGGGTCACCTTTACAGGTGTCTCTGACAGCCTCTCCAATGAAAACACAGTCTCTGGAGGCCCATATGTAGTAACAGGTGTCTCAGGTAAAGGTAGTCGACTCAGTGCATTGGCATTTGCATTATCCTCACCCGTTCTGTACACTATAGTATACTGGTAGGCTGACAATGTAAGAGCCCAATGCATTATCCTGGCTGAGGCTAGCAGTGGGATGCATCTAGTCTCACTGAACAGGCTCATCAGTAGTTTATAGTCCGTATAAATTGTAAGTACGCGTCCATAAAGATATTGATGAAAGCATTTGACTGCAAAAACAATGGCCGAACCTTCTTTGTCTAGCTGTGAATATCCCTTCTCAGCAGCTGTCAGGGTACGTGAAGCAAAACCAATAGGCTTCGCTGATCGGTCCTCCATTACATGTGAGAGAACTGCCCCGACTCCATAGGGCGAGGCATCGCATGTAAGGGTGATCTCCTCATCTGGGTCACAGTGAACAAGCAGCTTCGCTGAGTGGAGGAGTTCTTTCACATCCTTGAAAGCTTTCTCCTGCTCTTCACCCCATTGCCACTTAGTGTCATTGTGAAGCAGCTTATACAGTGGGGTCAAAACCCTTGAGAGGTCAGGAAGAAACTTGCCATAATAATTCACCATGCCCAAAAATGATCTGAGTTCCGTGACGGTCTTTGGGCATGAAGCTTCCTTAATAGCTCTCACTTTGTCCTCCACAGGGCAAAGCCCCTCAGCTGTGATCTTGTGTCCCAGGTAAGTCACACTCGATGCCAGGAACACACATTTTTCGCGTTTCAACCACAGCCCTGCGTCTGAGAGCCTCTTCAGCACCCATTCTAAATTAGTCAGATGCTCCACCTCCATAGCCCCCGTGATCAAAATATCATCAAGGTACACTGCTATGTGCGGAATCCCCTGCAGCAAAGTGTCCCATTGTCCTTTGGAAATTGGCAGAGCTGGCCGCCACTCCAAACACCAGGCTTCAATAATCCCTCATGCGTATTAATTGTGATGTACTCCTTTGAATCCTCGTCGAGCAGCAGCTGTTGGTAGGCGTGGCTCATGTCCAGCTTTGTGAACAGCTTACCCCCTGACAGGGTCACAAACAGATCATCCACCCATCGCAATGGGTACTCCTCCAGCTCAGGGACCTGATTCACCGTAAGCTTATAATCCCCACATACCCTCACCGTTTTGTCTGCCTTCAAAACTGGAACAATGGGAGCCGCCCACCTTGAAAACTAGACAGGCTCAATAATGCCCAGCCTCTGTAAATGTTCCAGCTCCTCCTCCACTTTGCCTTTCATGGCATAGGGCACCGACTTGGGCTTAAAAAAACGTGGTGTGACCTCAGGGTTAACATGGAGTTCCACTTTCACGCCCTTCAGTGTTCCTAGCTCGTCCCTGAAAATATCACTGTACCGCTGCAGAATGTCCTCCGTCGTGTGTGCATACTTAATTTCATGCCAGTTTAGCTGGATTTTGCAAAGCCAATCGCAACCCAAAAGACTGGGCCCCCTGCCCTTAGCTATCATTAGTGGCTTCAGCTTTCTGACCCCTCGCTGAAATGTCCACATATAACACCCCTAAATGAGGTATAGGGTGTCCCGTATAGGTCCTGAGTTTGAGCTTTGACGGTCTAATGGGAGGCAGGTTGGACCCCCATGTCCTCCTGTAGGTCACCTCACTATTGACCGATGCAGTAGCCCCTGAATCAACCTCAAACTTAATGTCCTTTGCCCTGACAGTGACTGTGGCATAATATGGTTCAGGTGGTTCCTCATCTGTTTCCACTCCAAACATGTTGTCGGCACACGGTGCCTCTTCATCTGCATCTTCTAGATGGTGTGTGGCTGCCTGAGCCTGTTGAGCTTTCCCCTGCCCAGGCTTAATCTTACCCTTTGAACTTCTGCACTTTTAAGCTAAATGTCCCTTTTTGCTACAAGCATGGCAGACGGTGTCTTTGAATTTGCAATCATTTGCATAGTGCATCCCTCCACACCGGAAACATTCCACCCGCTTTGCCTGTTTACCAGTCTCCCTCCTGACTTGGGAGCACTGCCGCTGACTGCAACACCCCATGTCCTTTCTGGATATCCTTGACATTATTAGCAGCCATCTCCATGCCTTGAGCAATCTCTAAGGCTTTCTTGAAAGTCAACGGTGGGGTTTCCCCTAACAGGTGGCATTGAATGCCATCATTATTAATGCTGCATACCAATCTATCAAGGAGCATGTCTTCCAACACCGCTCCGAAATCACAATGCTCGGACAGCTGCCGAAGCTCGGCCACACAATTGGCCACAGGCTGACCTGGCTTCCTGAAACGGCTGTGAAACTTACACCCTTGGACTATCACAGAAGGTTTCGGATTGTAGTGGTTCCCCACGAGTTTGACCAGTTCGTCATATGGAATGTCCCCCAGTTTCCGCAGTGTGGCTAAATTCCTTATTAGCTTGTAAGTCTTTGCCCCACACACTCTCAGGAGAAGAGAGCACTTCTTAGCCTCCTTAGTAATTCCATTAGCACAGAAAGTGTCCCAACATTTCCTCATATTTCCGGCAGTCCTCTGTTAACTCCAAAAATTCAATGATAGTCCCAAACGTAGCCATCTGAACATGAGGCCCCTTATTGGCGCTGCTGCTCCCATTCAAAACGTGCCGACACTTCCACAAAACCAGTTTACCTCCTCACCAAAAATATGTGGTAATTTCTACCTTAAAAAGGCACGTCAACAACTTCATGCCCAAAAAAACAACTTTATCTTGATCGTCAAAACCGATACGTATATACAGAGGCTTTCACAACCCGTACGGCATGGCAGGAACACCATATAAAAAGCACACCGGAAGTAAAAAGAATGGAAGTAAAATCGCCCATTATCCTAATTAGTATTAATTTACTTTTAATAATGCTCACATTACAACAAGACCCTCCCCATTTTGGTACTTATTAATATGTCTATTTGTTACCTGCCAAGTTGTGTAATGTGAGCAATCATGGTCATTCCATAACCATGATAATTCTTGCCAAATTTTCTTACAGAAGTGATTTGCCATTGCCTTCTTCTGGGCAGTGTCAAAATCAATTCTCTTCAGGGATGGTCTGCCTGGCATCAGTGGTCACGTAACCAGGAATTAAGATATGCACCAGCTACTCATACTATCATTCACCACCTGCTCCCATGGCTTCACATGACCCTGATCGGGGTGGCTAAGCAGGTGCTACGCCTTGTCCAAAGGTGGCCTGCAGACTAGTAGAGGGAAGCAGCACCTTACACTGCCTTTGGTAGAGACATATCTCCACCCCACCACCCAGCCTGTTAATATAGCAATCTGATTCTGTGACAAATCTATTTAAATACAATACCAGCCAGGCCAAGATTTGGAGCAACGAATTGCTGATGCAGGGGAATCAAAACAAAATCCAAAAACTCTCGAAGAATTCAGCAGGTCAGACAGCATACACGGAATGAGAAACAGAGTTATCATGCCAATGATTCTACTTCAGACTGTGATAAGCAAGAAGCATTGGGTTGGCCTATAGAAACTGATTTTTCAAAAATACAAATTAACTAGAAAAAGAAATCAAATTGAAACAAATAATCTGTGCAGATTCTATTAGCTGTATGGTGAACCTTTCTTCCCCGTTGCCACAACGGCTAACAACCCTGATTAACAGTTTATAAACGAGAAAGGCAGTAAGGGTAAATAAGCAAGGGTTATACCCCTTTGCCTACAATATTACTACAGAGTTCATTCTGCCCATCACCTCCTTGCTGGCATCCAGCAATTTCACCAATCTTATTTCCCACAGTGCATTTCCTCTCATGCAATTATCAATTCCTCTGAATCAATTGCTTACCACCTAGTTGTACTAGGGCTAATTTATAGTGTCAAATAACCTAGCATCACATCTTTAGGGTGTGGGAGAAAACCAGAACACTTAGGGAAAAACCAACACAGTCAGTAGGAGGACATGCAAACACAATGCGGGGAATGTACCTGACTCACTGCAGCTGTGAGATGGCATCACGAACTGCTGTAACACTGTTCCATTCTCAGTCACTCTGTCAAACTATACTACCTTTGCCTTTGTAAAGCAACTACCTCCCATCTTCCCATGTAGTGCATGTCATGCCTAAGGACAGGGACAAGACGTTTCCTAATGTAATGTCCCAATGTAAAAGCAAAAATGACAGTTAAGTGGCATTGAAGAAAAGGATCAGCATGAGGTACCAACAGAATCACTCCTGCCTCTTTCTCTTATGTTCTTAAAAAGGGAGAAAGAAATAGACTGACTAACAAGAGGTCAGTCATTTAAACAGCAATTATTTTATGTTAGGTGCATGGAATGCACTGCCAGTGACGGAGGTAGAGGCAGATACAATAGGGTCTTTTAAGAGAGTCTTAGATAGGTACCTGGAAATTAGAAAAATAGAGGGCTATGCGGTAGGGAAATTCTAGGCAGTTTCTAGAGTAGGCTACGTGGTTGGCACAACAGTGTGGGCCATTTCTATGTTCTATGTTCTATATTCTATTTTGTCAGCCATCATCAGTATATGATATTATCCAGTAACTTAACCTCGATGCACAGTGGTTAAGCTACTGGGTTTACACTCATAGTTCTCAACTACTGATTAGTGACTAAGGTTCAGATCTCAACATGGGAGCTGGTAATTTAAGGTCATGTAAATAAAAAAAAATCTAGAATTGAAAAAAAAATAACAGCCAATATCAGTAAAGTAACTATAATGCATAGAACAGTACACAGCATTCATAAGAAAATATTCCCATCTGCAGTTCTGGTCACTAAACTACAGGAAGGATATGATAATGAGCGTTAAGAAAAATTTTACGAGCATGACGCCAGGTCTGGAAAATTGCAGTTGTAAGGAGAAACTAATGATGTTTTCTCTGGAATAGAGGAGACTGAGGGAAGATTTAATGCATCCTCATCCAATTCAGGCTAGGATCCTACGTGATTTGTTACCTGCCCTACTACCCTCAAAAGTTTGGGAACAGGCACTGTGAGTATGGTTCTCCGCGTTCTTATTTTGTATTCTCTTGTCCTTTATCATCTATTAAAATGTATTTTCTCACAGTTCTCCAGATTTAGCATTTTATGTCCATCTAGTCAGTTTATTTCTATCTACTTGTATAACTAAGAGCATTCTACCTCATTTAGTCTCAACAAGCTTCATAATTCTGGCCCTCACATTTAAGACTGGCTCAGTTAAATCTAACACAAGAAGGTATGTGGAAACTCCCTTCAACTATTAGTGGGGTCTGGAATTAAGTTCCTCAAGTTAGTCTCAATAGAGTTAAAAAATAGCTGGATAAGAACTTGAAGAGCATTGTGTTATTGATTTTTGGCAAACAAAGAGCCAAGCAGTTTACGATCCTACAATGCTATAATGTCCCTAAACAGCAGAGAACCATTAAGCTCATATCAGCATTCTGACTCAGTAAACACCCTTATTGGTAACCATCTGAAATTCATATTCTATTCTGGCAACTCAATATAGCAAGGCAGTTCTAGTTACTGCCGGGCCAAGATGGATAGTGGGAAATCCTATTCCAAATCTTGGGGACTTGATTATTTGCATGGCTAGCTCAGCCATTTTTGGAATGCAACAACATTACAGTGAATAGTCCCATGCAACCTGATGAAGTTCAGCAGCCACATTATCCCGAATGCAGGAATCATGTCTTGCAAGTGCCAAAAGGAAAACTTGTTCTTTGCACCCAATTTGTGGTTATAGGGTCAGAAAAGAATACACAGAATAAGGCCATAAAGACAAACATAAAAAGCTAAGTATTTTAATTTGAGAAGAGAAGGGTGGGAAATGGATGGGAAGCATGGGAAGAAGAGAAGATGGATTTAGAAATGGATCACATTTATAGTCACAGAATTACACAGCATCGAAGTAGGCCTCTTGACCCAATTTGTCCTTTCTGACCAAAGTAGCTTCCTGAGGGAGTCCCATTTTCTTGCATTTGACCCATATCCTTCCAAATTGTTCCAGTCTATGCATCTGTCTAAATGCCTTTTAGACCAGTGGTCTCCAACCTCTGGGCCGTGGACCGATACCGATCTGCGAAGCATGCAGGGGTGCAGCAGTAGCCGACATTTACTTGCTGGGTGGCACCTAATTAATTAGCTTGTTTATTTCGGCTTCTTTCTAAAAGATGTGCTGGGTGCATCCCGGCTACTGCTGCACCCCTGCATGCTTCGCAGATCGGTATCAGTCTGCGGCCCAGAGGTTGGGGACCACTGTTTTAGACATTGTAATTGTACCCACCTCTACCATTTCCTCTGGCATATACAAATACTATATGGCATGAACACAATTTGTGTGAAAAACTTACCCTTCAGATACCCACTAAATTTGTCCTATCACTTAAACCTATGGCCTCTAGTGTTATACTCCTCTAGGGCTTGGGTTATGAGGAGAGTGTAAAAGATAGAATAGAAAAACAGTTCATTACAAGTGGTAGAATACATCCAAATAGTTACAACTGCATGTGATTACAGAGAAAATTGGAGTGTGAATGGAGAAAGGAAGAGAAAGTAGAAGGAAAGTAAAAGAGAAATGCTGTTGCAGAATAAATCGTGGAATAGTAATGAGGTTTTAGTGTCATGGTTACAGAATCAGCAACACTTAGCATAAGTCAGATACTTATATTTTGAATTGAAAACTTATGTTATTTATTGATTTTTCATGCCAGCAAAACAAAAATCAGACTACAGCTCTGGTAGTGATTGATAATTATCACATTCCAGCAAAATTTTTTACCACTCTCAGTTTTTCTATCACTGAGTTAGCAGCTCCCAAAATAAACTCATGAAGCACATTCAGTGGAATGCCAAATAATTGCTGTAATTTGTTTCCTAATTTTAGACACCGTCTGGGTGATGTATGTTGCACCTGTATTGTAACATATTATTCCTTTTGATTGTATATTTCAGGCAAGTCAAAGTATGTTTAAAAATGAGGTACAGTACATGTGGTTCTGTTGTAATAAGCACAATCCTTTGCTAACAAATTTGGAGGGCAACGTTGCTTTCTTATAAGGTTGAGAAAATTATAGTTTATAATTTTCACCTTACTATATGCTTCACTTGATAGATGGCAAAACAACTTATTTAGCAAAATCTCCTGATCTTAAAAATTCATTCCATGTTAACTTTCCTTCACAATTCCAAGGCTCACATATTTCCCAATTATTGGAAGGTACCTCATGGTATCCTTTGGTTGCTAGCATTCTTTTGTATAATTTATTTACGGATTATAGGCAGAAGCAACAATGTAAACAATCTTTGCCAATGAGTCATTGTTCAAGTGAAAGTAATCCCGAAGGGATGCATTGGTGGAGTTTTCAGACATAAGGCTGGTGATGAAGAAAGATTGCCAGAATAATGTGTGTCATAATGAGGAATTTGCAAGTTGTGTTGTTCCCATACACTTTCTGCCTTTGTCCTTCTTGATGGTAGAAATCGTGTGTTTGGGAGATCCTGTTAATGTAGATTGATGAGTAACTGCAAAGCATTTTTTTACTTGGTACACACTGTAGCTATGGCACAATAGTAGTGGAAGAGACAAATGTTCATGATGTTCAGCTTCCTGAATCTTGTTGGAGTTGCACACATCTAATTAAGTGGAGGGGCATTTTATTATGCTCTTGGCTTGTATCTTATAGATGGTCATACTCTGTGATCTCAGAAGAAAGTCATTCACTGATATCTAGTCTGTACATTTTGACTCCCAGCCAAAATGTCCATTTGTTTGATTGCTGGACAGGGTATAGACATCATCAATATTAATGATGATGTTACCTTTGCCATGCTTCTCACAGATGGTGGTGTATCTCTAGAATCTTCCCCCTAGAGAATTGGCTATGTATTAAAAGGATAAAGATACATTTTTGAAGGACTGAGAAACAGAGCTATGAGGAAACAGCAGAGAAAAGGCCTGAGACAGATCAAACAGAATCACTTTGAAAAGATGGTAAGGGAAATTGGGTGGCTACTCCTGCTCCTGAAAGGTGATAGGCTGAGTACTGTTTCTATTTTATTGTGCTCTGGTCGATTCCACACAGTTATCAACATCATCTGGTACCTCCCCACTTCTTCCTGAATGGTGGTAAGTTTATTTTCTTACTTACTAAACTTTTGATTGGGAACAGAAAATAATTTCTGTGTGTGTGTGTGTGGGGGGGGGGGAGGGGAGAAGAGGTGGAGTGGTTGTTTTGCTGCTACTTAGTATTTTTTTGTGTGTATTTGACTGGAGATTTGCTTCCAGCAATTAACCTGCTGGAGGCAAACATGTAACATCAAACAGTCGTAAACAGATGTTGTTTTATCATTGTTGACTAGCGTTAATGTAAACTGTACTAATCACACAGAATTTGCAACACAGGAAAAGAATATTCATCCCAACCAAGCTGCTCAGGTGTTTGGACTCCATGTAAGCCAAACAATGCTTTTGATTTTTTACCTCATATATACAACTACTAATCCTGAAATATCTTGTTTTTTTTCTAATGACAATGCAGAAGGAAATACAACCCATCAGGTCCATGCCAGATCCCAGGGAAACAACCAATTCTCCTTCACCTAATTTCCTTAGAATTTATTTGTTCTTATGTAATTCCATCAACTTCACTTCAATCCTTTTAGCCACTAACACACTAAGCGACAACTTACTATAGCCAGCACATCTTTGGAATATGGGAAGAAACTCACACAATCACAGGGAGAATATGTAAACTCTATACAGACAACAAAGGTCAGAATCAAACCCAGATCTCTAGAGTTTTGAAGCAGCGGCATTAACTACTGTGCCACCGACAATGCTATTCAAATCAGTAGTGAAGATCTATCACACTTACTTTTGGTCTTTCCTCTTCTACAGAAACACGCAAAGTTGCCACCTGTTTAGTTCTGCTATCATCCATAAAAGATATGCATAATTTCTCTCACGCACAATATCTTTTTGGTGTTGGTCTAACACAAGTTTAACAAAATTTCTCAGTTTTTGAATCCCAGGCCTGCACTTCAATGGCTTTATTAACTCATGTTGCTACTCTTAATGATTTGTGAATCTATATCCTCTTGCTCTTTTGCACGGAATAGGTGCTATACTTATTTATCCTACTAAAATGGCAAACAACATAATAACCAAAATGTAAGCTGATTCATCATTGGAACATCATTTCTGAAGTTTTGTATGTTACTCAGTATTAACTATATTATGCAATGAAGTTTGCAATTGTTAATGGAACTAAATAACGGTCGATTTCGCAGTGATCTTGTGGGACACACTTTCACATGTTCCACCAATAACCTCTTTATTTTGTTTAATGGCAATTTGTAATCCATTATTTAGCTGGCTATGTTCTATATACTGTGTCCTTAGTCACAAGGCTACAAGTAACGTCTCATCAAAGACCCGTTGAAAGCCCAGTAGATGTATGCCGTATCTTGATTATGCTACCTATTGTAACAGAATTATCATAATAGTTGACTTTAAAACATTTTTATAATTTTAGGTTCTGTTGTTGACCAATCAACAAATCATTCAGAGTAATGTGGCTGTTTTGCATAGGAATGAGGAACAGTAGGAACGGATTTTTCAGTCTATGAAGTATTAAATTCCACACAATGTGCTTTAATAAAAAAAACTAACGAGACACAATACAATTGGTAATTAGCTATAAACATCCAAAATTCTTTCTGCTTTCAAACAAGAAACAATTTAAGCCATTGAATCAACAAAAATATCTCAAATTATTTGATGAACAGGATTCATACATTACATTGTAGACTTAGTTTGTTTAATTATTGACCATTTCAATTCTATCTGTCTGGAAATGCTAAAGGGAATACTGTCTTTTGGCTTCAAACCAAATACAGCTTTGTTTTCAAAGGATCTGTCACTATTCTCCATTAAGTAAGTAAAGAGCCATTTTATACAGTCTGGTCTCATGAATAATGAATGATCAATCCACTTTTCATTTCAACATTTTTGCCAATCATCTAAGTACTATTGTCCATTTTTTAGTACTCATCTAACTTCTTAAGTAATGAAGGAAAGAAAGGTGACTGATGTGAACTGACACACAGTTGGCGTTTTGATTAAGTTGGTAAAAATATTACCTATGGATAGATGTTTATTCATGCATTTCATTAACCTTCATAATGGTACTTGAAGTTTTACTTTCTTGGACAGTACAAAATCCAAGAAAATAAAAAAAATAAACTGGCATATGAACCAGCAAGGCTAACGTGCCATTCAATAAGAACTTTGCTGAAGATTCATATCAACTGCCCTGAAATCCCTAAT
The DNA here is from genome assembly GCF_030028105.1 of Mobula birostris. Classification (NCBI taxonomy): domain Eukaryota; kingdom Metazoa; phylum Chordata; class Chondrichthyes; order Myliobatiformes; family Myliobatidae; genus Mobula; species Mobula birostris. Next base: position 53,612,563 of record NC_092381.1, read on the forward strand.
GTCTTGACTTCTTTCATATCAGAATTTCAATTGATTTCAGTATTGAAAATATTCATCACCCACCAGGGTAGAAAATTGTACAGATTCAAAAGAATTTGAGTAAAAAAAACTGGCGTCTTCCAATTCTTAAACAGCTAATTATTTAGTCTGAGTAAACAGTCTTTCAGCTTTTGAATAAGACGTTTTGTATTTCTAAACCTAAGAGACTATGACTCCAATGTTCCAATTTATTTTCAAAAAGATTGATGACTTGGTATTAGTGTACTACAGATTTTAATTTAAGTTGGACATTTAATAACTAGCCATATTATGTTTAAACCTATCAGGTCATTCTAAAGATCAAGGGTATGATGACCCTTAAATCTGAGAGCAGTGGATGATTATTATTGACCAGCCACTGGCCACTAATACAGAGGAGAAGTTGCTACATTTTTTTCACAATGTAAGAAGTGCCATCTGTGACCAAATTCGAGCAGGTGAGGGAATGCTGACAGGACAAGCAGAGGCTAGAAGCCTAATATGGTTACAGAGGAAAGTCAGTGGGCTGGAATCTGTTGAACTCCCAGAAATGTTTGAGACCCAGGTTTAACAAATGGAAGAGGAATCATCACCAAAGAGGATGATCAAAACTTTATTTTCTTTTTAAGGGGGGGGGGGTTAGGTGGGTATAATCTTCACTAATGAATAATATCTGTAAGAATACAGGGAATCTTCACCATTGAGAGACATCAAGGGATGTGGAATGGTGGACTGGGATGGGGCACCAACCAAAAAATGTGGGTTTGAAAGATTAAGGATTATATGGAGCAGCCTGGCGATCTTCTCAATGTCAGCAAGACTAAAGAGCTGATTGTGGACTTCAGGAAGGGTAAGACGAGGGAACAAGAACCAAACCCCAAAGAGGGATCAGAAGAGAGAGAAAGCAATTTCAAGTTCCAGAGTGTCAATACTTCTGAGGATCTAACCTGGGCCCAATGTATCGATGCAGATTGAAAGAAGGCAAGACAGCGGCTATATTTCATCGGGTGTCTGAAGACTTGTTAATTAAAACACTGGTAAACCTCTACAGATATACCATGGAGAGCATTCTGGCAGGCTACAACACTGCCTGGTATGGGGGTGGGGTACTACTGGACAGGACCAAAAGAAGCTATAGAAAGCTGTAAAATTAGTCAGGTCCATTTTGGGTATTAGACTCCATACTACATAGAAAACATAGAAACATAGAAAACAGGTGCAGGAGTAGGCCATTCAGCCCTTCCAGCCTGCACCGCCATTCAGTATGATCATGGCTGATCATCCAACTCAGAACCCTGCACTAGCCTTCCCTCCATACCCCTGATCCCTTTAGCCACAAGGGCCATACCTACCCCCCCCCCTTAAATATAGCCAATGAACTGGCCTCAACTGTTTCCTGTGACAGAGAATTCCACAGATTCACCACTCTCTGTGTGAAGAAGTTTTTCCTAATCTCAGTCCTAAAAGGCTTCCCCTTTATCCTCAAACTGTGACCCCTCATTCTGGACTTCCCCAACATCGGGAACAATCTTCCTGCATCTAGCCTGTCCAATCCCTTTAGGATTTTATACGTTTCAATAAGATCCCCCTTCAATCTTCTAAATTCCAATGAGTATAAGCCTAGTTGATCCAGTCTTTCATCATATTAAAGTCCTGCCATCCCAGGAGTCAATCTGGTGAACCTTCTTTGTACTCCCTCTATGGCAAGGATGTCTTTCCTCAGATTAGGGGACCAAATCTGCACACAATATTCCAGGTGTGGTCTCACCAAGGCCTTGTACAACTGTAGTAGTACCTCCCTGCTCCTGTACTCAAATCCTCTTGCTATGAATGCCAGCATACCATTTGCCTTTTTCACTGCCTGCTGTACCTGCATGCCCACTTTCAATGACTGGTGTATAGTGACACACAGGTCTCATTGCACCTCCCCTTTTCCTAATCGGCCACCTTTCAGATAATAATCTGTTTTCCTGTTCTTGCCACCAAAGTGGATAACTTCACATTTATCCACATTAAATTGCATCTGCCATGAATTTGTCCACTCACCTAACCTATCCAAGTCACCCTGCATCTTCTTAGCATCCTCCTCACAGCTAACACTGCCGCCCAGCTTCGTGTCATCCGCAAACTTGGAGATGCTGCATTTAATTCCCTCATCTAAGTAATTAATATATATTGTAAACAACTGGGGTCCCAGTACTGAGCCTTGCGGTACCCCACTAGTCACTGCCTGCCATTCTGAAAAGGTCCCGTTTATTCCCACTCTTTGCTTCCTGTCTGCCAACCAATTCTCTATCCACATCAATACCATACCCCTAATACCATGTTCTTTAAGTTTGCACACTAATCTCCTGTGTGGGACCTTGTCAAAAGCCTTTTGAAAATCCAAATATACCACATCTACTGGTTCTCCCCTATCCACTCTACTAGTTATATCCTCAAAAAATTCTATGAGATTTGTCAGACATGATTTTCCTTTCACAAATCCATGCTGACTTTGTCCGATGATTTCACCGCATTCCAAATGTGCTGTTATCACATCTTTGATAACTGACTCTAGCATTTTCCCCACCACCGATGTTAGGCTAACCGGTCTATAATTCCCTGTTTTCTCTCTCCCTCCTTTTTTAAAAAGTAGGGTTACATTAGCCACCCTCTAATCCTCAGGAACTAGTCCAGAATCTAAAGAGTTTTGAAAAATTATCACTAAAGCATCCACTATTTCTTGGGCTACTTCCTTAAGCACTCTGGGATGCAGACCATCTGGCCCTGGGGATTTATCTGCCTTTAATCCCTTCAATTTACCTAACACCACTTCCCTACTAACATGTATTTCCCTCAGTTCCACCATCTCACTGGACCCTCTGTCCCCTACTATTTCCGGAAGATTATTTATGTCCTCCTTAGTGAAGACAGAACCAAAGTAGTTATTCAATTGGTCTGCCATGCCCTTGCTCCCCTTAATCAATTCACCTGTTTCTGTCTGTAGGGGACCTACATTTGTCTTAACCAATCTTCTTCTTTTCACATACCTATAAAAGCTTTTACAGTCAGTTTTAATGTTCCCTGACAGTCTTCTCTCATAATCTTTTTTCCCTTTCCTAATTAAGCCCTAATGAAGTCCTCCTCTGCTGGATTCCAAATTTCTCTCAGTCCTCAGGTGAGCTACTTTTTCTGGCTTATTTGTATGCTTCTTCTTTGGAATTGATACTATCCCTAATTTCCCTTGTCAGCCACGGGTGCACTACCTTCCCTGATTTATTCTTTTGCCAAACTGGGAGGAACAATTGTTGTAGTTCATCCATGCGATCTTTAAATGCTTGCCATTGCATATCCACCGGCAACCCTTTAAGTGTCATTTGCCAGTCTATCTTAGCTAATTCACGTCTTATACCTTCAAAGTTACCCTTCTTTAAGTTCAGAACCTTTGTTTCTGAATTAACTATGTCACTCTCCATCTTAATGAAGAATTCCACCATATTATGGTCACTGAAGACATCTTAAAGGAATGGTGCCTCAGAAAGGCAACGTCCATTCTTCAGTACCCCCACCACCCTCTGCCATATGATTCTTAAATAGACGTTGAACCCATGAACACTACCTATCTTTTCAAAATATATATTTCTGATTTTGCACTACTTAAAATCTTTTCGATATACATATGTATATACTTACTGTAATTGATTTATTGATTTTACTTATTTTCTTTCTATATTATCATTGTACTGCTGCTGCTAAGTTAACAAATTTCACGACACATGCCGGTGATAATAAACCTGATTCTGATACTCGAGAGAGAGATTAGAGGAATTAGATATGATCCGGTTGAAACATAGAAAATTATAGGACTTGACAGGGTAGATGTTGGGGTCATGTTTCCTACACTGAGGATACCTGAACCAGAAGTAACTACTGTATCTCAAAACAAGGGATCAGGCATTCCAAAATGAAATTACTTCCCACAGACAACGATGAATCTATGGAATTCTCTGAGCAAGAGGACCTTGGAGACTTGATAAATGAGTGCATTTAAGCTTGAAACTGAGAGTTTGTTGAATATCAAGTGAATAAAGGGAAATGGTACGACTGCAGAAAAGTCATTCTGAAATCAAGGAACAATCATCATCTTGTCTGACTGAGCAGGCTTACTCTGGCTTCCATTCATAGGAGTGATATGTGAACAGAACTGACTGCAGAGTTTCCAGCTTATACTTTCAGCACAAATAGGTGAAATTACCTGATGCTGAACAAAAAATAGAGAATTTAAACATAAATTGCTTAAATTATAAATTAGTTTTGAAGGATCATGGACAAGGATAGATCTGGTCCTAGGGTTGAGGTTCTTAACTGGAAGGAGGCCAAATTTGAAGAAATGAGAAAGGATCTAAAAAGCGTGGATTGGGACAGGTTGTTCTCTGGCAAGGATGTGACCGGTAGGTGGGAAGCCTTTGTATGTTCCTGTCATGATTAAAGGCAAAGTGAATAGGAATAAGGAACCTTGGTTCTCAAGGGATATTGCAACTCTGATAAAGAAGAAAAGGGAGTTGTATGACAGGTATAGGAAGCAGGGAGTAAATAACATACTTGAAGAGTATAAGAAGTGCAAGAAAATACTTAAGAAAGTAATCAGGAGGGCTAAAAGAAGACCTGAGGTTGCCTTGGCAGTCAAAGTGAAGGATAATCCAAAGAGCTTTTACAGGTATATTAAGAGCAAAAGGATTGTAAGGGATAAAATTGGTCCTCTTGAAGATCAGAGTGGTCGGCTATGTGTGGAACCAAAGCAAATGGGGGAGATCTTAAATAGGTTTTTTGCGTCTGTATTTACTAAGGAAACTGGCATGAAGTGTATGGAATTAAGGGAAACAAGAAGTGAGATCATGGAAACTGTACAGATCGAAAAGGAGGAGGACCTTGCTGTCTTGAGGAAAATTAATGTGGATAAATCCCCGGGACCTGACAGGGTGTTCCCTCGGACCTTGAAGGAGACTAGTGTTGAAATTGCAGGGGCCCTGGCAGAAATATTTTAAATGTCGCTGTCTACAGGTGAGGTGCCGGAGGATTGGAGAGTGGCTCATGTTGTTCCATTGTTTAAAAAAGGATCGAAAGGTAATCCGGGAAATTATAGGCCAGTAAGTTTAACATTGGTAGTAGGTAAGTTATTAGAGGGAGTACTAAGAGACAGAATCTACAAACATTTGGATAGACAGGGCCTTATTAGGGAGAGTCAACATGGCTTTGTGCGTGGTAGGTCATGTTTGACCAATCTATTGGAGTTTTTCGAGGAAGTTACCAGGAAAGTGGATGAAGGGAAGGCAGTGGATATTGTCTACATGGACTTCAGTAAGGCCTTTGACAAGGTCCCGCATGGGAGGTTAGTTAGGAAAATTCAGTCGCTAGGTATACATGGAGAGGTGGTAAATTGGATTAGACATTGGCTCAATGGAAGAAGCCAAAGAGTGGTAGTAGAGAATTGCTTCTCAGAGTGGAGGCCTGTGACTAGTGGTGTGCCACAGGGATCAGTGCTGGGTCCATTGTTATTTGTCATCTATATCAATGATCTGGATGATAATGTGGTAAATTGGATCAGCAAATTTGCTGATGATACAAAGATTGGAGATGTAGTAGACAGTGAGGAAGGTTTTCAGAGCCTGCACAGGAACTTGGACCAGCTGGAAAAATGGGCTGAAAAATGGCAGATGGAGTTTAATACAGACAAGTGTGAGGTATTGCACGTTGGAAGGACAATCCAAGGTAGAACATACAGGGTTAATGGTAAGGCACTGAGGAGTGCAGTGGAACAGAGGGATCTGGAAATACAGATACAAAGTTCCCTAAAAGTGGCGTCACAGGTAGATAGGGTCGTAAAGAGAGCTTTTGGTACATTGGCCTTTATTAATCAAAGTATTGAGTATAAGAGCTGGAATGTTCTGATGAGGTTGTATAAGGTATTGGTGAGGCCGAATCTGGAGTATTCTGTTCAGTTTTGGTCACCAAATTACAGGAAGGATATAAATAAGGTTGAAAGAGTGCAGAGAAGGTTTACAAGGATGTTGCCGGGACTTGAGAAACTCAGTTACAGAGAAAGGTTGAATAGGTTAGGACTTTATTCCCTGGATCGTAGAAGAATGAGGGGAGATTTGATAGAGGTATATAAAATTATGATGGGTATAGATAGAGTGAATGCAAGCAGGCTTTTTCCACTGAGGCAAGGGGAGAAAAAAACCAGAGGACATGGATTAAGGGTGAGGGGGGTAAAGTTTAAAGGGAACATGGGGGGGGGGCTTCTTCACACAGAGAGTGGTGGGAGTATGGAATGAGCTGCCAGACGAGGTGGTAAATGCGGGTTCTTTTTTAATATTTAAGAATAAATTGGACAGATACATGGATGGGAGGTGTATGGAGGGATATGGTCCGTGTGCAGGTCAGTGGGACTCGGCAGAAAATGGTTCGGCACAGCCAAGAAGGGCCAAAAGGCCTGTTTCTGTGCTGTAGTTTCTATGGTTTCTATGATCTTTCTTCATGATTTCCATATGCAATTAGTTGGTCTCATCTACAAAATTTATTATTTCAGATTGAAAAGATGAGAATGAGAAACTTGGGCAAATTACCAAATTTGGAGTGAGAATTTGAACATTTTTTTTTAAATCCACAGACTTGTAGGCATATTTCAAATTTAACAGTGCTAATCGCTCATAATGTGAACCAGGATCATGAGCTTCTGTACATATGACACATCATCACAGAGCACATGGCCATTAAATAGAATAGCAATCACTACCTAATAGCCAATTGGTAGTTCCCCTGTGAAAATGAATCATGGCTGTGTAGTTAACAGAGGAAACCAGGCCTTAACATTAAACATGTATCATGGATCCTTGGTAGTTAAATGGATGATATTCAATTACAAGTTTATTGTGGACTTATTTGGAATGAAAGTCACTTCATTCCCTGGGCAGAAGACTCCAGTTATAAGTTATTGGTAGTGTCTAAATGATCTCTGAGGTCAGGTTTGCATCTACAATACAGAGGTCATAAGGTGAAGGCACCAAAAAATCTGAAGGAGTAAAGGAGGCTGTCTGCTCCAGAGGGCCAATTGTTAAGAGCTTTCCAGGAGTCATACTTCTATCTTCAGCCGCCTGAGCAACAATGTTTATAGTGTCAGTAGTGTGCATAAGTACAATCACAAAGAAGACAGAACAATACCTCTGTTGTCTTAGGAGTTTGTACAGTTTTGATATGTCATCTAAAATTTGACAAGCTTCTGTATGTACACAGTGGAGAGTATCCTGACTGGTTACATCATAGCTTGGTATGGAAACACCAATGCCTATGAATGGAGAAGTCTAGAAAAAGTGGTGAACACAGCCGAGTCCATCACAGTCAAAACCCTCCACACCATACAACACAACTACAAGGAGCACTGTCAGAAGAAAGCAGCATTCATCATCAATGACCCCAACCATTCAGGACATACACTTTTCGCACTGCTGCCGTTGGGAAGGAGATATAGGAGTCTTAAGTCCCTCACCATTAGGTTCAGGAACAGTTATTACCCTTCAACAATCAGGCTCCTGAACCAGCATAAAGAACTCTATGCACCTCGACACTGAACTAATTCCTCAAACTGTAGACTCACTTTCAAGAACTCTACAACTTATGTTCTCAGCATTATTTATTTCTTCACTACAGGAAGGACGTGGAAACCATAGAAAGGGTGCAGAGGAGATGTACAAGGATTTTGCCTGGATTGGGGAGCACGCCTTATGAGAATAGGTTGAGTGAACTCGGCCTTTTCTCCTTGGAGCAACGGAGGATGAGAGGTGACCTGATAGAAGTGTACAAGATAAGGAGAGGCATTGATCGTGTGGATAGTCAGAGGCTTTTTCCCAGGGCTGAAATGACTAGCACGAGAGGGCATAAGTTTTAAGGTGATAGGAAGTAGGTACAGAAGAGATGTCAGGGGTAAGTTTTTTACGCAGAGAGTGGTGAGAGCATGGAATGGGCTTCCAGCGGCAGTGGAGGAGGCGGAAACAATAGGGTCTTTTAAGAGACTCCTAGATGGCTACATGGAGCTTAGAAAAATAGAGGGCTATGAGTAAAGCCTAGGTAGTTCTAAGGTAGGGATATGTTCGGCACAGCTTTGTGGGCCGAAGGGCCTGTATTGTGCTGTAGGCTTTCTATGTTTTTATGTTTCTATTTATTTATGCACAGTTTGCCTTTCTTGTTGGTCTTTGCTTATGCGTAGTTTTTCATTGATTCCATTGTATTTCTTAGTTCTACTATGAATGCTTGGAAGAAAATGAATCTCATTGTAGTATATGGTGAGATATACGTACTTTGATAATAAATTTACTTGGAACTTTTGAAATGTGATTTATTTTCTAAAAGCAGGAATCCAACCACATATCCGTATTTGGCCCATCATGAACTTCCAGCAGTAGTATCTGATATTCATCATATTTGACGTTTTGCATATACACTGAAGGAAAACCATTGACTCATTCAAAGATCAGTTTATCTCCTTCTCCTCAAGTCTGGTATAGATACGTCAGGATTAAAGAATTCCTGAAGAAACTGGGAATAACTGATTCTGGCACACCCATGATCCACACAGTAATCCACACACAATGCCCCACCTCCCCCTCGTACCCCATCCGTTATTTATTTATATACACACATTCTTTTTCTCTCTCTCCTTTTTCTCCCTCTGTCCCTCTCACTATACCCCTTGCCCATCCTCTGGGTTCCCCCCCCTCCCCCTTTTCTTTTTCCCTGGGCCTCCTGTCCCATGATCCTCTCATATCCCTTTTGCCAATCAACTGTCCAGCTCTTGGCTCCATCTCTGCCCCTCCTGTCTTCTCCTATCATTTTGGATCTCCCCCTCCCCCTCCCACTTTCAAATCTCTCACTAGCTCTTCTTTCAGTTAGTCCTGACGAAGGGTCTCGGCCCAAAACGTCAACTGTACCTCTTCCTAGAGATGCTGCCTGGCCTGCTGCATTCACCAGCAACTTTGATGTGTGTTGCTTGAATTTCCAGCATCTGCAGATTTCCTCGTGTTTACAGTAATTTGGAGCCCTTTTTGAACCACAAATGCTATCATTCCCTGAGTTTACTGTTTATGGGTGACTATCACCAGAAAATAGCAACAGTCAATGCTATGCATCCAGCAAGTGCATGTAGCTCATCCATTCTCAGACAGCCTGTTATGTCCACCATGTTTCAGTCATAGTGCTGGACAGACGTGCAGTTCAAGGACCAAAGATTAAGTCTTTCAACTTTAGCTCCTTGCCCTAAGTACAGGGGTTTCCAACCTAAGGTCCACAGACCCCTTGCTTAATGGTTTTGCTCCATGGCACAAAAAAGATTGGGAACTCCCTCTCTAGTCCTTGCTCCTGTTCATGCTCATGAGCATGACTGCAGTGTCACTCAGGTATCCAGTTTGAGTTAGATGCCATGAGCCACCTGATCCTTCACAGCAAGAACGGCACACTGTAACAATTTCTCAGAGAGTGTCCTCCTGTACTCTGCCAGACAAGTCTTATGCTTACTCATTACTTGCTGTCTGTCGGTCATAAGGGTATACCCTTACTACCCTGCTCTGGAGCAGGAGCAGGAAGTGAGGAAGGAAGTGTCAGGTGATGATGATCATCTTAAAGATGTGCAGTTACAGTAGCTTCATCCATAAGAAGGAAGTTAATCCAACCCTTACATGAACCTGTAGTTGATTCATTTATGTTGTAGCCACTTAACGACTAAAGCACACTTGTAGCATGCAACGGGTGTCCCTCCAACAGAAATGTCAGTTTTGAATAAAAGCAATATCTAACCTAAACTTCCCTTTTGAATACAGAATCCCAAAAATTCATCACTGAAGAAAATCCTTCTTTGCTTCAGTTTATTTTGAAACAAAGACATAGAAACGTAATATAAAATAAAAATAAACAGAAATAAACTTACAAGCTGTAGGAAAAGGGAGGAGGCCCTGAAGACAGGATATAGGGAGTTAGGTAGAAAGCTGAACAGCAGGACCTCCAAGGTAGTACTCTTTGAATTGCTGCCTCTGCCATGCACCAGTGAGGGTAAGAATAGGATAATTTGGCTGATCAGTGCACGGCTGACGAATTGGTGCAGGGGTCAGGGTTTCCGATTTCTGGATCATTAGGATCTCTTCCTGTACAAAAAGAATGGGTTAGACTTGAATCCTTGTGGGCAGGTATGCTAGAGCTGTTGGGGAGGGTTTAAACTAATCTGACAAGGGGATGCTATCCAGAGTGATAAGGCTTGGGATGGGACAGCTGGTAAACAACTAGATTTAATGTGTAGTGAGACTGTGAGGAAGGATAGACTGATGATACGGCAAAATTTTAGAAAGGCATTTAACGAAGTCCCTCATGGGAGGTTAATCCAGATTAGGATGCATGGGGACCGCAGCGAATTAGCTGTTCGGATTCAGAAGCAGCTTGCGCATAGAAGACAGAGGGTAGTGGTCACAAGGACTTACTCAAACTGGAAGTCTGTAATTAGTGGTGTTCTGCAGGGATCTGTGCTGGGACCTCTGCTGTTTATGATGTATATAAATGACATGGATGAAAATGTAGATGGGTGGGTTTGTGTGTTTGCAGATGATACCAAGATTGGTGGAGTTGAGGATAGTGTAGAAGACTGGCAAAGAATACAGCGCGATATAGATCAGTTACAGAGAAATAACAGATGGAGTTTAATCCAGATAAATGTGAGGTGTTGCACGTTGGTCAAGCAAATGCAAGCAGACAGCACACTGACCCTTAATGGTGTTGCTGCACAGAGAGATCTTGAAGTCCAAGTTCATACCTGCTTAAAAGTGACTACACATGTGGATCGGATTGTAAACAAGGTTTACGGAATGCTTGCTTTTATTAGGGTTCAAAAGCAAGAGGCTATATTGCAATTTTATAAAACTCTGGTTAGGCTACATCTGAAGTATTGCATCCATTTCTGGTTGCTCCACTATAGGAAGGATGTTGAGACTTTGGAGATGGTGCAGAAAAGGTTCACTAGGATGCTGCCTGGTTTAGAGGGCATGGGCTATCATGAAAGACTGGACAAACGTGGGTTGCTTTTTCTGGAGCTATAGAGGCTAAGGGGAGATCTGATAGAAGGTTTATAAGATTATGAGAGGCATAGATAGAGTACACAGGGATTACTTTTTCCCATGGTAGAAATGCTTAATACCAGAGGGCATGCAATAAAGGTGAGATGGGGTAGGGTCAAAGGGGATGTGAGGGGTAAGTCAGAGAGTGATGAATGCTTGGAATGTGCTGTCTGGTATGGTGGTAAAGGCAAATACATTGGAGGCTTTTAAGAGATGTTTAGATACACACATGAATATGAGAATAATGGATTGATACGGAGATTGTTTAGGTAGGAGGGATTGATTTTTGTTTTTTTTAATTTACTTTTTAACCGGTTCAGCACAACATTGCAGGTCAAAGGGCCCGTTCCTGTGCCATACTGTTCTATGTTCTAACTTCTCACCTCTCCATAGCCCTCTCCAGCTCCTGCCCCTCCCCCTCCTTTTTTATACTATCATCCCTCTTTGCTCTCAGTCTTCATGCAGACTGTAGAACCAAAATATCGACCATTCTGTTCCCTCCACAGATGCTGCTTGACCCACTGAGTTACTGTGGCCATTTGTTTTTCCCTCCTTATTTTATGACTTTTATTTCCAATTCTATACTTTTCAGCTAACACAAAAGTACTCTTGTTCAAGCCCTGTAAGATGTTTCAATGAGGTTATCTCCTATTCTATAAACTCCTGAAAATAGAGGTCTAGTATAACCAATTTCTTATACTATAAGAGACATGCTGTCTAGGAACCTATCTTGTGAATTTTCACTGCACTTTTTCTATAGCAAGTTTATCCTTTTACTATTGCCTCCATGAGGACCACAACCTTGTAATAGGGTTTGGAGGCTTGCATACCTCAATGCCCCAGAGAGTTAAGTTGGCTGGAGTCAGGGCATTATGCTTTGGCTCTTGGTACGGTCACCCATGCCAAACAGGTCAAAAAGTAGAGGCCAAACTAAGGGTGGTCCACCGGTCGTCCAGTTTCGGGGTTTCAGTTCAGGGCTAACACCCCTGACAAAATTGTTACGGAAACTGTAATGAATTGTTACAGAAACAGTAATGAAGAATCTGAGTGCAATGGTATTCCTGAGTGTTCAGCTGGGATTTGTATGACTGACAGTAGTGAAAACTAAGAAGAAGCTACTAACATAATGAAGGAAGCCTTGAACACTGCCAGAGATGGAGGACCTTCACTGCTTCCCTAAATGCCAGCAGCATAATGGGCAGTTAGTAAGCTTGTTACAGTTCATGGATGTTAATGTGTGTAATATGTAAGATGTGTAAGTATTGTGTCATGGCAATACTTAATGGGCTAACAAGTACACATCTGGCTTGGACCACCTCTTGAAACACTCGGTCTAGGCTATGAAGCTCACTTCAGACATTGGTCCCTCAGGACAATTCCTCCTGCATCAGTTGTGGTTCCTGTCTGTGATCCTTTAAGAGTACTGGACTTTACTGCAGCCATCCACTTTTAGAGACATAAGCATTGAAAAAGGCCCTTCAGCCATCATTTCAATCATAACCAGTAAGCTCTATCCAGTGGCCAAGTGGTTAAGGCGTTCGTCTAGTGATCTGAAGGTTGCTAGTTCGAGCCTCAGCTGTGGCAATGTGTTTGTGTCCTTGAGCAAGGCACTTAATCACACATTGCTCTAGTCTGTGCGAGGAGTGACACCCCACAGACTTCCAATCTGCACCTTGTAAGGCGTGAAAATGCCTGACGCAGGCCTCTCATGGTCTGAGTCGACATTCCCTCCCCTCCCCCTCTGTCTATCCATGTCCTATTTACGAGTACTTGGTCTGTAACCTACTATTCCTTGGGAATTCAACTGCTTGTCCTGAAGTTTCTTTAATGCTGTGAGATTATCTGCCTTCACCACCTTCTCAGATGTGCATTCCATATTACAAACCCCCTTTAGCTGGAAAAATTCTTCCTGAAATCCTCTTAAATCTTTTACTCCTCAAATTAGACATCATCAAGGACCCCCATCATCCAGGCCATGCTTTCTTCTCGCTGTTGCCACTGGAAAGGAGGTCTCACACCAGCAGGTTCAGGAACAGTTATTGCCAGTGGCAGCGCCAGAGATTTTTTCTTGCTGGTGCTACGGAGGGGCTGAATTATTCAGTAATGGTGCTGAGGGATGCACTGTATGGTAATATGTATTTGCAAGGCCAGACGCAAGATGTTAAAAAGTCAGTTTCAAGCATTATGTGCCTACTATAAATGCCTCTGTTGATTCACAAGCAACAGCAATTGATAGATCTAATATAGAAGTGAACTGTACAGTGTCAACGGCATCGGAGACAACCTGGGCTACACGGAGCATAAACAAAAAAAAAACAAACGGAGCATCCGAGCAACAGCGGACAACGTGAATCACGTACCAATCCCGCAATCAGTGTCAAATGCTGCTTTTCAACTGAAAAACACAAAACAAACCCACTGCTATTCGCATTACATAGACAGCAATGCCAAAAGATACACCGTTATTAAAGTCAAATAAGGCAAACAACACATGCAAGGTTTTACCAGGAGTTGGACAAATCGTATTCTGACCATGCAATACCTCAATTAATTCGGCTATTGAATTTAAAACAAAAATCAACAGAATCACTACTTGGAAGTCTAAGCAAAACCAGTAGGCTTAATAGCAGTAAATGTAATATTTTAGGATTTGCAGGAAACCTAAGGACTATGGGGTATCCACCACAAAATAATAATAATAATCAGCATTAGTCTTGGCCCAAATCTTTAAAAAATCAACTGCACTCACCATTAATGTTTTCAGAGAAGCACAATCTGTCTGTTGTTGTGATTGGTGGCGAAAGCATCAATGATTTTCTGGATGTCGAGTGCTTTGGTCCTCCGGCTGTTTATGGCCAACAGAGCCAAGTTGCTGTTCCGAGCATCGCCGCCACTATTCCTTAAATAGTTTTTGACATGTCTGAGGCAAGAGAAACTCCATTCGCATAAGGCAGATGTAACAGGCAGAGTCAGTGATATGCAGATTAGTTTGTATAAATCTATAAATGCATCACGGTAGGGTCTCATTAGAGCTAGAAATTCCACTGTGTCATTCACTGTCTGTCCTTGCTTTTGTTTTATTTCCAGCAGACGCCGAACCTGATGTAGCTCTGCAGTCAGGTTCACTACAGTCACTCCATGGTATTGGGCCATTGGCCAAAGACAATTCTTGTCTAGGAAGAACTTGTGTTTGGGGCTCAATACTGAGACTCCAGGCTGAACACTTCCAGTCTCAACTGAGAACCGTCTTTTCATTTCAGTCAGGAGTCTGTCTATAACCGGATAGCAACAGTGGCTGCGAAGGTCATCAGAGGATGTGACAGGTACGCGTTCAGTTTGGGCCTCAACAAGAAAATCATGTAGGCGGCGGGGTGGCTGGGCATCTCTCCTTTCATGTGGTCTGCTCTGTACACCGGCCTTGATGCACAAGTCCCTAGCTCTTGTCTGAATTTCACTCCATGATTCCTCTCCCCATTTTGCTGAGAGTGCATCAATAACAGACTGAGCCAAGTCTACAGCAGATTGTTGAGCCCACTAGGGGATCGGCGGTACTGGATTGGGTATTGTGTAATGAACCGGAAGTGATTGGAGAGATTGAGGTGAAGGAACCCTTAGGAGACAGTGATCATAACATGATTGAGTTCACTTTGAAATTAGAAAAAGAGAAGCCGAAATCTGATGTGTCAGTATTTCAGTGGAGTAAAGGAAATTACAGTGGCATGAGAGAGGAACTGGCCAAAGTTGACTGGAGAGGGATACTGGCGGGAAAGACAGCAGAGCAGCAGTGGCTGGAGTTTATGCGAGAAATGGGGAATGTGCAAGACAGGTATATTCCAAAAAAGAAGAAATTTTCGAGTGGAAAAAGGATGCAACCATGGTTGACAAGAGAAGTCAAAGCCAAATTTAAAGCTAAGGAGAGGGCATACAAGAAAGCAAAAATTAGTGGGAAGACAGAGGATTGGGAAGTTTTCAAAACCTTACAAAAGGAAACCAAGAAGGTCATAAAGAGAGAAAGGATTAACTATGAAAGGAAGCTAGCAAATAATATCAAAGAGGATACTAAAAGCTTTTTCAAGTATATAAAGAGTAAAAGACAGGTGAGAGTAGATATAGGACCGATAGAAAATGATGCTGGAGAAATTGTAATGGGAGATGAGGAGATGGCAGAGGAACTGAACGAGTATTTTACATCAGTCTTCACTGAGGAAGACATCAGCAGTATACCAGACACTCAAGGGTGGCAGGGAAGAGAAGTGTGTGCAGTCACAATTACGACAGAGAAAGTACTGAGGAAGCTGAATAGGCTAAAGGTAGATAAATCTCCTGGACCAGATGGAATGCACCCTCGTGTTCTGAAGGAAGTAGCTGTGGAGATTGCGGAGACATTAGCAATGATCTTCCAAAAGTCGATAGGTTCTGGCATGGTTCCGGAGGACTGGAAGATTGCAAATGTCACTCCGCTATTTAAGAAGGGGGCAAGGAAGCAAAAAGGAAATTATAGACCTGTTAGCTTGACGTCAGTCGTTGGGAAGTTGTTGGAGTCGATTGTCAAGGATGAGGTTATAGAGTATCTAGAGGCATATGACAAGATAGGCAGAACTCAGCATGGATTTCTTAAAGGAAAATCCTGCCTGACAAACCTATTACAATTTTTTGAGGAAATTACCAGTAGGCTAGACAAGGGAGATGCAGTGGATGTTGTATATTTGGATTTTCAGAAGGCCTTTGACAAGGTGCCACACATGAGGCTACTTAACACGATAAGAGCCCATGGAATTACGGGAAAGTTACATACGTGGATAGAGCGTTGGCTGATTGGCAGGAAACAGAGAGTGGGAATAAAGGGATCCTATTCTGGTTGGCTGCCAGTTACCAGTGGTGTTCCACAGGGATCAGTGCTGGGGCCGCTTCTTTTTACATTGTACATCAACGATTTGAATTATGGAATAGATGGCTTTGTGGCTAAGTTTGCTGACGATACGAAGATAGGTGGAGGGGCGGTAGTGCTGAGGAAACGGAGAGTCTGCAGAGAGACTTGGATAGATTGGAAGAATGGGCAGAGAAGTGGCAAATGAAGTACAATGTTGGGAAGTGTATGGTTATGCACTTTGGCAGAAAAAATAAACCGGCAGACTATTATTTAAATGGCGAAAGAATTCAAAGTTCTGAGATGCAACGGGACTTGGGAGTCCTCGTACAGGATACCCTTAAAGTTAACCTCCAGGTTGAGTCAGTAGTGAAGAAGGCGAATGCAATGTTGGCATTCATTTCTAGAGGAATATAGGAGCAGGGATGTGATGTTGAGCCTCTATAAGGCGCTGGTGAGACCT
This sequence comes from Mobula birostris, assembly GCF_030028105.1. Taxonomy (NCBI): domain Eukaryota; kingdom Metazoa; phylum Chordata; class Chondrichthyes; order Myliobatiformes; family Myliobatidae; genus Mobula; species Mobula birostris. The sequence goes on from NC_092381.1 coordinate 53,629,043, forward strand.
CACTTGAAGTACTGTGGGCAGTTTTGGTCTCCTTATTTAAGAAAGGATGTGCTGACGTTGGAGAGGGTACAGAGAAGATTCAGTAGAATGATTCCGGGAATGAGAGGGTTAACATATGAGGAACGTTTGTCCGCTCTTGGACTGTATTCCTTGGAGTTTAGAAGAATGAGGGGAGACCTCATAGAAACACTTCGAATGTTAAAAGGCATGGACAGAGTGAATGCGGCAAAGTTGCTTCCCATGATGGGGGTGTCTAGTACGAGAGGGCATGACTTAAGGATTGAAGGGCGCCCTTTCAGAACAGAAATGCGAAGAAATTTTTTTAGTCAGAGGGTGGTGAATCTATGGAATTTGTTGCCATGGGCAGCAGTGGAGGCCAAGTCATTGGGTGTATTTAAGGCAGAGATTGATAGGTATCTGAGTAGCCAGGGCATCAAAGGTTATGGTGAGAAGGCGGGGGGAGGGGGTGGGACTAAATAGGAGAATGAATCAGCTCATGATAAAATGGCGGAGCAGACTCGATGGGCCGAATGGCCTACTTCTGCTCCTTTGTCTTATGGTCTTATGAAAGCTCCAAATTGGGAGATTGTAGCTGGTCTGACATGAACTTGGTGACTCTGAATAAATCTTCAAACAGAGTGAGAAGTAAAGCAAACTGCTCATCAATCAGTCCATTTACAGCTCTGGCCTCCATTTTCCTCCGTGCATTTGGTTGACCCATAATATCCTGTAGTTTATCTAGGATGTAGGGAGTGATTTCCTTATAGCCCACAAAGCTGTATACTGCCATGCCCAGAGTGTAGCTGACAATTTCTTCAACTCCACGGGCTGTGCAGTTGATTCCAGTTCTCTCTGTTTCTTCATGAAAAGATCGTGGGCAACAGAGTTTGAAAAGAAGTTGTAAAGCAGCTGCACAGTTTCAAAAAACTCACCCGCTTGTGGTACATTGCTCACAGCATCCACTAAAACAAGGTTAAGTCTGTGAGCATGGCAGTGTATATATAATGCATGCGGGACCTCTTTCCTGAACCTCTCTTGTACCCCGTTATTGCACCCAGACATCACTGCTGCCCCGTCATAACACTGACTAATACACGCGTTCTTATCAATAACACACTGGGCGAGTGTCTGTTCAATGCTTTTAAGAAGCGACTCTGCGTCCAAACCTTCTGCTGGAGTGAAGTGCAAGAATTATTCAAGCACTGTTTCGTTATTCAAATACTGCACCACCACTGATATTTGCTCCTTTTTACTGAAGTCTTTACTTTCATCCACCATGATGGGAAAATATCCAGCCTCCTTGATTTCTGCACTTATTTGACGTCTGACCATATCTGCCATAATACCCATAATTTAATTTTGGATATCATGATGGGTGTTTTTTGCATTTCCAAGATTGTCTTCTATTTTTTTAGCTACAGTCTTATCAAACTGCCCAATTACACTGAGCAATTCAACAAAGTTTCCCTTATTGCCAGATCCATCATTCTCCTGATGTCCTCGCTGGGCAATGCCATGGCACGCAGTATAGCGTAGAAACTCGACTACTGCTCTCATATACTCACGATTTTCTTGGACAACCTTCGCATGTCCTTTATCAAGCATATTTCCCAATCTTGAACCGTCTTGTTTTCTCAATCTGAATTCGGCCCATGCCTCCATCGCAAACTTATGAGCTGCACTTGCATGGTGGGTTTTGAAAGCTGTTGTAGCTTTCCGCCAGTTGCGGTAACCGGTTACAGTGAAGGTGGACTCAGAATGGAACCCACGTCCTCCACACAGGAAATGCCTGTATGCGAAGCAGAATGTAGCATCTTTTGTGATTGAATATTCCAGCCAGGAGTACAGGTCAAACCAGCCACAAATAAAACTCCTTTGCTGATTGCCAAACTGTTGCGAAGGGTACTTTTTCAATGCTGGCCGATGGGGTCCTTCCTCAGGCTGCTGGCTGCTGACTAACATCGCTAACAGTATTCCCACTCGCACTAAGAGCAGCTTCATCCATGTTCTCTTCCGAATCCCGCTCCATTTCTTGTCCTTCTACTTCGCCCTCACACTCCTTCGATGAACTGCTGTTGTCCTCATCCCTACTTACTTCTTCCTGCATGTCACTTTCAATTAAGACATGCTCAGGCTGAGACACCACTGATTCCTCTGGATGAGGTCGTTTTCTGACTAAAAATTGATCCATTTTTCATGCTGGCCAAAATAATGCACGTGCCAGGTCGACGCTAGTTTGTAAAAGCACAATGTGCGCGTGTGGCATCCGTTAGTCTCGCGAGACCACGGATCAGCGCCTGGATGTATACATCAATCTCTCGCGTGAGTGAGAGTGAATGACATCACCACCTTAAGTGATCTTAGATCAGTTTAACTGATCTGAGGACAGCAACGGCAAGACATTGACAACGAACGAAAAAGCAGAACTGTACAGTGGATCTGACAGACTTTATAACTTTATTGCTGAGTGGGTGCTATGGTAATTGGGGGCGCTGTTTCACTAGATCAGCTGGAGAAACAAGCTGTATTCAAAACTATAAAGAGAAAGCAAAGCAGCTGCAGTTAATTTCTTGGTGTTGCTATAGTGGGGCTATTGCAATTTCTGCTGGGGCTATAGCCCCAGCTAGCACCACCTTAGCGCCGCCCCTGATTATTGCCCTTGAACCATCAGGCTCCTGAACCACTGTGGATAACCTCACTCACTTCAATAATGAACTGATTCCACAACCTATGGACTTTCTGTCAAGGACTCTACAAACTCATGTTTTCAGGTTTGTTTGTTTGTTTATTTATTTATTTTCCTTTGTATTTGTACAGTTTCACTTGTTTTGCACTTTGGTTGCTTGTCAGTCACACTGGTATGTGTGCAGTTTTTCATCGTTTCTATTGTACTTCTTTGTTCCACTGTAAATGGCCACAAGAAAATAAATCTCAGGGTAGTATATGATGACATATATGTACTTTGACATAATTTTCCTTTGAACGTTAAACCTATGTCATCTGCTCTTAGACAACTCTGCAGTGGGGTAAAGTTTTCCCCTTAGCCTTCTCTTTGGTATCTCTGTTCCTCGGCTGCCATTCTTCAGGGCCCTGGTTCCCAAGCTGCCTAATAAGAGCATTTTTTGTCCAAGTGTTCCTTTTTCCAAGAAGGTCTTGAGTTGGAGTATCAAATTTATTATCAAAGTACACATATGTCACCATATACAGCCCTGAGATTCATTTTCTTGTGGGCATACTCAATAAGTATAAAAACCAACAGGGCATATAGTCAGTATGTAGAACACAACAAACTGTACAAATACAAAAAGAAGGAAAAGAAGACATAATAATAATAATAATGAGAACATGAGACAAATAAGCATTAAAGATGGGTGTATAGGTTGTGGGAACAGTTCAATGCTGAGGCAAGTGAAGTTGAGTGCAGTTATCTCCACTGATTCAGGAGCCTGATGGTTGAAGGGTAATAACTGTTCCTGAACCTGGTGTGTGAGTCCTGAGGGACCTTCTTCCTGATGGTTACAGCAAGAAGAGTGCAGGACCTGAGTGGTGGGGGTCTCTGATGTTGAATGTTGCTTTCCTCCAAGAGTTCACACAGATTTATGAAAAAACTCACCTGTGGCTTGATTCAGTATTTATCTCCTTTTTAAAATGTGGAAGTATGACATCAGTCAAAACTAGTTGATATCAGTGACTTGCAATTCTCAGAAAATTATTCAGTCTGCACCATATTAATGGGGAAAACACGGAGGAAAATGGCCATTCTTATAAATGCTGAGAAAAGGAAGAAACCCAGGACATCCCAAGGAACTAAGTTTTTTTTTGCTATTTCCATTTATTCTTTACATAATCTGCCACAAGGTTCTTACAAATTATGCAATAAAAATCAGAGATAAAGATTTTATTTTGTAAACTAGAACATCATGCAAGTGGTGGGAAGTTCTGTTGGGGTAATGTATTGGCATGGATGATTAATTAACCAACAGAAGGGAGAGAGATGTTTCTCTGGTTGGCAGTCAGTGGTAAGTGGAGTGCCCCAGAGGTCGGTGCTTGGCCCACAACTGTTCACGATATACATTAACAATATGGAGGGAGTGCCGGGAGTGTAGCATAATCCAAGTTTGCTGATGATACTAAACTGAGTGGAAAAGCAAACTGTGCAAAGGATGAAGAGAGTCTACAGAGTGATGTGAATAGGTTAAGTGAGTGGACAAGGGTCTGGAAGATAGAATACCGCATTGATAAATGCCAGGTCATCCACTTTGGAAGGAACATAGAAGATTAGATTATTAATTAAACAGTGAAAGATTACAGCAATCTATTGTGTAGAGGGAATTGGGAGTGCTGGTGCGTAAATTGCAAAAGGTTGGCTTGTAGGTACAACAGACTATCGAGAAGGCAAATGGAATGTTGGCCTTCATTGCTAAAGGGATTCAATTTAAGAATACGGAGATTATGCTACAACTGTATAGGGTACTGGCAAGGCTGCATTTGGAGTATTGTGTGCATTTCTGGTCTCTTTACTTGAGGAAACTCTTACTGGTTTTGTAGGTAGTGCTCAGGAGGCTCATGAGGTTGATTCCAGAGATGAGGGGAGCTAGAGTCACCTGGAACTATGCTCACTAGAATCCAGAAGAATGAGAGGGGACCTTATAGAAACATAAAATTATTAAGGGGATATATAAGATAGAGGCAGGAAAGTTGTTTCCACTGGTAAGTGAAACTAGAGGACAAAGTCTCAAGATTCAGGGAAAACAGACTTGGGATGGAGATGAGGAGAAGCTGTTTTTCCCTGAGAGTAGAAAAAATCTATGGAATTATCTGCACAAGGAAGCAGTAGAGGTTACCTCATTCAAAATATTTAAGAGACTTAAATAGAAATTTTGCATAACAGGGGAGTTAAGGGCAATGAGGAAAAGGCAGATAGATGGATCTGAGTTAATCGCCAGATCAGCCATGATCTTATTGGATGATGGAAAAGGCTCGACAGACCAAATGATCCCTCCTGCTCCTATTTCTTGTTCTTATCTATTTGTATGCCACAGGGAAGGGTTATTGTGTACCATTGCTAGATTTTCAGAAATGCTTACCATTTTTGCTGAGATCATAAAGGTAAATACCAACGCAGCACTTAATTTTTTTAAAAATCATATACTTTTATTCTGATTCTCTTTTTCATGCCACCTACTGTGGAAAATCTAATTATCAGTCAGGCTGCCGTCGTGTATTGCCAGTAGTTATAATGTAATGTTCTCAAAAGTCCATGGAACATGCCTTTTTAGTAAAATAGAAGGTAGCACATAAACTAAAAAATGATTTCTATTACTGGAAGGCTTAAGGAGTAAAAAAAAACAAGCAATAAACAATCTGTTGGAGGAACTCAGTGAGTTAAACAGCATCTGTGTCAAGAAAGGAATTGTCAACATTTCAGTTCAAAGACTTGAATCAGGACCTGAGATTTCAACCCAAAATGTCTGACCCACTAGGTTCCTCCAGCAGATTGTTAGTTGCTCCAAATTCCAGCACCTGCAGTCTCTTTTATGTCTTTCTTAAAAACATTTTCTTTAGAATCTTCATATAGAAACTAGCTAATTAGCAAAGTTCCATTTTCCCACACCCAGTGGCTAATATCTACTGACAATCAATATGTACGGATATAAACTCCCGCAATATAATGCCCAACTAAAATTGTTCTTTTAATTATTCATAAATAAAAATCCATACTCTGTGCAAATTTTTTTTTCACGCTTACAATAAGAAAATAATTGAGTCCCAAGATTCCAAATGAATAACACTATTTAAAATTAATTGAGACAACTTGTTCTTTCCTACTTTGAAAAATACTAGTATGTCTGGGAACTGGGAGATCCAGCAAAGTTAAGGAACTTCAAAAATAAGATCTTCCATATGATGTCACATGATGTGCTACAATAATTATTTACTATGTGGAGATCTTCAGCAGAAAGTAACTGCAGAAGGTCACAAGAATTTTCCGAGAACAATCTCAAATCAAAGAACAAATGCTAACCCTATGGTAAAAATGATAACAAGGAAAATGTGGGGTTAGCTTGAGTGTGTGTCAAACATGATCAGATGCACAGCTCAGCCCGGCGCAAAATACAAATGGAAAGTTTAAAAGGGTCATTCCAATCAGAGGTGATGAAGTAGTGAAAGTAATGCTGTCTGGTGTTTGTATTACATGTTATTTGAGATAGAAAGAAAAAGAAATATGACACTTAATGTTAAGATGTAAAGAGATGATTTTGCTTTTCCCCATTATGGTTTAGAAAGGTGCAGCACACCCAGTTAAAACACTTAATTTTCTCATTTATTTTTATTCTAGTACTTTAGTGAAGCTTGGTACACTCCCGACAAAAGGAACCTCCTGGGAGGATCTTGTATATTGATCCAAAGATGTAAGTAGCATCAAGAAATTTTATCCAGTGTCTTTTAATCCTTAATGAACACCATCAAATATAAATCAATTGGTCATTTATCTCAATGGTGTTAATGGAGTGATATTTTACATGAGCTCCCCATGTTTGCTTCAAATACTTCAGAATTGTTAAAATGTATTTCCAGCCATTCTGAAGGTGAAGATACTGCATACATTCTTGATTTAAAAATCAAATCAAAATTAAATTTAAACATGAACATTTCTGGATGTTTCAGATTGATAACTCTCGTTTTGAGACAAAATATAAGGGCAATGAAACATGATAAGTTAAAAAGAGGTCATTTATACTACCTAGCCTGACCCTCACAGCTAACATCCATTTCCATTGTCTAGTCTCCTAATGCAAATATATCTATCAATATATCCAGTCAAGATATTCCAAACATTTTCAAATTTAGGAGAAACAATATTTATTTTATTGTAAATCAACCTTCTCATCATATTACTCTGTGGTAACTTGCTAGATTTTCAGGATATATATGATCAAAATTTATAAGCTTCAGAAATGCTTTTCTGGACTATATATTTATCTAATACTTTTATTGAAGCTCATCCTCATTCACACTTGAGTTCATTCTTCTTTAAACCTGTCTAACCTACACATTTCCATTTTTAGCTTGACAAAAAAAACTTTGCACAGTCCTAATTTGACTAGTGTATTAAAGAAACCTTGTTCCAACTGTTCAAACTCGGTGTTCCCACATTTTATTCACTTTAATTATTGCGCTATGATGTCTAGACAATGAAAAAACAGAGTCTACAGTAGACTCCAGGTTATTTTTATATTCTCCCAGTGCTAATTCAATGTGCAATGGATGACTGATGCACATTATTTCACTCAATATGGCATTTATCAATATTAAATTTAATTTAACATTTATCTGTTCAACTCCATATTTGATAGGAATTGTCCTATATATCACTCCTTCCCATTTTCAACATTATCTACAACTTTTTCTACTATTATAAACAGATTATTTCTGTGCCCTTCTGGTAATTTTTCCTATACAAATTATGTAAAAAAAAGAAAACACTAGTGTTTTGTAAAAAAGAGCATCAACAGCACCTAGGCAAATCTGTCACTCCATCCTTGCATTACAAAACCCACACTTGCAGAAATGTGGTTCAGATGCAGAACTACACCACCATAGTCTGATTATCTGAATTATTCTCCTTGTGAATGGTACTCTAAACCAGAGGTCCCCGACCACCAGGCCGTGGACTGTTATCGGGCCACAAAGCATGTGGTAATGATATGATTTGGCAATATGAAATGATATGCGTCAGCTGCACCTTTCCTCATTCCCTGTCACGCCCACTGTTGAACTTGAACGCACACGAGATCATTACGCACGCGAGGTCATTAACCTACAACTACTCGATGAGAGAAAAAAACAAACGTCACTTGAGAGTTTCTTTGGAAGAGATGGTAGGGGACATAAAAGGCCTAACAATGATGATAACGCAGAGGCAGCTGAGGCCGAGACTGCAAAAAAAAAGAAAGCTTCCTTCAACAGAAAATACGACGAGTTGTACATAAAATATGGCTTTATTGCGACCAGTGACTCGCACGCTCCAAGCCCCCTGTGTGTGATATGTGGAGACAAGCTGTCTGATGAGGTAATGAAGCCCTCAAAACTGCTTCGGCTCCTTGAGTCCAAGCACCTGCACTTAAAGACAAACCCGATGAGTCTTTTGAGCGGAAAAAAACGTGAGCAAGTGGGACAGAAGCAAGTGCTGAGAGCCAGCACCTCCACAAATGCTGCTGCTCTGAGAGCATCGTACTTAGTGGCTAGCCGTATTGCTAAGGCTAAGAAGTCTTTCACTGTTGGTGAAGAACTGATTCTTCCTGCTGCCAAGGACATGTGCCGTGAACTGTTGGGAGAAGCTGCAGCTAACAAGATGGCACAGGTTTCTCTTTCAGCTACCACAGTTTCAAGGAGAATCGATGACATAGCGGAGGACATCGAAGCACAACTGTTGGAACTGCTTAACAAGTCACCATGGTATGCTATCCAGGTCGACGAGTCTACCGATGTCGACAACAAGGCAATACTGCTGGCTTATGTGTGGTATATATTTCAAGACGATGTGCATGAGATTATGTTGTGTGCACTGCCACTGCCAACGAACACAACTGGGGCAGAACTATTCAAGTCTTTGAATAACTACATGTCAGGCAAACTGGACTGGTCATTCTGTGTTGGAATATGCACAGACGGGGCTGCAGCTATGACTGGACGGCTGTCTGGTTTCACTACCCGAGTCAAAGAGGTTGCTCCTGAATGCCAGTCTACACACTGTGTCATACACAGGGAAATGCTGGCTAGCCGAAAAATGTCACCTGATCTTAACAGCGTATTGAGTGATGTTGAAGTTATCAATCACATCAAACCAAAAGCCCTAACTCACGTCTGTTTGAGCAGCTTTGCAAGGAAGTGGATGCAGAGCACAAACACCTTCCCTTACACACTGAGGTCAGGTGGCTACCAAGGGGGAGAGCCCTGGCCAGGGTTTTTGAGTTAAGAGAGCAGCTACAGAGATTTCTTTCAGGAAGAAAGTCACCACTGGCAGCACACTTCAGTGACAAGGAGTGGATAGCAAAACTCGCTTATCTGTGTGACATCTCCAACCTGCTCAATGAACTCAATTTGTCACTTCAGGGGAGAATGACAACTGTCTTCAAGTCGGCAGATAAAGTGTCTGCTTTCAAAGCCAAACTGGAACTGTGGGCCGACCAGTGATTTTGGGAGAGACTGAGGCTGCACCGTCCTTCTCACAGCTAGTGCGCAATCACCTAACTTCACTGACGACACAATTCGAGTGTTACTTCCCAACCACAAATGACCCAAGACATGCAAAGGAATGGGTCCATGACCCATTTGTGAATGTCCCCAGTGAATCATCCATGTCAGCGGGGGAAGAAGATCAACTCCTCAAGCTTGCAAATGATGATGGGCTGAAAAGTATGTCTGACATAATATCTCTGCCGGCACTCTGGATCAAAGTCAAGGCTGAATATCCTGAGATAGCCATGAAAGCACTGAAAACGTTGCTTCCATTTCCAACATCATATCTCTGCGAAGCGGGGTTTTCTGCAATGAATGCAATGAAAACTAAATTGCGAAATAGACTGGACATAAGGAACCCCCTTCGAGTATCGCTGTCTCCCATCACCCCTCGATGGGACCGTCTCATTGCAGGGAAATAACCCCAGGGCTCCTGCTGATTCAGCGATATTGGTGTGTTGCAATGATTTTATATGTTCATACAAGGAAAATAGGTGCTGTGTGTTTAATATCCAAACGTTATTTAAAATGTTATGATGCTATTGACTTATAAGCAACTTATAATTGACTTATCACTATATTCATGCAAGGAAAATATGTGCTGTGTGTTTAATATTAAATTCATTAGATAAACCCTTTTAGAAATGAAAATGAGTGTATTAGCCACTTATAAGTGACTTATAGTTGATTTATCACCTATATTTTGGTTGTGATTAATACCCATCCCCCGCAACCCCCCACCCCCACCCCGGTCCACCGATCCGCAAGAATATTGTCAATATTAAACCAGACCGCAGTGCAAAAATGGTTGGGGACCCCTGCTCTAAACTACCAGGCAAAACCCTGGGTCACCCTTTAATCCACTTGGATTGCCTTTTGAATTGGCTACAAAATTTTCTGTTCAGGAAAGAGACAATATCAATTTAAAAACTGAAGGAAAACAATGCTATCACCATGCACAACCTAAATATGTTTATTACTACTAAAAACTTATAAGTAAGTTCCCTTATTATTGAGGGGAATTATATTCCAAAAGTTTTGGTGATTGGTGATAATAGTAATACATTATTTTCTTCACTTGGAAGTATCATAAAGTCATTACTATAAAGCATTAAAATTTGACCCATAAACAAAAACAAGTCCAACTCGTTAATGCTGACAAAGGATCTTCGTCAACTTTTTCCATTTGCCTATATTTGACTCAAATCCCTCTAAACATTTCCTATCATCAAAGCCCAAAGGTCGATGGGTGATTCAGATCAAATCCCAAAGGTTGATCAGAGGTCCAGATCAAAGTCTGAAGGCCAATCGGAGGATCATAAGTTGAGGCCCATGGCCAGAGCCCTAAGTCTGTAAATCCACATGTCCTCTGGAGATAAAGACAGCCTGTCCTGAGATTAGAGGACTGTGTACTGTATAGTGCAAAAGTCCTAGGCACACGTAAAAAAATCAGCAAATTGAAGATGTTTTCAAAAATAATGAGATGAAAAGTTTCTATGTATCAAAACATTTACTATAAAGAGCAGTAAATGGTAAAAATACTAAATCAAATCAATATTTGGTTTAACCACCTTTGCCTTTAAAATTGCCTCAATTTTCTTAGGCACACTGCTATGCAGTTTTTTAAGAAAATCGGCTGGTAGGCTGTTCCAAACAACTTAAAGAACTTGCCACAGTTGTTCTGTGAACTTTGGTGGTCTCATTTGCTTCTGTCTTTCCAGGTAATCCCAGACAGCTTCAATTATGTTAAGATCAGGGCTCTGTGGAGGCCACACCATCTGTTGCAAAACTCCTTGTTTTTTGTTTTGCTGAAGATACAGTAGCTCTTTATGACCTTGGTCGTGTATTTGAAGTCATTGTCCTGCTGCAGAATGAAGTTAGGATTGATCAGACGCCTTCCTCATTGCACCTAATGATGGATGAGAATCTGCTTGTACTTCTTAGCATTGAAAATTCCATTAATTCTGACTTGATCATCAATTCTATTTGTAGAAATGCAGCCCCAAATCTGCAGGGAACCTCCACTGTGCTTCACTGTTGGCTGCAAACACTCATCCATGTAGCACCCTCCAGCTCTTCTACGAACACACTGCTGATTGTTTGAGCCAAAAATTTCAAATTTTGACTAGTCATTCCAGAGCACTTGCTGTCATTGTTCAGCTCTCCAGTCAGTGTGTTTTTGTGCATTGGTGAATCTCTTGGCATTGTTTCAACTTCAGAGGAATAGCATTTTGGCAGCAACTTTTCCATGAAGTCCTCTTTTGACAAGACTTCTCTGGACTATAGATGGGTCTACTTGGATTCCTAATGGTTTCTGTGAGTTCAGAGATGATATCTGTGCTGGGCTTCTTCTGATTTAGAATGGACAACAGTTTGATGTATCTCTCATCTGCTGCACTCAGTTTCCATGGCTGACCACTGCATTTCTGGTCCTCAATTTGCCTGTTTCTTTGTTCTTCTTCGGAAGAGCTTGAACAACGCATCTTGAAACTCCAGTCTGCCACAAAATTGCTGCTTGAGAGAGGCCTTGCCCACACAGAATGACCACCTGTGTCTTTGTACTTCGTTCACTTTTGCCATGGTGTAAGAATTGATCTTTTGAAGGTTAAACAGTCGCATCTGCCACACCCTCACCTTTTAGTTTGGTTGTCTGTCGCCCAGTTTGATTCATTCTACAACTGTTTTTGTTTCAGTTCATCAGTTTAGTTCATTATGTCATTGATCATTAGCATCCTAATTGTTAACTTTGTTTAATCATGCACTGGATTATATACCTACAAAATGATCAAGTTTCTATGCAAAAAGTGGTCTATTGCTTAATATGCGTCTTTAACAAAATACAAAACTCTCACTGTAACATTTTTTTTGGAAAATGAATGTTTGGAAATCTAACTTTTGCTCTTTTCTACTGAACCACTTATGCAGAAGACAAAAAATAAACATCTAAAACAAAATTTATATGAATAAAGCAACACACAAAATGCTGGAGGATCTCAGCAGGTCAGGCAGCATCTATGGAAATGAATAAACAGTCGATGTTTCAGGCCAAGACTGTTCCTGAACCTGGTGGTGTGAGCTCCATACCTTCTTCCTGATGGCAGCAGCGAGCAGAAAGTTTGGCCTGGTTGGGGGTTCCTGCTGATGGATGCTGCTTTCTTGCGACAGTGCTCTGTGTAAATGTGCTCAGCTTTACCCGCGATGGACTGGGCTGTATCTACAACTTTTCGTTACTGTTGTAACTTGATACACTATGCCATCCCTTATTCTCAATAATTCAGCTGATGGACATACAAAATACATTCTTCACTGCCCTTCTTGTGTAACCACTTTCGATGAACAATAAACTTGCATTCCCAGCTCCCTCTGTATATTAACACTTCTAAGATTCCTGCCATTTATCTATATATCCTATCAGAATTTGACTTCTGATCCTTTGCTAATTATGCAACTTATTGGGAAATTCGGTTTATGTTTCTCTGAATCAATATATCATGTCACTAAATTGTCAATACATATGTGTATTTAATATTTTGCATTTGTGAAAACTTGCACTGTAATCAGTATAATTTACATAAATCCATATATTGAGTCCATTTGAGAAATTGTAATGTGCATTATGTCTGGCAAGAACTTTCAAGCCATGCTGATTGTGCCATTAGTAAAATTTTAGCCAACAAATTAATTTCTTACATTCATAGATTAGACATAAAAAGATTGAAGGTAGTCTCAAATTTAATTGTTGTGCTTCATCAATAGCGTACATTTAAACAGACCACTGCATTTACAGGCAACTGTCATGTACTGTCATTAATATAATGGAAATTTGCCCTTACAGTATTTACAAATTGCTATCAAAAATTTTGGGATTTGGAATAAAAATGTGCTCATGTGAATCTTATGTTGAAAAAAAGTAAATAAAAAATCTGCATTGCTGATGCCATGGTTTTTCATAATGGGAAATAGTGATACAGACTCTTTTCAAGGAATGAAACCCCTACCATGTCATTCGCATTACAAAGCCCAAAATTATTTCACAGAGCCATACTCTAAACAAATGGGTGCCAGGTCAAAGAGTAAAATATTTGGAAGGTTGATTGAAACTTGCCAAAGGAGTTTTAAGGAAAGCTCAAAAAAAAATGAGGGAGTTCTTGATGCAGAAAAGTTTAACCTGGGAATTCCAGACTTTTGGGTTTTTGGGCTAAAGCAACTGGAGCTACCGCTTGATTTGACACAAACAAGAGAAAATATGCAGATGCTGGAAATCAAGGCAACACACACAGTTCTACCAAAGGACCTCGGCCTGAAATGTCGACTCTATTTTTTTTTCCATAGATGCTGCATGGCCTGCTGAGTTCCTCCAGCATTTTGCGTGTATTGCTAGGCAGTAGGGAACTGAAAGTACATCAGTGGAACCAAAGATGAAGGTTATAGCACTGCAGAGCTCTATGAAGTTTGGAATGGAAAACACCATGAAAGAAACATACTGTAAACTGAAATAATGTAGGTCAGTGAAAACAGAGATGATAAATGAATAGTGGTTTAAGGCAGCAATGCTGTTGAATGAGCAAAGATTAACAGAGCTTTTACTCTCACAGATGCTCTACCTCCTACTAGTACTTCCAACGTTCTCTGTTTTCATTTCTGTTTTCCAGCATTGGTGTATTTTTTATGCCTTTTAATTACTTAAAATATTTTGTTCCTGGTCTAGCCTGAAATCCCCCAGGCACCTTTCACTTTAATTCTCACTTGAGCTTTGGCTTTGAATCCCTTTCTTGTGATCTTAGTGGTAACAGCAAACCAGAAAGAAACTGCCAAGCCAGATACTAAATTATTGTAGTAGCTCAATTCATTTTGATCCAGGCACACCACCGGCACCTACTTATAAAATTCTTCAACTGTGTTATAATTATCCACCTTTATTTAATACAGATTTTCCTAACTATCACAGCTTTTAGGCTTGGTAAGAGGAAAATCAAATATGTTTCTTGTTTCATGTAAGATTAGAACCTCCAATTCGTAACAATAGGTATCATTTTTAGTGCTGTTTCCGATTATCTACACTGGTGGATAAAAAATTGTTGTATTTGCCTGTCCCGACTACTATTGGTTCTAGCTTTGGTGTTCAGTGTCACTTCTGGCTCCTTTGCAACTAGCACACCGCAAGTTTTCCATCTACTGCTGTTCCAAGATGCTGAATGATGTGAATGAAGGTGATGAGAAGACACTGAAAGATTAGGAATACACGTCAACCAGGAAACAAGTGCCAGTGTTAAATGGAAAGAGGCCGAGGAAAGTGAAGAATACCAGTGCTAGCTGAAAAGAATAGGTGGGTATGTATCATTAAATTGAGAAACCGCTTTCTGAAAAGTGTGGGAGTTTGTACGAGGGGAAAAGGCTAGATGGATTAAGTTCATTGTAAAAGGGAGAAGAACACAAACATGAAACAAAATGGAAGAAAAAGTGTACCAATATAAAATCAGGAAAGAAGAAGGAAATCAACATGAAATAAGGAGACTAAATAGTACCTGCATGAGTAGCTAGAATGAAGCTTCAATTTAGAAAGGAAGAGTTGTAACAAGAAATGAGAGAGGATGTAATGTAAAACAATCTCCCTTGAACTGTAGAGATAAGAGGAAAAAAGAATGAAGTAGGGAGCCTTCATGTCATTGTGACCACTGTGAATGTATTTTAAATTAAAAAGCTTTCACTTGAGTAGAAGACTATAATGAAGAGTCTTTGCACATTTATCTTCACATCTGTGGAAGAAGAACTGCTAAACTTTCATAAAGCCTTCAAGTTTATTTCTCTGCCTAGATGATGATTTAGCATATCAGAAAATAAATTAAGGTATAATTAAAAAATTAACTCATTGGTATTTATTCACTGTAGTATGAATAAGCTGGTATTTCACCTTTTCATTCTGCATGATTTGAATAAATGAAACAACATGACAATGCACAGAATGGTCAACAAGAAACACAATAATAGTAAGACTGCAAGGCATATGAGCAAAATTAGTCTTTTCAGCCTATCAAATCCATTCCACGAGATCATGGCTGTTTTAATTTACCTTTGAACCCCATTCCCCAGCCTTCTCCCTGTAACCTGTAAAGCTTTTATTAATCAGGAACCTATCAACCCCCTTCACCCCATCCGATTATGTCTTCACAACCATTCATGGCAATAAATTCCACAGATTCACTACCCTCTGGCTGAAGAAATTCCTCCTCATCTCTGTTTTAAACTGATGTCATGTCCTCCTATTCTGAGTGTGTGCTCTCTGATCCTAAATTTTCCTACTATTGGAAACATCCTCTCCAAGTCTACTCTACCTAAGCCTTATTCAGTATTCGTTAGGTTTCAATGATATTTCCTCCCCCCTTTATTCTTCCAAACTCTAGTAAGTACAGGCCTAAAGCTATCGTTCATCATGCATTAACCCTTTCATTCCTGGGATCGTTCTTGTAAACCTCCTCTGGATCCTCTCCAATACCAGGACACCCTTTCTTACATTATGGGGCCAAAAACTGCTCACAATACCCCAAATATGGTCTGACCAATCTCTGAGCTTTGCATCCTTGCTTTTATATTTTAGTCCTTTCATTTTCAATTGATACTTCTAATGCACTGCTTTTAGACAAGACACAGTTAACAAAGTTTCTGAAAAACCCAGTAAGGTTAAATGCAATGCAAGAAACTGCACCAGGTGAAATTCAAGACAGCTCAGGATAAGGGGCTAGGAAAATTTAAAGGGAAGCTGGTAACTGGGTTCTCAATATATTGAAGGGGGTGTGGGAGCCTTGGACCACACCACAGGGTGTTGAAGTTACTGTTGGGATCCCTGGATCTAGTATGTTGAAGGGAATGTGAGAACCTTTAATGCTAGTGTGCTGAAGGGATCATGGAAACCCTGGGCCCCAGTTTGTTAATTAAAGGATGCGCTGAATGCCAAGCAATCAGAAAAATGATTATTGAAGTTTGACTATAGATGCAGCACAGTCCATCCAACAATGATTGACTCTGATATTATCAGTAAGTTTGTATATAATGTTACATATTATTCTTTATGGACAGAGAAAAAGTACTTCACCCTGAAGCATAAATTTTAGGTTCGATAACTCATTCTGAATCCAAGAAAAACCAAAAGGGCTTTGCACATGGATTCTCATCTGAGAAAAATAACGTTTGGAAAATGCTATTTAAAACTCATTTATGAATTGATTAAAAAATGGCATTTTTGCCTATAATCTGTCACCATTTTCTGGCAGTTTGCATTGACAACTAATGAAATGGAAACAGTGGGCGGAAAAAGAATAAGGGATGAAATTTGATTTAGTGCAGATTTCAATAAGACGCAAAGTTATAATATATCCGCTCTGCGCTATATATTAGGATGTCCGTAACCTTTATCAGATACTGCAAGTAAAAAGAAAATTGTGTCTAAAATGGTGCCAACTTTTATGAGTTACCTCATTACTCTCAAGTACTGAGAAATTTGAAATTAATTACATGCAACTGCATTTACAAAATTACTGTGTCTATTTAAGGATACTGTGGTGGGTGAAACGAAGGATGTTAACATGATTTACATTTCACCAAAGGTGTGAATACTGCAAATTACCATATCTTAAAGTAAGAAGGAAAACAAATTACACGATGTAATGTAAAACTGCATGCAATATCGATAATTATGCTCTTTCAAATTACTAATGCGTCCATTAACATTTTCACATATTTTGCACTGTGTAAGCAAGGTTCTCAAAGCTAATTGACCTCATCCTTTCCAATCTACCAGCTAAGCATGCATTTATCAGTGGCAGCATTAATCAAAGTGAAAATCATACATTTTCTGTGGAGGCAAAGTCCAGCCTTCACACCAAAGACATCCTCCAAGATATTGTGTAGCACTACCCAGGCAGCTTAAAAGTGGTAAATCATGAGGTGTCAAGGATTATCAGTAACACAAAGAATGTATGCCACCACAATCTGTAACCTCATAGTCTGACATAAGTCTGATTCAACATTTGCGATCACACCAGGGGATCAATCTTTGTTCAATGAAGAATGAAAAAGGATAGGATGACAGCAGCAAGCATTCTTATACTTTTGACCCAAAGAGAGATGCTGTAAAATATGTATGTTAAACAGCAAATACATTATACAACAGACAAGACAATGGAATTCCACATCCAATAGATCAGATGAAATCACTGTAGTCACGGCATGAAGTACTGTGGACAATTAATCTTCTAATGAGAGAAGACAAAACATCCCAATCCTTGACTACAGCACAGCCCAGCATGTCTGTGCCAAAGACAAAACTGAATTATTTGAAACCATGTTTAGCCTGAAGAGCAGAATAAATGATCAGTCTCAACTTCCTCCTAAGGTCCTCGCCAACACAAAAGCATTCTTTATTCCAGACAATATCAGAAAATAGCTGAGAACACTGGATTCAGGAAAGGCAATGAAAACATAAAACGTTCAGCTGTAGGTCTGAACACTTGCACATTAGAACTAGCTTTAGTCAAACCATTCAAGTACAGTCACAACATTGGCTTCAGTCTTATAATTTTGGATATCACCCAGGTAAGTCTCTTGTCCACAAAAAGAAATGCAAATCCATTCCAGCTGATATCATACCATCAATCTACTTACGAGCATCAGCAAAGTAATTGATGGTGGCTTTAACAATGCTATCAGATTCATTTATTCATTTAAACTGGCCCTTATTCCAATAACCTGCTCAC
Source organism: Mobula birostris (assembly GCF_030028105.1). Classification (NCBI taxonomy): domain Eukaryota; kingdom Metazoa; phylum Chordata; class Chondrichthyes; order Myliobatiformes; family Myliobatidae; genus Mobula; species Mobula birostris. Next base: position 53,647,036 of record NC_092381.1, read on the forward strand.
TGATGTTCATTTTAGGTTTTGCCAGGACCACTCCAGTAGTCGCAGGCCTCCAGTCAGACAGGCAACCATCTGCTACCATTCCCACAAATCCAATGTTTAAACCAATTTACCCCCTCACCTTGAATGCCAAGTGACTGAACTTTCTTCACCAATTTCCCATATGGGACCTTGTCAAATGCCTTGCTAAAGTCAATGTAGACAACATCTACTGCCTTGCCTTCATCAACTTTCCTCGTAACTTCCTTAAAAACTCTGTAAGATTGGTTAAACATGACCTACCAATCACAAAGCCATGCTGACTATCCTTAATCAGTCCATGTCTATCCAAATACTCATATATCCGGTCCCTTAGGATAACTTCCAATAACTTTCCCACTACTGAAGTCAGTCGCACCAGTCTATAATATCCTGATTGATCTTTAGAGCCTTTCTTAAACAGCAGAATTACACTGGCTATCCTCCAATACTCCGGTACCTCACCTGATGCTAAGGATGATTTCAATATCTTTGCTAAGGCCCCGGAAATTTTTGCACTTGCCTCCTGCAGGGTCTGAGGGGACATGCCCTGGGGATTTATCCATCCTAATTTGCCTCAAGACAGTGAACAACTCCTGATCTGTAAAGTGTATAGGGTCCATGGAGTTGATGCTGCTTTGCCTGACTTTTACAGATTCTGTGTCTGTCTCCTGTGTAAATACAGAATCAAATAATGCATTTAAGACCTACCTCATATCTTTTGGCTCTTCACATAGACGACCATTCTGATCTTCCAGAGGAACGATTTTGTCCATTACAATCCTTTTGCTCCTAATATATCTGTATTAGGATTTGTTTTCACCTTGTCTGGTAGAGCAACCTCATGCCTTCTTTTAGCCCTCTTGATTTCTTTAAGTGTTCTCTTGCATTTCTTCTACTCTACAAGCACCTCATTTGTTCCTATCTGCCTATACCTGCTATGCACCCTTTTTTTTCTTAACCTGGGCTTCAATATTTCTTGAAAACCAAGGTTCCCTAAACCTGTTATTATTACCTGTTATTCTGACAGGCGCATACAAGTGTTGTACTCTCAAAATTTCACTTTTGGAGGCCTCCCACTAAGTGTTCCTTTGCTGGAAAAGAGCCTGCCCCGATCCACACTTACCAGATCATTTCTGATGTCATTAAAATTGGCTTTCTCCAATTGAGAGTCTCAAACTGCCAACCATACCTAGCTTTTTCCATATGTACTTTGAAACTAATAGCACTGTGACCACGAGATGCAAAGTGTTCCCCTACATAAACTTCTGTCACCTGCCCTGCCTTAATCCCTAACACTAGATCGTATTGCGCACCCTTTCTTTGGAAGTTCTATGTACTGATTAAGGAAACTTTCCTAAACACATTTGACAAACTCTATCCCATCTAGTCCTTTTACATTATGGAAGTCCCAGTCAATATTTGGGAAGTCAAAATCACAAGGAATCCAAAGGAATGCTTGATTATAGGTTGAGTGCAGTTCTGCTAACAATCAAGAAGCCCCAAAGCATTCAAGACAAACAGCCTGCTTGATTGACACCCTATTCTACTAAACTGCTGCACCAAAGCTACAGAATGCACTGCAACATTTTGATATATTCCTTTTTTGATGGATACCCAATGCTTCAAATGTATAAGAACAGTCTGGCTAAAAGTGTGGCTAGTTTTTATGACTGGGACATCAGTCATAGCATTCAGAAAATCACAGGAATGGTCCTTCAACCCACCACATCCATAATGCCTTTTTTTGTCCATCTAGGCTTTACTTATATTTGGCCATATCATTTTATGAATTGCCTACTCAAGTGCTTTACAACATGGCTCTTAAACATTGTGACTATCTCTGATTTGACCATATCTTTTGGCTGTGAGTTCCAGATACCAACCACTTCATGTAAAAATCTTCCCTTAAAAACCACTGTAATACTCCTTACTCTCACCTTAGACAGATTCCTTCTTGTTTTTGGTAACCCTGCCATGAGAAAAAAGAAGAGTCTGACTACTGACTATATCTATGTCTCTTGCGATTTGATATAGCTCTATCAGATCACATCTCAGCCTCCTTTGCTCCAGGAAAACAACACCTCCCCATGATTATAGTTCTCCAATCCAAGCAGTATCCTGGTGAAACTTCTCTGCAATCTCCAGTGCAATCATATCCTCCCCTTAGGAGGTGACAAGAAATGCACATAGTGCTCCAAGTGCAGCCTAATCATTTTTTTGTTAAGTTGTAACATCCCAGGTTTTATATTATATACATTGATCTATGAAGACAAGTATGCCCCATTTCTATTAACCCATGTTGCCAATTTCAAGGTATTATGGTCTTGAATCCCAGAATCTCTCTATTAATAACATTCCCTTAGCATCCTTGCACTTACTGTAGATGTTCTAGTGTTATCTGACTTTTCAAGATTCATCACTTCACTTCTGCCCAACTCTCCATCTGATTTATACCCTGATATAATCTGAGACAACCTTACTCATTACCTACAAAACCACTAATTTACAAACTGACTCACTAAACTTCATGTCATCAACAGACTTACTAATCAGACCTCCTACATTCAGATCAAAATCATGATTATGCACTGTATTTCAAATAACAAAGGTCCCATACCAACACCTGTGGTACTGGTCACATGCATCAAATCAGAAAAGCATTTTTCTACCTTTATCCTGTATCTCCTATCAGTAAAGCCAATTTTAGATACAATTAGCCAGCTCAACCTCGACCCTATGAGTCTCAATCTTTCGAACTAGCCGACCAGGCATGATCTTGTCAAATTCTACGACCCTTTCTTCATCTAGCATCTTATTGCCTAGTCTCAGAACCTTTCGTGCAACCAGTGCTTTCAAGTCGTTCAATGCCATGTCTTCATGGTCACTGGAACTTCCTCCACAACAGCATTGTCAAAGTTCTTTTACCAGAAGATCCCAATGGTTGAAGAAAGTAGACCATAATCACCTCCGTTCTTGTTGGCCTTGCCAATGAAGAGGACTATAGCAACCTCAGCAACTTCATGCCAAATTGGCCAAGTAAAAGATCTCCTCTCATAGCATCCATTATGACCAAGGCTTTGGCAACTGCTGAATACTGTCATCAAGTAGGCAGCCTCAAAGCAATAGATATTAACTGCAATGGTCCAAGCTTTCCCAAAGAAAGAATGAAGCAATTCTTAGGTAGAAAACCTTTCACAAAGACCCTTAAGAAAATACCTGCATAGCTACAATACTTGCGCCAGATTCCAAAACTGATGTCAATGTTTTAGTATAAGAGATTAACATATTTAAATTGATTCCATATTTCCACAGAGGACATTTTCCTATAGCAGTCTTGAGTGTTTGTTTTAAATACAGAAATTGTCAAGTCAGTCTCAGGTAACTGACTCAAAGCCAACTTCTATCTAAATATTTAACCACATATCAGCTTCCAAATCTATTCATTTACATGGCTTAAAATTCTTCACTTTGATTTTGCACACAAAGAAAAAGTAAACACGTTCACTGAGATAAAAGGTATGAAGGTAATTTATAAATACAGGACCACTGTTAGAAATTTGAATTTAGGCACCAGCATAAATGTGATTAATAGCAGTCCATTTTACTCTTCATGTGATATTTAGCTCCACTGAAGTTAGCAGAAGCAAGTATCAGGAGGGGATACAACAAGTGGCCAAAACTATAGTGACTATTTAGAGCTGGAAAACAAGGACCAATATTTACTCATTACCTTTCAGCAAAATACACAAAAAAATCATGAATCATGCATTTTCTCATTTGTTTTGCATATTTGCTTCTTGCCTCCGTGACAAGTGCAAAACAAAACATAGACTAGTCAATATAAAATTGTCATACTATACAAACACTTCATCACTGTTGATATCAAGAAATGTTCTCTTTAATTAAACTAACTTCATTTCTAACAGGTTAGATCTCACATCTTGCTTGTACATCCTACCTTAATTCTGCATGTTTTTTTTAACATAACTCTGGATAAAGACTCAATAGGCTTTATCCAGTCACAGTGTTTTTGTTCATCTCTATGAACACATTTAAGGATGGAAACCAGATTTACAGCAGCAGTCAAACACATAAAAAGTCTACAGCAGGTTTCTGTCTTTTTTTTCCCCCTTCTCTTGAATGTATTTTTACTAACATTACCAACAGAAGAAATTACAGGCCCAATTTTAATTCTAACTCTGAATGTTAGGCAAATACAAATCTTTTTTGGTTAAAACAAAAAAGGAAACAACAGCTTTCTTTTAACATGAACATTCAGCTACAGAAGTGAATTTTGAGAAAACCCAAACTTAGAAGGTGAAGATGTAGGATAGCATGCTTTCATCATTTTAAATGGAGCCAAGAGATTAAGGCTAGTCATACAGCTGATATTGAACTTTTTACAAATTAAGTGCATTTATTTGAAGACATTGTAGCGGACTGCTAACATAACACTGCTTCCCACAAATGTTTTAAATATGGTGACTGATAACAGCCTATATTGTTTCTGCATTTCCACAGGAGCTGAAGCACAGCACCAGAAATTTTAACCCTTTTGATTCTATTAAATACCAAATTTGAAACCCACTGAACCAGAACAAATTTTGGAGCAAATCCTTATTCACCAGAAACTAATAATGGTTAACATAGGAATCCATACCCCTCTGGTCTTACTTAGTCAGTAGAAATAACAGTTTGGTAGAAAACTCAAATGCCTGGTGTGCTTCTTTACTGGGATTTCATTATATAAAACCTAAACTGTCATTTCCAGAGAAAAATGTTCAATAGGGAAAATATTAAAAAATTTCTATAGTTACAGTAAAATTAATACTGTAGGTCAAAGGGCCTTTGGCACTTTAAAGCTCTTAAAAATACGGTTCTGGGAAACAGCAAGAGATTGGGATAATTTAGATACCTTTTTAAAATTGGCAGCATAAGGACAAATTGGCTCTTTCCATGATTGAAAGTTTTATAAAATGGAATTAAAGAAGCTTTCGGTTTTACAGATCTATAAGACCAGCGGTCCCCAACCACCAGGCCGCAAAGCATGTGCTACCGGGCCGCGAGGAAAAGATATGATTTGGCGATATGAGTCAGCTGTACCTTTCCTCATTCCCTGTGACACGCACTGTTGAGCAATTATGCATGCGAGGTCATTACCCACACGCCAACCATGTCAGCGTGGGAAGGAGATCAACTCCTTGAAAGCTTGCAAATGACGGCGGGCTGAAAAGTATGTTTGACATAACATCTCTGCCGGCATTCCGGATCTAAGTCAAGGCTAAATGTACTGAGATAGCCACGAAAGCACTGAAAACGTTGCTTCCATTTCCAACATGTCTCTGCAATGAATGCAACGAAAACTAAATTGCAGAATAGACTGGACATAAGGAACCCCCTTCGAGTATCGCTGTCTCCCATCACCCTCGATGGGACCGTCTTGTTGTAGGGAAACAAGCCCAGGGCCCCCCACTGATTCAGCGATATTGGTGTGTTGCAATGATTTTATATGTTCATACGGGGAAAATATGTGCTGTGTGTTTAATATCCAAACGTTACTTAAAATGTTATGATGCTATTGACTTATAAATGACTTATATAATCATATAACAATTACAGCATGGAAACAGGCCATCTCTGCCCTTCTAGTCCGTGCCGAACGCTACTCTCACCTAGTCCCATCGACCTGCACTCAGCCCACAACCCTACATTCCTTTCCTATCCATATATCTATCCAATTTTTCTTTAAATGATAATATCAAACCTGCTTCTGCCACTTCTACTGGAAGTTCGTTCAACACTTACTTCAAGCTCCCCTGTCCTCCCCTGATAGTTGACTTAACACTATATTCATGCGAGGAAAATATGCGCTGTGTGTTTAATATTAAATTCATTAGAAAAACCCATTTAGAAACGAAATTGAGTGTATTAGCCAGTTATTACCTATATTGCAGTCGTGATTAACACCCCCCACCCCGAACAGAATCGCCAAAAGCAATTTGCAGGAAAAAAATCGGCAGGTACATGGATGTGCAGGTCACGCATGCGCACTGGTGCTCGCGCAAAGCTTCATGGTCATTGTAGTCTTTTTCAAGGTAAGCACAACATATTTGATTGCTACTCTTGTCCGTTGGCAACCCAACCCGCCCCTGCACCCTCCCCCCCCACCCCCGGGTCGGCCAGTCCGCAAGAATATTGTCAATAATGAACCGGTCCACAGTGCAAAAAAGGTTGGGGGCCCCTGTATAAGACCATAAGACATAGGAGCAGAATTAGGCCATCTGGCCCATCGAGTCTGCTCCGCCACTCAATCATGGCTGATCCTTTTTTATAATCTCCTCCTCAACCACAGTTCCCAGCCTTCACCCCATAACCTTTGATGCCATGTTCAATCAAGAACCTACCAATCTCTGCCTTAAATACACCCAAAGACCTGGCCTCCACAGCTGCATGTGGCAACAAATTTCACAAATTCACCACTCTTTGGCTAAAGTAATTTCTCCGCATCTCTGTTTTGAAAGAGTGCCCCTCTATCCTGAGGGTGTGTCCTCTTGTCCTAGACTCTCCCACCATGGGAAACACCCTTTCCACATCTACTCTGTCTAGGCCTTTCTACATTCGAAAGGTTTCACAGAGATCCCCCTCATCCTTCTGATCTAGTGCTTTCCCAGTGTATATGATGAATAAACTCCTCTCGGGTTTCCAGCCAGGTACAGTTATAGATTTTAACTGCCGTTTTGATAATAAACTCTGCCATCTTCATCACGGATGATACCTGTGCATGCCTACTCCATTGACATTTACACCCCTGACATCCGTCCCTCCAGATTGGTCACTCTTCATCCAATCAGGTTTCCACTGTTCCACCTTGTTTACAATCCAATTCAGATTCTTACTTAGAGTGAGACCTTTGTCTTTTTAAAAATTATTTTCATCTAGTTTTATTTCAATGGCTTCCTTCACTGCAGTCCCAAAAGCAAATGGCACAGCACAGTAGCTTTGTGCTGTCAAAGTCAATCCTACGGCCATTGCGAATGCAATGTTCTGCTACCACCAAGGTGGTACAGATGAAACCTGACTGGATGAGGACTAACCAATCAGGAGGAATGAACAACAGAGGTATAAATACCACCAGACTAGGCATACCCAGGCATCATCTCTGAGGAAGATGGCAGAGTTTGTCATCAAAACACTGGTTAAAATAGATACCTGGACCCAGCTAGAAACCCAAAAATTGTTTATTCAGATTTGGTTTCACATCACCCTGTTACTATGCCAGCTAAGAAATGCAAAGCCAATGAAAGCTACATAGTCAAAAACTCCATTAAGCTCATTCAGTCTGCCTAGCACTCAGGAAAATTCCCTTTGAAATTCAATAATGCTTCTATTTTCCATTCTTACCAGAAAAAAAGGAAATAATTTGCTGAAGTATCTTACTAGACAGTCAATGTGACAAGAAATCATAAAACTGTATCTTTTCATATCCATAGTTGGGCTCTTGCCGTCTCTGGCAAGACTGACATTTAAAACTTACCACTGGATGCCCAAGATGATAGTAAAATGCCTTCTTGAGCTATTGTATTCCTTAACATAATTACCAACATTAACACCAACCTTAATGTAAAAATGACACAAGTATTCAGAAAAAAATGTATTGATCAAGAAGTCAGAAGCTAGTTTCAAAGAGTGTTGTGTTGTTACACAGAATTGTGTCACAGAGGGCACAATTATCAGGAGACAAATCTGGCAAACCTTCACTCAGCTTGCTTCCAATATAAAGAAGGATACAGATGAATTAACATGAGATACAAAGGTGTTATCTCTTACATCACTTACCAGCAGTTGCAAATGTGTAAGGACAGTTCATTTCTACAGCATATTCTGTTGCGGATAATTAGCTACACAAATATTCCCATTCAAGTCACTGGCCACAACACTATGTCCTCAGAACACATCGATGCAGTCCAAAATTTTAAATTTTAATTACTTTTATTTTGTAAGCAAATATGGCACTCGATTAACACAAACTAATGCCCAAGAATAATGTTTGTTACTTAACAGCAGTACTTTACTGTAACACAACATTGGAAATTTTTATACACACAAAACACAGCAGGAACTCAACTGCCATATCTGCTGCATTTTGGTCTCTGGGAGAGACTTCCATTCAGCCAAAAATAATACAACTTTTAGCCAGTGACTTCACTTTGGTAGAGTACTAGATCAGAAAGCTTAAAGGCTGCACATCTCTATAATTTAAAATATCTGAAAATTTGAAGAGAACCTTTTGAAATAATGACATTCAATTATAAAAGTCTAAAAGTAGGACTGAAAAATTACATCTCTTATATGCATTAATTGTACACAAAAAGTTTAAATGCATATCTTAAAGAGTGTACCTATTTCCTGTCAAAATCCCACCCCTCAGAAAGTTGGGCTGAATGTTTACTGTACTTATTTAACCCTGCATGAATGCCATCACCCTTTCATCATTCACATACCTGATAAGGTCAAAAATGCGTATGACAACAGTTCCTCACTGATCAAGCAGAAATTGAATCAAAGAGTCACCCTTGATGACTTTCCTTGAGCTCTTCCTAGTTAAACAAGTTGTAAATTGCACAGCAAGTCAGGAACATATATATGATCCCTGTTGGGACATGAATTGTGTTTTCACTGATTTTCAGTTGCTTTTCTTTTGCTCAGAATCTCTAAGAAAGATTCAGCATTTTGCACAGGTTGCAATGGCAATATCCAGACAGTAACTCAATCTGGCACATTACAAAGTATAGGATACCTCATCAGAGTACAATACCTTATTTCACCTTTCTGCTCTCTCTGAATTCCACCTGTTCTATCATTGGTTACTCATTCCTTACCCACACATTCCTTCCTAACATTTTTCATTCCCTTCTTTCGATTCTTAAACATTCTGCAAATAAGAAGGAGAGTACACTTTTGATACACTAACTTGCTTCCCAACAGATGGTGAATGAATGAGACGGCAGATGCAAATCTGTAAATATTTAAGTGTATTACTTAGAAATGGAAGAAAATAACAATAATGATTTATTAATACAAGAATGTCCCTATTTAATAAAATATTTAATAATCCTTAATTTAGTGTTAGTACAAACTTAGCAGCCCAGAGATGCAGCAAAAATAGATGGAAAGCAATTTAAAGGTTTCAATGTGATATCAAATGGCTCCCAAGTATAATTATTGACTTGGTATAATTGGTGAAATGTATGTATATTTTTAATCACTTTTACATTATTTTTCTGTTTTATGAATACTTATGTATTTCCCTTTGTGCCAAAATATTGCATGCATGGGGCACACAATGTCAAAAATATCACATTAGTGAGGCATTTTCCAATGGGAATTAAGCAACAGTTAGATTACACAAAAATCAATGCTGATTTTTGTGACAACAGATATTTTATCTTCATAAGAAGGAAGTCAAGACTTTCAAAAGCAATGAAAGCATCAATTTGCATAAAATCACTCATTTCAAAGTCATATAGAGTACCTAAGTTGTGAAGAACGCAATGACAACATCACAAGAAAGCATTTTGAACTGATACTATGAATGAACAAGAAAGAAATTAATGAATTAACTTAATTTTAACAATAAAATATACACTCAGTGGCCACTTTATTAGATACACGTACACCTGCCCATTAATGCAAATATCTCATCAGCCAATAATGGGGCAGCAACTGAATGCATAAAATCATGTTCCAGAAGTTCAGTTGTTGTTCAGACCAAACATCAGAGTAGGGATGAAATGTGATCAAAGTGACTTTGACTATGCATGATTGTTGATGCCAGACAGGCATTATCCAGACTAACCTAATAACAGAATAATTTACAATGACTAATTAACCTACTAACTGTAACATCTTTGGACTGTGGGAGGAAAGCAGAGCACTCAGAGAAAATCCACACATTCCATAGGGTGGACATACAGAGATGCCTTATAGAACGGCGCTGGGATTTAACTCCAAACTCCAGAGCACCACGAGCTGTAATAGTGTCATGCTAACTGCTATGCTGCCATGGCACCCCACACATAACAGTCTAGAGTTTACAGAGAATGGTGCGAAAAACAGAAAAACATACAGTGAGCAGCAGTTCTGTGGGCAAAAATTATTGTTAATGAGAGCGGTTAGATGAGAATGGCCAGTGGTTTAAGCAGACAGGAGGGTGACAGCAACTCAAGTAAGGCATGAGAGAGGAACTGGCCAAAGTTGACTGGAAAGAGACACTGGCGGGAAAGACGGCAGAGCAGCAGTGGCTGGAGTTTATGCGAAAAATGAGGAATGTGCAAGACAGGTATATTCCAAAAAAGGAGAAATTTTCAAGTGGAAAAAGGATGCAACCGTGGTTGACAAGAGAAGTCAAAGCCAAAGTTAAAGCAAAGGAGAGGGCATACAAGGAAGCAAAAATTAGTGGGAAGACAGAGGATAGGGAAGTTTTTAAAACCTTACAAAAGGAAACCAAGAAGGTCATTAAGAGAGAAAAGATTAACTATGAAAGGAAACTAGCAAATAATATCAAAGAGAATACTAAAAGCTTTTTCAAGTATATAAAGAATAAAAGACAGGTGAGAGTAGATATAGGACCGATAGAAAGTGATACTGGAGAAATTGTAATGGGAGATGAGGAGATGGCAGAGGAACTGAACAAGTATTTTGCATCAGTCTTCACTGAGGAAAACAGCAGGATACCGGACACTCAAGGGTGGCAGGGAAGAGAAGTGTGCGCAGTCACAATTACGACAGAGAAAGTACTCAGGAAACTGAATGGGCTAAAGGTCGATAAATCCCCTGGACCAGATGGAATGCACCCTCGTGTTCTGAAGGAAGTAGCTGTGGAGATTGCGGAGGCATTAGCGATGATCTTTCAAAAGTCGATAGATTCTGGCATGGTTCCGGAAGACTGGAAGATTGCAAATGTCACTCCGCTATTTAAGAAGGGGGCAAGGAAGCAAAAAGGAAATTATAGACCTGTTAGCTTGACGTCGGTGGTTGGGAAGTTGTTGGAGTCGATTGTCAAGGATGAGGTTACAGAGTACCTGGAGGCATATGACAAGATAGGCAGAACTCAGCATGGATTCCTTAAAGAAAAATTCTGCCAGCAAACCTATTACAATTTTTTGAGGAAATTACCAGTAGGCTAGACAAGGGAGATGCAGTGGATGTTGTATATTTGGATCTTCAGAAGGCGTTTGACAAGGTGCCACACATGAGGCTACTTAACAAGATAAGAGCCCATGGAATTATGGGAAAGTTACATACGTGGATAGAGCGTTGGCTGATTGGCAGGAAACAGAGAGTGGGAATAAAGGGATCCTATTCTGGTTGGCTGACGGTTACCAGTGGTGTTCCACAGGGATCAGTGTTGGGGCCGCTTCTTTTTACATTGTACATCAACGATTTGGATTATGGAATAGTTGGCTTTGTGGCTAAGTTTGCTGACGATACGAAGATAGGTGGAGGGGCTGGTAGTGCTGAGGAAACAGAGAGTCTGCAGAGAGACTTGGATAGATTGGAAGAATGGGCAGAGAAGTGGCAAATGAAGTACAATGTTGGAAAGTGTATGGTTATGCACTTTGGCAGAAAAAATAAACGGGCAGACTATTATTTAAATGGGGAAAGAAATGGGGAAAGTTCTGAGATGCAACGGGACTTGGGAGTCCTCGTACAGGATTCCCTTAAAGTTAACCTCCAGGTTGAGTCAGTAGTGAAGAAGGCGAATGCAATGTTGGCATTCATTTCTAGAGGAATAGAGTATAGGAGCAGGGATGTGATGTTGAGGCTCTATAAGGCGCTGGTGAGACCTCACTTGGAGTACTGTGGGCAGTTTTGGGCTCCTTATTTAAGAAAGGATGTGCTGACGTTGGAGAGGGTACAGAGAAGATTCACGAGAATGATTCCGGGAATGAGAGGGTTAACATATGAGGAACGTTTGTCCGCTCTTGGACTGTATTCCTTGGAGTTTAGAAGAATGAGGGGAGACCTCATAGAAACATTTCGAATGTTAAAAGGCATGGACAGAGTGGATGTGGCAAAATTGTTTCCCATGATGGGGGAGTCTAGTACGAGAGGGATTCAGGATTGAAGGGCGCCCTTTCAGAACAGAAATGCGAAAAAATTTTTTTAGTCAGAGGGTGGCGAATTTATGGAATTTGTTGCCACAGGCAGCAGTGGAGGCCAAGTCATTTGGCGTATTTAAGGCAGAGATTGATAGGTATCTGAGTAGCCAGGGCATCAAAGGTTATGGTGAGAAGGCGGGGCAGTGGGACTAAATAGGATGAAATGGATCAGCTCATGATAAAATGGCGGAGCAGACTCAATGGGCCGAATGGCCTACTTCTGCTCCTTTGTCTTATGGTCTAGCCACACACCACAACAATGATGTTCAGAACCACCCCCCCCCCCCGCATGTACAGTATTGTAGTGCTCATCTTCAAGAACAAAAAGAAAGACCATACAGCGATGTATTCATTACCAATTCAACATTTTTTTTCAACTTCAACATGGATTATGCACAATTTTGTTGGTATAGTACCTCCAATTTTTCAAAGTTCAATGTACAAAGTAAATTTTATTGTCAAAGTACATATATGTCACTATATACAACCCTGAGATTCATTTTCATAGGGGGATACTCATCAAAACTATAGAATAGTAACTATAACAGAATCAATGAAAGACTGTCCAACTAGGGCGTTCAACCAGAAAGCAGAACTGTGCAAATGCAAACATAAACAATAGTAATAAATAATGAGAACATGAGATGAAGAGTCCTTGAAAGTGAGTCCATTGGTTGAGGGAACATTTCAATGACGTGACAAATAAAGTTGTGTGAAGTTATCTGCTTTTATTCAAGAGCCTGATGGTTGAGGGACAGTAACTGTTCTTGAACCTAGTGGTGTGAATCCTGAGGCTCTTGTAACTTCTTTCTGATGGCAGTGGCGAGAAGAGAGCATGGTCTGGGTGGTGGGAATCCCTGATGATAGATGCTGTTTTCCTATGACAGTGTTTCATGTAGATGTTTTCAACAGTTGGGAAGGCTTTACCCATGATGAACTGGGCCAAATCCACTACTTATTGTAGAATTTTCCATTCAAGGGCATTGGTGTTTCCATAACAGGCTCTGATGCAGCCGGGCAATATACTCTCTACTACACACCTACAGACGTTTGTCAAATTTGTAGATGTCTTGCCGAATCTCTGTAAACTCCTAAGGAAGTAGATGTGCTCCCATGTTTTCTTCCTAGTTGTACGTATGTGCTGAGCCCAGGATAGATCCTCTGAAATAGCAATACTGAGGAATTCAGAGTTGCTAACTCTTTCCAGCTCTGATCCTCTGATGAGACTGGCTCATGAAGCTCTGGTTTCCCTCTCTTGAAGTCTACAATCAGTTCCTTGGTCTTGCTGACATTGATTGAGAGGCTGTTGTTATGATACCACTCAGCCAGATTTTCAGTCTCTCTCCTTCATGCTGATTCATCACCACCTTTGATTCAGCCCACAACAGTGTTGTCATCAGCAAACTTAAATATGGCATTGGAGCTGTACTTAGCCACAATGTCTTAAGTGTAAAGCAAGTAGAGCAGGGGGCTAAGCACACAGCCTTGTGGTGTATCTGTGTTGATGGAGATCGTGGAGGAGATATTGTTACCAATTCAAACTTGCTGGGTTCTACAAGTGAGGAAATCAAGGATCCAATTGCACAAGGATGTATTGAGGCCAAGGTCTTGGAGCTTATTGATTAGTTTTGAGGGGATGATAGCTACAGTTGATATACAGCATCCAGATGTATGCATCTTTGCCCAACCGCATTTTAATCACTAAATTATCAATAACTGTGTATTTTGTTTCTGTAGAATCCATTTCTAAACATCTATTTCTCTTTCTTACTGCAAACCATGTCTACCACTTTAAGCAAGCATCTGTCCTGACATCTCCTTTTGTGGCTAAGTGTCAATATTTTGTGTACACTCCTGGAAAGAGCTGTTGAAAGATGATGTCATTTAAACAATGCATTCGTCGTTTATTTCAGTGGAAGAACATGCATTTACGTAGCACCTTTCATGATATTTTTTAAGGATATACCAAAGTGCTCAGGAGTTAGTGTTTTCGAGCTGTAGTCACTGATATAACGCAAGAGAAGTAAAACTAATTTGAAGATGGCAGGTCTGCAGAAACAATGGCTATTGACAATTACAAGATAATAGCCTAGAAATTTTAGTGCATCCATTGGATCCCATTTGATCAGCACAGATGCAGTGGGCCAACAACTATTTTAGTACTAAGCCACACTATCAAACATCAGTTACAATCAAAGTGGAAATCTTTAGTCGTAACAGATGGTATGTACATGCATGCCACCTGGTCCTCCTTGTACAAGACCAGGCTTACAGTGTTAGATGTGGGCAGGTATAATTAGAACCGTCGATTTGGAATAGAAAGGGAGGGGATAAAGAAAAAAAGAATTGAATTCCAGGAGGTATTCTGGCTGTTGTTCTGTTTCGGGGACAATGAACAAGTATTCAGAGGGAGGGAGTCAGAGGACAACACAGAGCACAGTACTGGAGGCATAGAGGGAGTGGGGATTGGTAAGCCATAAGACCGTAAGATATAGAATTGGAGTTAGGCCATTCAACCCATTAGGTGTGCTCTACCAATCTATCCTGGATGATTTATTATCCTCCTAAACCAATTCTCCTCCCTTTTCCCCAAAACCATTTGGCATCCTTACTAATCAAGAACCTATCAAAGCCTGTTTCAAATAAACCCAACAACTTGGTCTCCACAACCACTTGTGGCAATGAATTTCACAGATTCACTACCATCTGGCTAAAGAAATTCCCCCTCATCTCTGTCTTAAATGGACGTCCCTGTTTTCTGAGGCTGTGCCCTCTAGTCCAAGACTCCACCACTGTAGGAAACGTCTTCTCCACATCGACTCTGTCGATCTTTCAGTATTCAACATGTTTCACTGAGATTCGCACTTATTTCTCTAAACTCCAGTGAGTACAGGTCCAGAGCCATCAAAAACTTTTCATATATTAACCTTTTCATTCTCTGAATCATTTTCGTGAACTTCCTCTGATCCCTCTCCAATGCCAGTATATCCCTTCTTAGATAAGAGGCTCAAACTTACTCATCATACTCTAAAACATCTAAAACTTTGACAAACTTCTATAGATGTCAAGTGGAGAGCACGTTGACTGGTTGCATTATGGCCTGGTATGAAAATACGAATGCCCTTGAATGGAAATCCCTACAAAAAGTAGTGCATATAGCCCAGTCTATCACAGGTAATGTCCTCCCCACCACAGAGCACAGCTACATAGAGCGCTGTCACAGAAAACCAGCATCCATTATCCCCACCACCCAGATCATGTCTCTTCTTGCTGCTACCATCAAGAAGAAGGTACAGGAGTCTTAGGACTCACACCACCAGGTTCAGGAACAGTTATTACTCTTTAACCAACAGGCTCTTGAACCAGAGGGGATAACTTCACTCAACTTCACTTGCCCTATCCCTGACCCATTCTCACAATCTGTGGACTCACTTTCAAGGACTATGCATCTCCTGTTCTCGATATTTATTGCTTTTTTTCTTTCTTTTTGTATTTGTAGTTTGTTGTCTTCTGTAGATTGGTCCCTCATTCATCCTGTTGGGTATAATCTTTCATTGATTCTTGTGTTTCTTGAATTTACTATGAATACCCATAACACAAAGAGGGAGGAGCAAGGAAAGATGGCCCCAGCAGTTTTTACAGACACAGGCAACTTCTTCCACTTCATCCACGAAACAGCTTATTCTTCTTCTTATGCCTTTCCATTCTTTTTAGGGTGCTTGGAGTTCTGTCAGGGTCCAGAATCTGCAGTTCAAACTACAATTTTTCGCAAGCAGTGGATTTTCAGACCGGCTATGCGGCCTAGTGTTTTTCTATCTCCAGGAATGGCCTGGAAGAGGTGCGACCTCGGGGAGTGGCCCTGTAGATGACACGGTTCCTCCCTGATTTCACTGAATGAAGCATCATGACAGACTAAAACATCGAGCACTGCTAATCACTGGCTGTTGTCAGAAGAAGGACCCTGCACTAAAAGCTGTATATATATATCTCCCCCTCTCCCTCCTCGAGACAGTTTTGCAGGGCAGGGGAGGGTGCTTGGAGAAGCAACGCAGAAGGTTGTAACATCTGAACAGCAATTTGCTAGTCTCTGCTCTCATTGTTGCAGAGACAGCCTGTCTGAGATACTAAAGTGCTGGGTTACGGACTGTAGTTTTGATGGACTCTGGATCAAAGTCTGTTTGAGGGGCATTTGCTGTTACTTGCATGGTGGAGGGTGTGGGTTGCTGCTTCTGTTGAAGCAAGTGGGGGAGGGGAGAGTCAATACTTCTACTGCTGTGAATTAATTTGATGGTCAGCATTCTGCTGGTATTGTCTTGGAATGTCAACTAAAATTTGGGCTCTATAATCTGGCACAGAGCAGAACTTATACTAGCTTTACAAAAACAATCACATGTTCAGCAATGTTACAAAATTGTAATATACTTACTTGCATAAAAGGGTGATTTTGAAAGTTAGAGTAACTTCATTTGTGAAATATAAAAATTCACTGTTTTCTTGATATGCCACAAGTTTGAATCATATTTCATTTTTTTATTCTAAAATACTGTCAAATATTCTGTAAAATACTTGTATGCAACAACAGAATTTCCAAAAATAGTTTGTTTTGTTTTTGTTCAAACCTACAGTCATTTTTTGTCCCAGTTACTATTTTGTTTGCTCAGAAGGTAAAATTACATATGGTGACAAGTATCAATGTTTGTTCTCATCTTCCCATCATTAAACCATTTCATCCTGATCCTGTGTACAAGAACTAACAGAAACACATTCACTGCTTGAGATCATTTTCTTGAAATAGAAAACTGCATATGCCTCTCATATTTCACATGAAACCACTATTTTACTGAGAGTGCAGACGCACTGAGTCATGCCAGGCAGTGGAAGGGGGGAGTTTGCAAATGTCAGCCAAGAGAACAGCAGCTTTCTTTCATAGTATGGGTTCAATCCACATCACCTGCAAATTCTACCCCCACTCTGCACCCCATGAGGGAATTTAGAAAGACTGTTTCATTGAACAATCTTTACTTTGTCAAATTAAGGCACATTGTCCAGGATTAACTTGTCCTCAAGCTTCACGATGATCTCATCTTCTGGCTTAGTTTCAGATTGTCCAACTGGAAAATTGCCAAAACTACATCTGCAACACCCCCAACCATTTTGGCATAGTTTACTTCTTTCTCCCTGAAGATTCCCACTGGAGTAATGAACAATCTTTATTGCAGCAATACCAGACTTTATGTAAACAAATACCTTGTAGTTGCACCTGTGGCCTTCCAAGACAGAAAATCAGGGAGATCAAAGAAATGACCAGCTTTTTCCCAGCAAATGCTTCGCAGATTCTGTCAAGTTTAAACAGTAAATACAGTTAACTTCATTCCAAAACAAGTAAATATCCTTTCCATGTGATACTTACCAGATATTTTTGTCTCTTATACTTTAGGTGCTACTGTGCCAGAATATTTACAGTATAACTAATTAACACAGTTTTTTAAACTGTTACATTAATCCACTTAGAAAGATGTCTACAGTTGTTAGTATAATAAATCACAATTTAAAATGTAAAGATTAACATTAACATAAAAATAATCACATTCCTTTGAAATTTCTAGTTTTTAAAAGAAACACAGCAAAAAAAATTAAATTTATTTTGCTTAACTGAATATTCTAGACAAATACTGTGTTGATGCAATTAAGCCAGAATGAGTTTCTAGCCATTAAGATTTTTCAAAATGTTCTGCATATTACAGTTGAAGACAGTCCAAGTGAGAAATTAATCATATGAATAAAGAAACATTGGGCAGAACCATCTTCCACATGGCCATCTACCCATGCTTTGCATTTTGTTTTTGTGATGCTTTGGGAGCATTAAGTTAAGCCGGAGGCCAAGCTGCCATCCTAAAATGCAAAGCAAAAAAACAAAGAATGACCAGGCCACAAATGGCATTTCCAGAGGGGAAATTTAATTGAATTAATGGTGTTTTGATCTTCAAATTGTTTTTAAACAGTCTATCAACCAAAAATATAGAAAAGTTCAATATATTGACATAATCAAAACAATATTTCAGAAAGTAGAATTACTTTAAAACACAAAGTATTATGAATTAATTAAAATACAGCATCCAATAAAGAAAGGTAACCATTTTTCTTATCTGCACTTAGGTTTTTAATGAAGGTCAATAAATACATTCAAAAGTTACATCTGTCAACCCAACACTGGCAATAAAGGTGAATGAATGGCCAGACATAAAATGTGTCACTCCTCAGCTCAGTGCATTCTTAATCTAACTCTGAACTTAGTGGTAAAGCACATCAGATGCTTCTGGTTTATTTTTGACTTCCATAGAACCATCAAGAAACGGTAAGTGTGTAGGTCAGATTTAGTAAATCAATGACAACAAAACTGTAGCCATTAGTTGTTTCTAACACACTGACACTAGCAAAAACATCTCTACTACAGAGATATGTTTTACACTGAAGGGATACAAAGGACTGCAGATCAGAATCAGAATCAGGTTTATTATCACCAACACGTCATGAAATTTGTTAACAGAGGCAGCAGTACAATGCTATACATAATATAGAGAATAAATAAATAAGTCAGTAAATCATTAAGTATATATGTACAATAAATAGTTAATTTAAAAGTAGTGCAAAAGCAGAAATAATACAAAAGCAAAAAATAAGTGGGATAATGTTCATGGGTTCAACGTCCATTTTGGAATTGGGGAAGAAGCTGTTTCTTAATTGCTGAGTGTGTACCTTCAGGTTTCTGTACCTCCTTCCTGGTGGTAACAATGAGAAGAGGGTATGTCCTGGGTGATGGGGGTCCTCAGTAACGGACACCACCTTTCTGATGATGTCTAGGATTGCTACGGAGGCTAATACCCAAGATGAAGCTGACTAATTTTACAACTTTCCACAGTACATCTGTAGAAATTTTCAAGACAAACCAAATCTCCTCAAACACCTAATGAAATATAGCTGGTATCTTGCCTTCTTTATAGCCGTATTGATATGTTGGGACCAAGTTAGGTCCTCAGTGATCTTGACACCCAGGAAGCTGAAATTGCTCACTCTCTCCACTTCTTATCCCTCTATGAGGATTTGTTCGTATTCCCTCATCTTACCCTTCGCGAAGTCCACAATCAGCTCTTTGGTCTTACTGATGCTGAGTGCAAGGTTGATGCTACAACACCATTCAACTAGCTGGTATATTTCACTTCTGTACATCCTCTCATCTCCACCTGAGATTCTGCCAGCAACAGTTGTATCTTCAGCAAATTTATAGATGACATTTGAGCTACACCTAGCCACACAGTCATGGGTATAGAGAGAGTAGAGCAGTGGGCTAAACACACAACCCTGAGGTGTGCCAGTGTTGACTGCCACTGAGAAGGAGATATTATTACCAATGGGCACAGATTGTGTTCTTCCGGTTAGGAATCAAGGATCCAATTGCAGAGGGAGATGCAGAGGCCTAGGTTCTGATGCCTGAATCTGGAGCAACAAGTAACTTGCTACTGGAACTCAATTAGTCCAATAACACCAGGAGGAGGGGAAGGAATTGTCAATGTGTGAGGTCAAACCCTAGTATTGTCCTGATGCAGGGTTTTGGCTAGAAATATTGACAATTCCTTTCGCCCCCAACAGATGCTGTTCAACCCACTAAAAAGATTGTTGTTAAACACAAAAATCCAAAACCACTGCCAATGAATCTCTGATTTCCCAAAAGTAGAACTGCATACATTCTACTTCCTTTCCTCACAATTTCTTGAATATGATTGGCTGCTCAGCCCACCCAATAACACCAAAGCTGGATACCAGATATCCTTCAAAAAAAGAGTCACGAAAACCAATTGACATTGGAAATGCCAAAACTGACAACTGGGAGGTACTACGATTTATAAGGGCAGCTTTCTTCAAGATCAGTACATCTCATTGTTATTAACTTTTACTGCCTCTGACTGATCTCAACTCAGTAAGGAAATTTTTACTCTATACGATTGGAATCTTCTTCTGTCATGTTAATACCAAATAAAAAAGATCACAAACCTAATCTCAGCTTCTGCTTGTAAGTAGCCCATGAACAGTTGCTGAAACTTGTATCATAGATATGATGATCAGCATTCATCCCACCTTCATGAATGGGAGTGTTACATATGCTAAATTATGGAGGATGCATTAACTTTGATTGACAATGAATAAAACCTGTGTAACAGTGGCTGCCTGTTGTACTAACTTCTGTGTGCTCAGTTCTATAATATGATAATAGGCTCCAACAAGTAACAAAATTTAAAATACTGCAAAATAAATTGAACATTTGAACATCTCAAAAACCTTCTTTTTCAAGGTTTCAGTATTCAAAAATATCAGTCCATTAACTACCTTAAAATTCACCAGATGGTGTTTTTACCTTTGAAAAGAAGAATAAATATGTTGGAAAGGAGTCTATACCCATTGAGTTCTGCACAAGTATCAGTCAAACAACAAAGCAAATTTTTAGTAAATACATAGCACATGTATTGATGGATTATTTTTATTGTTAAATATAAGGATTAAGGTGTAGAAATTGCATGACTGCCATTTACTGACATTGAGATGTCTTTGTGGGTCAACTTAAGGCCGTTTGAAAAGTTACATTAAGAACATGATCCCCAAATCTGATAGTGAATCCCCGTGTAACACCACACTGAAACTGACAGTACCCATTTCACAATCAGTCAAATTTATTGTCATATGCACAACTGCATGTATGCACACATACAATGAAAACCCTACTAGCAACAGCATCACAAGCACATAAAATCATGTAAGCAGCGTTCACAAGATAAACATACATTAAGCATATATTATACATCTTTTTATGAGAAGGAGCATAATTAGACTTTTGTCGGTTGGTTTGGAACTGAATGGTTGAAGGAAGTATCTGTTCTTGAACCTGCTGCTGTGGGACTCATGTATAACACTTATTTACTAACAACATTTTCAGCTATTTACTGCAAGTATTTAGCTTTCCAGATG
Organism: Mobula birostris; assembly: GCF_030028105.1. Lineage (NCBI taxonomy): Eukaryota > Metazoa > Chordata > Chondrichthyes > Myliobatiformes > Myliobatidae > Mobula > Mobula birostris. Next base: position 53,668,233 of record NC_092381.1, read on the forward strand.
TAACCTCTGCAGTCAGCTCTTAAAGGAACATAAAACAGGAAGTACTCTACAAGTTCTGGGGAAGTATTGCTAATAGGTGAATGGATTTTGCAATAGCAGGAAGAAGGTTTGAAGGGTTTCCCCCAAAAATTGCTAATACTTAGGAAGGCTGGTGAAAATAAGTGCCTTCGGGGAGCATGTTCTTTATTCAAGGAACCCATCGTTTTGGGAGACTTTAACAAGGCCAGTCTGAAAAAAAATCACTAAGCAATTACCATCAACAGATCACTTGCAATACCAGAGGAAACAGCACACTGGACCATTGCTACACCCCCATCAAGAATGCCTATCGTGCTACTCCACACCCTCACTTCAGGAAGTCTGATAACCTGGCTGTACTTGTACTCCCTGAGTATTGGCAGAGACTGAAGACTGCAGCACCAGTAGTGAGGACCAAGAAAGTTTGGACAAGGGAAGCACAGGAGCACCTACAGGACTGCTTTGAATTGGTGGACTGGACTGCATTCAGGGATTCGTCTTTGAATCTGGATGAGTATCCTGCAGTTGTTACCGACTTCATTAAAACCTGTGTGGATGGGTGTGTGCCTACAAAGACTTACTGTACATTCCTAAACCAAAAGCCGTGGATGACCCAGAAGGTATGTCGTCTGCTGAAGGCTAGATCTGTGGCATTCAAATCTGGCAACCCAGGTCTATACCAGAAAACCAGGTATGAGCTGTGGAGGTCTATTTCAAGGGCGAAGAGACAATTTCAAACGAGGTTGGAGACGTTATCAGATGCACAGTAACTCTAGCAGGGTCTGCAAGACATTACTTCCTACAAAACGAAACCCAATAGCATGAATGGTAGCGATGCTTCACTACCAGATGAACTCAACGCCTTCTATGCATGCTTTGAAAGGGAGAACACAACTACAGCTGTGAAGATCCCTGCTGCACCTGATGACCCTGTGATCTCCGTCTCAGAGGCCAATGTTAGACTGTCTTTAAAGAGAGTACACCATCGCAAGGCGGAAGATCCCGATGGAGTACTGGGTAAGGCTCTGAAAACTTGTGCCAACCAACTAGTGGGAGTATTCAAGGACATTTTCAACCTCGTACTGCTAGGGGCAGAAGTTCCCACTTGCTTCAAAAAGGCAACAATTATACCAGTGCCTAAGAAGAATAATGTGGGCTGCCTAAATGACTATCTCCTGGTAGCACTCACATCCACAGTGATGAAATGCTTTGAGAGGTTGGTTATAACTAGATTGACCTCCTGCCTCAGCAAGGATCTGGATCCATTGCAACTTTCCTATCGCCACAATAGTTCAATGGTAGATGCAATCTCAATGACTCTCCACATGGCTTTAGACCACCTAGACACCACAAACACCTACGTCAGGATGCTGTTCATCGACTATAGCTCAGCATTTAATACCATCATTCCCACAATGCTGATTGAGAAGTTGTAGAACCTGGGCCCCTGTACCTCCCTCTGCGATTGGATCCTCAACTTCCTAACCGGAAGACCACAGTCTGTGCAGATTGGTGATAACATATCCTCCTCGCTGACGATCAACACTGGTGCACCTCAGGGGTGTGTGCTTAGCCCACTGCTCTACTCTCTGTATACATATGACCGTGTGGCTAGGCATAGTTCAAATACCATCTACAAATTTGCTGACAATACAACCATTGTTGGTAGAATCCCAGGTGGTGACGAGAGGGCGTACAGAAGTGAGATATGCCAAATAGTGGAGTAGTGCCACAGCAACAACATGGCACTCAACGTCAGTAAGACAAAAGAGCTGATTGTGGACTTCAGGAAGGGTAAGGTGAAGGAACACATACCAATCCTCATAGAGGGATCAGAAGTGGAGACAGTGAGCAGCTTCAAGTTCCTTGGTATCACAATCTCTGAGGACCTAACCTGGTCCCAACATATTGATGTAGTCTTAAAGAAGGCAAGACAACTGCTATACTTTATTAGGAGTTTGAAGAGATTTGGCATGTCAACAAATACACTCAAAAACTTCTATAGTTGATTGTGGAGAGCATTCTGACAGGCTGCATCACTGTCTAGTATGGAGGGGCTACTGCACAGGACTGAAAGAAGCTGCAGAAGTTTGTAAATCTAGTTAGCTCCATCTTGGACAGTAGCCTACAAAGTACCCAGGACATCTTTAGGGACATTTTTAAAAATCTATTCAATATATGTAAATGATTTACTTATTTACTTATTATTATGTTCTTTTTTCTCTCTCTCTCTCTCTCTCTCTCTCTCTCCCTCTTTCTCTCTGTTAGATTATGTATTGCATTGAACTGCTGCTGCTAAGTTAACAAATTTCACGTCACATGCCAGTGATAATAAACCTGATTCTGATTCTGATTCTGACTCTAGTTTTTTAGCCAGGTAGTCTTGACAGAAATTGTCAGGGAGATTACTGTAAAGACATGAGTGCAATCTAAGATTACCTGCACTAGGGAAAAGCATGCAACGCAGGAAAATGCACATACCTGTGAGCAGATGAAGCTTTCTCGCTTTCATAATGCAGCGTTTTATCTCCTTAATTTAGTAATAAGCAACAAACCATGCAATGTAGCAGTGATAAGCAATAGCCATTTTGATTCTGTACCAAGGACATCATATTTCCTTATAACATGGAAGGAGGCCAACTAGACCATTAAATTTACCAGTGAGAGCAATCCCGTCAATTATAATTTCCCATTTATTTCCCTGTAATCTATTCAACCAGTGTTCATTACTCTGACCTCCAGAGGAAATACAGTAAAAACACATGAGAACTTCTTTATTACAGATTGAAGGTTGATTTGTTCTGTGAGTAAATAGATGTGCTTATTTTACAAACAAATGCCATTAAAACTAAACTTTGAGTACTACTGTTGTTTACTTTTCAGAAGTTAGGATATCTAAATCATGCCAAAAAGTAATAACTGAATTCACAACAGACAGTCAGACACCAAGAATTTTTTAAATTAGACATATAGGTTTTTTAAATTAAACATATAGTGCCATTCTTTAGAGTTTTGGGGAAGGAACTTCTCAGTCATGGTCATGAAGCATTACTTCTGCACATCTTTCCAGCAGATTTCATTATCTTACTAAGCCTCACATTTCTAAGAAGATAGTACTTTTGAAAAGCTGCAGTCTTACAGTTGCCATTGCCTGGATGTCCAATGCAGTTTGAGTCCAATTCCAGTACTAGGGCCTCAGTAACGTGGATGCTGGCCTAGGAGACACTGACTTTTCATTCCAGTGACTTTGGAGGATCTTGTGGAATCAGCATTGGTGCTATTTTTATTGTCCAGTAGACAATGCGCTTTCCTCTCACTGGGTGTTATATAACTCTAGTCCTTCAAAGGAACTTCAGTGTTGAGACTCAAAATGTGAAGACTCCAGCTGAACATGTGCAGTACATTGGAATTAGCTGGATTAAAAGGACTAAAAGAGCCAAGACACAAAGATTTGTCATTTGGCATTCAAGGGTCAAAGAAAAGACAAGTTGTGAATATCAAATATCAAAGTATCTCAAATATTTAGGCATGCGTAACAGCTATCCACCAACTTTCCTGGGCCGCTAGGGGAGGTATACGTCGGAATAGTTAACTTAATACACTTTATATGAATGCAGCAGGAATTGACACTAAACTAGAGGCAAAATGAAATCAATTCTCGTGCTGGGGAAGAAATTTTTCATCTTAATCACTTTTGGCTCTGTGGTGTGCAATGTGGTTTTAAGTCAGCTTCTGAGTCTACATTGTCAGTCTG